>NC_032017.1:1567762-1935868 GCF_001865875.1 Lupinus angustifolius | reverse complement strand
GCCTTCTTTGGAAATCTTGCTTTTCTTGGTCGAGTTTTTGGCTTCTTTCTTGAGATTCTTGATCCCTCCTTTCTTCTTGAGATACTTCTTGAATTTTTAAAATAGGAGAGTCAAGTCTTCATCAGAATCAGAATTTGAACTAGAATCCTCACTTTCTTGATTTTCTTGAAATCTTGTAGCCTTGAGTGTGATTTCGTTCTTGTCTGACTCTTCATTGTCAAGCGTCCTAATTCCATTTCATGTTCTTGGAGTTTCCCAAACAGAGTAGCTAATGGCATGTTGTCTAAGTTCTTTGACTCCATTATTGCGGTTACATTTGGTTGCCATTTCCTATCAAGACAATGCAAAACTTTGTTAGACAAATCAGCATTAGTAAAAGTTTTATGAAGGGCAACCAAATGATTTACAACATGAGTAAAACGTTTTTGCATATTACATATAGATTCATTAGGAAGCATGCGAAATAACTCATACTCATGCGTAAGCGCATTTAGTATAGCACGCTTAATTTCACTCGTGCCTTCGTGGGTAACTTGTAAAGTATCCCACATTTCTTTTGCATACAGGCACTGCGAGACTCTAAAGAATTCGTCATAAGATAAGGCCGAAGTAATAATGTTCTTGGCCTTAAGGTCATGTTGGACCTTTCCTTTCTCAATATTTGTCCATAATAAGCCTTTAGGCTTTTCTTTAAACTCGCCATCCACCATATGAAGTGGAATGTATGGACCATTGACAACGGAATCCCAAATGTCTGTGTCTATTGCCTCGATATAGATTCTCATACGAACCTTCCAATAGGCGTAACCTTCGCCACTGAATACGGGAGGGTGGTTGATGGATGCGCCATCACTGCCAAATGGGTTGTTAGAGCCCATATTTAGTCCCTCTCGGATCACGCGGATGCGGTTGAGCTAGCACACGTACTAGCTCTGATACCACTTGTTAGGTATCAGTGGTGGAATACACCTAGAAGGGAGTTGAATAGGTGTGGCGGAACTCAATTTCCACTTTTATGGTTTTTACACACTTGCTGAAAAATGCTCAGTTGATTGATTAAGCACTGTTCATAATCGATTAACCAGTAACATAACCAGAATGATCAGAACAGCAATTTGCACAGTTATTAACAAACACACAAACAGATATACAACAAATACTTTTGTGCATGATTAACAAGAACATAGCAAGGAACAAGTATGCAAAATATTAGTTCCAGATTCGCATTAAAAAAACTTGAAGCATAAAAGAGAAAAAGATAGAAAAGATTGGTAGGGATTTTATCCTGGTTCATTTTGTTGTCCAGTGCAAAACTACATCCAGTCATCCCCTCTGATCTGGGAGATTTTCCTTCTTCACTATGAAACACAATGTACGTTACATACACACTTCTAATTACAAGACTCAAACACTCCCTTCTTGGAAACCAAAGAACTTCGTCACCCTTGGTTTGACCTTTCCCAAAACCGTCTCCCAAGAAAACCTTTCTTATGCAATTCGGCCCTAGCCAAGGTATCGCCCTTTATCTCAAGATCTCCAAGTCTTTGTGAAGAATACCTTACCTAACAGCAGCTATGATTTTTTTAATAACAATGCTTTGATTTATGAATGAATACTTAATACTCGGATATTACAATAAAGATCAAAGCCTAAAACCTAAGCAATAACTCACAAGACATCCTAGTCTAATATGAATGTTCATGCACGAGGTTTCTGAAAATATGCAATCATAAAAAACTATCTCATTTTCTTTCAAGAAGACACAAGAATGATGCAAGAAAACTTTTTAAAGAATCATGCAATATGAATATGAAAACTAAAGCCTTAGCATGATCTAATCTTTCTCCTAATTCAACATGCAATATTTTCTCCTATATTTAACAGTGAGTGACTCGAAAGTATGCAGAGAGAATGATGTAAAAGTGTATTGATTCTTATGCCACATATGTGGAGATTTCAGTTTAAATAGAAAACTGTTTAAAGTCCCAGTTAATCGATTAAGTACCCATTTAATCGATTAACGGGTTGTTTGAAAATAATTATTTTCAACTGTTTTCAGTTTTTCAGTTTTATGTTGAAACTGCAATTATGTGCAACTCTGATAATCTGTTAATCGATTAACGAGTTACCTTAATCGATTAACCAGTGTAAAAATTAGCTTGTTAATGCATGGTAAACTACATATATGATATATGCTCATGCAATACATGATTTCCAAAATATAATACATTTGATGCACAAAATTAATGTATTCAAATGCGTGAACCTACTTATCATATATTTCTAGATGATGTTTCATTTTAGTGGATTAATTTCTTTATTAAGTCTTGTGAGACTCACACATAGGTTTACCTAACCTGGACTCAATATCTATGGCAATCAACTTAGACTTCTAAAAAGATAATAATCAATTATAACCTAAGTCTAATAAGTCACCACTTGAGCCCTCGGCATGTTGATTGTTGAGTCATCTTCAAACTTTAACAAATTCTTTGTCTTCATCAAAACATAGGCAAAACATTGCTAATGCAATCCTTGACCCTTTGCACTTTCAATTAGGACATATGATATCTGTTTGTTTATAACCAACTCGAAATCCAGAACTGTTGTGTCATATTTTGTCTCATATATTATCCTAGACCAATAAAAATATGACATACAAATTAAAAAATTAAATATTAATTATTATTGTTTTTGTTTTATTATTATTAGCTACATATACAATATATAACAACAGATTCAACAAAATAGGAGAGATAATTTCATAATTTATAGAAGAAAAGAAAATTGAACTTCTCAAGATATGCTAAAGAAGAAACATTTAATACTCATTCTCTTGAAAATCTCACAAGTACTGATGTTGCAGGTTGAGTATTGTTTCATTGCTTTGAATTTATTATTCAGTGACTCCCTTCCATTTCTTTTAATATTTAAGGTTATATAAATATTTTACCTAATTATTAATCATATAAAAAATTGATGACTATAATGTTTTTTACTTAAGTTCACATTAGAAACTACATTAAAAATGAGGACAAAAATAATTGATGAAAATAGGAGTAATAGATAAGTGTATGATTGGAAAAAATAAGAATATTTTTTGTATTTATAAAAATAAAATATTTAAAATAAATTTAAAAAAAACATAAAAAAATACGGAATAGTTAAAGTAAATGAAATGGTTAACAAATGCACTAACGACATTGTTAATTAAGGTATAAAACGTAGGAACTTTGTCTTCAAAATTTATGTTTCAATTTTCAAGAAATGTTAAACTTAGTTTTTCAATGTTAATTTATTATTCCTTAAACAATGTTCTTCAAAACATTCTTTAACACAACCCTTATACCATCTTCATTCATATTACATATCTTTCTTTTAAGGTTCTAGCGCATAAATGATGAAATATTTTCCTAATTTGCCTTTTATATTTGTAATAAATTTTAGAAATATTTTTTTGCCATTTATCTCTATCATAATTATATATATCTATATATACATATATATAAATTTTTTAGATATTACCTCTCTTGTTAATTAAGTAGGGATAAATTTGTAAAAATAGACATTAATTTACATTGTTTTTAAAAAAAAGTATATATATGGAAAAATATTTGTCTAAAAAAACTTGAAAAGGAGGTAGTATAAAATATGATA
Source organism: Lupinus angustifolius (assembly GCF_001865875.1). Taxonomy (NCBI): domain Eukaryota; kingdom Viridiplantae; phylum Streptophyta; class Magnoliopsida; order Fabales; family Fabaceae; genus Lupinus; species Lupinus angustifolius. The sequence continues at coordinate 1,932,211 of NC_032017.1, read as the reverse complement.
CTATTTAATCATATTTTAATAGATATTATATTTGCATTGTATTAAAAATATTATTTTATTTGAATTTATCATTAATAGTAGTTTATTTATCTCAATGAACTAATTATCCATAGTAACATTTAATGATGTTTTAAGTATTGCCACGTGTTAAAGAAAGGTCATTAATGATTACTTGTTTTAAGTAGTATATCTTTGACTTCCTTAAACAATGTCATATGTTGGAGTTTTGTGGGTAAGAAAATTTCCACATGTTGCTTATGCTCTTGACTCAAACATGATAGCTTCTTATGATTGATACCTATAATCTAGATAAGAAAAGAAAGTCAACAGTGAAAGTTTACATTATTTTCTTACTTAGGAAAATGATTTGTATATCTATATATCCACTAAAACTCTCCTACTTGAAAGTCTTATACACTAGAGCCAACTTTTGACTTTATTGAGAATGGTTGAATTGCAAAGTTGTATACTACAATAAATAAATAAAAATTAAGATGGTAGACTCATATAATACAATTTAATAAAGTTCTATTAGTGAATACGTGTATAGCATTTTAATGACAGCTGCACTCAGCTGTTCAGATATTTGTACAACTGATGTACAGGAGTTGTATGGTTGGAAAAGTAAACAAATACCCTCGGTAACAGCCCTGTTTCCAAAGGGAAATGTCCTCTTAGTCCTTTTTCATTGTGGAAATGAAAGTTTTTAGTTTTTGTTTATTTTTTAAAATCTAAAAGTTGTATGATATGTATGTTTAACAATTCACCTAAACAATAATATCAACATTTATTTATGAAAAAAATGAGCTAAAAGTGACCCCTATTTTATGGTGGTTAGTTTTTTTTTTACATTGCTTATTTTTTCCAACTAATTTCATTTTTTCATTTTACTCCTTCACTTTCATCTTTTTTGGATTGACCTCTCATTTGTTTCTTGTTTTATCATTTGTGAATTATTTCTTTTTTGGATTGTCAAATTTGAGTTTAGTAACTTTTATTTATTATTATGCTATGTTCTTTATAAATATTTATATTGTATTTTACAAATATTTTTTAGTATTTATCACAAGGTATTAAACATTAAAAAGTATAGTAAAAAAATATACATGATGATAATAAAAAATATATACTTTAAAATTATTATAAAAAGAACCAAAATAATCTTAACATAAATAAATAATTTCTTTTTTTGTAGTTTATTCTATAAAAAATAATAATTGTATTACCCAAATGAAAAATACTTGCTTATTTTCAGTTTTTAAGAAAGATACTTAAACATATACAAATTTATGATATGAACATATTACAATCTCACAGTTTATAATATAAAAATAAAATGTATACTAAATGCACGCTTAGTAGAATTAGTACAAGTTTTTAGCGAGAAAATGGATGAGGGGTGCATTGGTATCTCAACATTAACAATAGATGTCTCTCCTTAATAATGATGAATTTTGGTAAGAGAACATTTATACATTGTTAAAATAAAGTTGTTTATGAGGGATATCTCACCATGTTGTGGATGCCCCTGGCTAAAATATAATAGCTTTTTATGAGTGATACCTATTGCCTAGACTAGAAAAGAAAGTCAACGGTTGAAATTTCAAATTATATTATCTTACATTATTAAATATATTAAGAGTGTGATACTTGATATGAAAATAGGATTACTTGCCTTATGACCTGAAAATTGTGATTTAAATCCTGAAAATAGTTTGTTTGTTTGCAGGAAAACACTTCCTACATTTATAATAGCTTTTTATGAGTGATACTTATAGCCTAGACTAGAAAAGAAAGTTAACGGTCGAAATTTCAAATTATTTTCTCTTACATTATTAAATATATTAAGAGTGTGATACTTGATACGACAATAGAATTACTTGCCTTATGACCTGAAAATTGTGATTTAAATCCTGAAAATAATTTCTTTGTTTGCAGGAAAACGCTTCGTACATCTATCTACTATCCACTAAAACTTTGCTAGTTGAAAGTTTCATGCACAAGACAATACTTTTTACTTTATTGAATATACTTTGAGTTGTTTGGTTGAATTGAAAGTTGCCTGAGTTATATACTATAATAAATAAAAATTAAATGGTAGACCAATATAACGCAAATTAATAAAGTTCTATGAGTGGAAACGCTAATAGCATTTTAATGGTTGCTGCACTCAGTTTCAGAGATATTTTGTAAAACCGATGCACAAGAGTTGTATTATTGTAAATGTAAACAAATGCCTTTGGTAGAACAACCCTATTGCCAAAGGAAAAGTCCTCTACGTGTTTTTTTGGTATAAATATTTTTTTTTTTAGTTTTTGCTTATTTTTAAAAAAATAATCTTAAAGTTGCATCACAAGTATATTTGACAATTCACCTAGATTATAAACTCAACATTTATTTATGAAAAAATAAGCTAAAAGTGACATCTCTTTTATGGTGGATTGCATTTTTGGATTGCTTATTTTTTCATACTTATTTCACTTCTCATTTTATCCCTACACTTTCATCTTTTTTAGATTAACACTAATTGGGTTTTTTATTTTATCATTTGTGATTTATTTGTTTTGTGGATTCTCTAAGTTGAATTTATTTGTTTTTATTAGTGTGTGACGTTGTTTTTAAATATTTATATTAGTTTTTATATTGTATTTTATATAAATATTTTTTACTCTTTCCACGAGGTATTAAAAGCTAAAAAAAATTATAATAAAATATATAAATGATAAATATTAAAAAATAAATACTTTAAAAACAGTATAAAAAGAACCAAAATAATCATAACATAAACAAATAACTTCTTACCATTTTTTTATAATTTACTATGTAAAAATGATATTTCTACATTACCCAAGCGAAACAGATTAGCTTATATGTAGTTTTTAGTTAAATTACTTAAACATAAATAAATTATAATATTAATCTATTATAATATGATTATATTATAATCTTGTAGTTTATAAAACTTAAAACAAAAACATACTAAATGCACACTTAATAGAATTAGTGATGGTTTTCGGCGAGAAAATTGTTGAGGGATGCATGTGTTGGTATGTCAACCTTAATAAGGGATGTCTCTCCTTCTTTTGGTAAAAGTTTAATGACTATACATTGTTAAGATAATGTTTTTTTATGAGGGATATCTAACTATGTTTCGGGTGCTCCTTAGTAGCTTCTTATGAGTGATAATTATAGTCTAGATAAGAATAGAAAGGAAAGCCCATGGTGGAAAAATCAAATTATTTTCTCTTACATTATTAAATATATTAGAGTGCAACACTTGACACAACTATAAGATTTCTTACCATATGACCTGAAAATTGTGATTCAAATCCTAAAAATAGTTTCTTTGTTTATAGAAAAAGGCTTGAGACATCTATCCACTAAAACCCTGCTAGGTGAAGTTCTTATGCACTAGACATAACTTTTTAATTTATTTAATATACTTTATGAGTTGTATGGTTGAATTACCAAGTTGTTTGAGTTGTATACTATAATAAATAAATAAAAATTAAGATGGTAGACTCATATAATTCAATTTAATAAAGTTCTATTAGTGGATACAACACTAACATTTTAATGGTGGCAGCACTCAGTTGCGGAGATATTTATACTACCGATGTACAAGAGTTGTATGGTTAGATATGTAAACAAATGCCCTCAATAACACAACCACATTGCCAAGGGGAAAGATCCTCTATGTGCTTTTTTCATATAATTGAAGGTTTTTAGTTTTTGCTTATTTTTAAAAAATAAATTTACAGTGGCATCACATATATATTTGACAACTCGCCTAGATTATAAACGCACCTTTTATTTATGGAAAATAAGCTAAAAGTTACCTCCCTTTTATGATGGGTTTCTTTTTTTGGATTGCTTATTTTTTTCAACCAATTTTACTTCTCATTTTCCCCTCTAGTTTCAATGGAACTTTCCTTCTTATTTTTTAAATTGACCTCCCCTTCAGTTACTTATTTTATCATTTGTGAACTATTTATTTTGTGAAATGTCTTACTCAAATTTAGTAACTTTAATTTATTCGTATATCATGTTGTTTTTAAATTTGTATGTTGGTTTTTATATTGTCTCCTATTTAAATATTTTTTAGCCTTTGCCATTACGTATTAAAAGGTAAAAAAATAATAGTAAAAATATATATGATGCTAAATATGAAAAAACCGTGATCTAAAAGGTAATGGTTAAAAACCGTGATCTAAAAGGAAAGTAGAAAACCGTGGTCGTTGTGTTTATATGCAACGGTTTTGAAACTGTTGACAGTTTGTATACATGCACTAGTTTGAAAACCGTTGTCAGTTGTGTTTATAGGCAACAACTTTGAAACCGTTCTCATTGTCTACAGGCAAGAAAACTGTTGTCTTTGGTCCTGTGACTATTTTAGTAATATATAACCGTTGCCTTTGCTACATCATATACACTGTTTTCTTAGAATTTTTATTTTAAGAAAATCATTATTTTTCGATAATACTTTGAGATCAATAAATAATAAGAAATATGAATAAATATTTTTTTAATGAATATTCATAACATTATTTAATTTAAAACATGAGTATTTGTTACTCTAAATTTGGTGAACCAAAATATAGACTTATGTTCTTGAAAGTGACAAGCATCACTACACAAACCACTCCACTACTAGTCATATCATATACAATTATATTTATTACAGTTTAACAAAATATAATCATAATCCAAAATAGGAAATCTTGATTCATTCACATCTATACTGTATGCGACAAATTGTCTTCTAAATGATTTTGCTGCAAATAGAGAAGTCAGAATATTGTTAGCTTATATATGAATGAACATCAAGTTTTTACAAAAATAAATATGCTAAAGTAGTCTTGAGGTTAGTCACTCTACTAATAATTTGAAATTTCCAATGTTACATATTTGATACATTTAGTGAAATGAATGGTGGATGATACATTTAGTGTGTATAAATCTTTGCACTATCAATATAATTTGAATGTTTCACAGAAGATACTTATCCCGATGAAAGCAGTATTGTAAAAACCAGTTCGTTCCGTTCGGTTCAACGGGTAAACTGGTCAACGAATGCAATATCCGTATGGTATAGTAATTATATCAGTCATGCAATCATATCGGTCAAAACTGACCAAAACAGGTCGTAGTCGATCATACCAGTTGGTTTTCAATTGAACTGTACCATCATACTGACCAAATTTTATTTAAAATTAATTTTTTAATAAAAATAAAAAATTTATTACTTTTTTTATTGATTTTTCAACATTAATGCTAAAATATTATATATGTATATCTATTTTTACTGGTTTGTGGTTTAGTTAATAAATTATCGATAAACCGATATATCACTATATCAATACCTTGACTTGTTTAATCCTGGTGGGTATTAATAATAACAACTGAGGAACTGTCTTGAGGAGGTTTTTTCCATCACTCTGATTAAGTTGTGAGAAGGTAGGATATTACAAATAAGAAGTTTCACATGTTTGACAAACGCGTGACAACTTTTGGTTGTCCTTTAGTTTTGAATGTATTTAATGAAATACTTGTGGAGAAATGTAATAATTAATAGAAGTTGGTTCATTTGAGATAAACAAATAATTTAATTTGTTGTAAAAGAAGCTGTCAAATTTAAGATATACACATCACATTATTCTTATTATTAATTTTTGGGAAAGTGCTTAATGCCCCCATTAATTTTATGTTTTGTTTCATAGAGAAAAAAATGGATACATTGATAGTGTAAGAGTTTTTTACACTATCACTCTATTATTTACCATTCATATTCAATTATGTTTGACTTTCACAAAAAGTAATTCAATAAAGGGTGGATGATGCATTGATTGTGCATAATTCTTTATATTGTCAGTGCATCAATATTACACTCTTTGTTTCAAATAGTCATTATAAATTATTTTTCTTTTTAATTATCCTTCAAAATTTACCTATTAATAAAATTGGTTCATTTATATATATTATTAAATTACTAATAAATAACAAGAAAATCACTATGTTCAGATTCACATTAATAACAGTATAATAATACAGGTTAGCCAACATTGATATCCGAAGGAAACTGACATCAAAGTAAAAAGTTGATTGTGAAGAAGAAGATAAGTAAATTTCAAAAATTAAAAGCGGTTAATACAATAAAATTGTGATATATAATAAATAAATAATAATGATAAAATAGCCAATGTTAAAAAATACATGCATTATAAATTTTCATTGCTATTAATTTAACATTATGTTTATGCATATACTAATTTCACCAACAATTAAAGTTTAATGGATAATTAAGAAAAATAAATAGTTTATAATAATTACTTGGAAAAAAAACATAAAGTTTATGATATTTTTATAAACTTTCTTTAGTTTTTAAAATATTAATTTGCTTTATATCTTTTAATGTTTAAAATTATGCAAATAGTTTAAGAAAACATTAAATGATATGAATGCCCTTTAAACTCCACTACAATAATATCATTAATCCACATTAGAAATTGCATTATAGAGAAGTAGAGAAATATAAGGTTAAAAATTAGAGTTATAAATAATAATATAATTGAAAAATAAAATATAAATTAGGTTTCTGAAACATCAAAAGATTTAAAAATATGAAGATTAAAATATCAAAAAGCATGAAATATGTATACAAGTGTGGCCTAATTTATAGTGTTCTCTTTAGAAGTGAAGAGTTCTGAAAACATAATGTTTATTAAGCTCTATTATTAAGTAAGGGTATAGTAAATGAACTTAAATCACTTGTTCTCAAAAATGTCTCACTTTTCTCTTATACCAATTAAATTTTAATGAGTAATACAAAATTAAAATATTTTATTTTATTTTTAAAAAATTTCTTTTTATTTATGTGACGATATTTGATTAACATGTGATAGAGAATATGATAACTTTTGATGATAGGTAATCTTTATTCATAATGCCTTTTAAAGAATTGCAATTTGCTAGTGGTTGATTTAAAATATGTATATGAAAAAATATAACTAATAAAAGACTCATAAAATATAATGTCCAATACATTATTATATTCAAATCACAAATTCTAATAACACAACTTATTTTTTTATAGGAACCAAGCTTATTATTTTCTTATTGTTTCAATATAACTTGATGCATTATTCATCTTCTTCTCCGTCACATACTCACATACGATCACGTTTCATGTTATCAAAAGCAGCAATGCTATAATTCCCAGAGCCAGACATGCCTGATGTTGATGCTGAAGGATCAAACATTCCAACAGCAGGAGCAGTAAAACCAGAACCATAAGACCCACCACTAGCCAATGGTTGCGGCGGTGGTGGCAGAGAATGAGAACCATAAGACCCACCACCAGCCAATGGTTGCGGCGGTGGTGGCAGAGAATGAGAACCATAAGACCCGCCACCAGCCAATGGTTGTGGTGGTGGTGGCAGAGAATGAGAACCATAAGACCCACCACCAGCCAATGGTTGCGGTGGTAGTGGTGGCAGAGAATGAGAAGCATAAGACACGGCACCAGCCAATTGTTGCTGTGGTGGCAGAGAATGAGAACCATAATTAACAACTCTAGTAGCAGAAATGGGTTCAGCTTCATTCTCACGGTAGCGTTGAAGGTAAAGAGAAAGAGGTTCAACATAATCATCGAAACCAAGCTTCTCCATTGCAAACAGAAGATCTTCTGCAGTTACAGTTTTCCTTTGCTCACGTTGGCATCGGTCGTTTGCTTCGGCAGTGACGAAGCTGATGAATTCAGAGACACATTGTTGAACTGTTTCTTTTGCTTCGTCTGAGATCTTTGCATGTGATGGGAGAATGCGTCGCATGATCCTTGTCACGTTGGCTATTGGCATGTACTGCTCGTGTTCACGCGTGCCGTAATTTGGTGAAGTCATTTTTGCACCTTCATTGCAAGACAAAAAAAAATTATAATTTAAAATTTACATAAACCAAAATAGCCAAATAGAGATAACACAATCATATATTGTCTTAAATAATGTCTCAACTATATCATGCACCAATATTATCAAAGTAAAAATATAAAAAATAAAAAATATTTAATTTTTTAATTGACTTAACATATTTGAGATAGAATTAAGACACCATTTGAAATAGCATATCATTATCTATAGGTGGGGTGTAGTTAGGATAATGTCATTATGTATTTAAGGAGTTGAACTCATCTCCAGAAACCAATATTGAAATATGAGGATGAGATTTTTTTTGAAGAATTCTTATTTACTTTTTAATAGAAAATAACATGTAATCATCACCATTAAAAAAAATTTGCCACATGTCTTAATCCTACCTAGTACTGGAGAGGATCCTTACTCGTATTTAAGATTTTAAGTATCTCAAAAGAAATAACTAATATGTTAGGATGATTTTACTCATTAAATAAAATGAGTTTCACACTTTTACCCTTAATAATAAAAGCAAAGTCCTTTAGTATTGAGAGAAAAATACCTCAAAAGCAAAGGAAAAAACTAATATGATAATATATTTTTACCTTAAAATAAAATAAATTGACACTTTTAATAATAGTAAAAGCAAAAATAACAATTTCTCTCTCCACTTAATTCAATGAGTTGACACTTTTGTGGGGTGTGGTTATATTTCACATCCCAAAACTACAATATTGTGATTATAAATTGTAATTGTGGAGTTTATTTTAAAACAAACGGTGATTTTATATATATTTACCAGATTTTTTGTCTCATTTTGAACCCATGGAATAGGCTATCTCTTAAAAAAAATCATGTCATATGCTTATGGAAAACTGTGGGTTGGTGGGAAACTAGTAAAGATGGTAGAAAAAGTGAAACCCTAGTTTTCAAAAAAAAAAAAACCAGTCCATACACAGAGAAATAAACACTAAAAAAAACTAAAGTAGGGTTACATTTTAAGAAGAATATGGTTATTTGTGTAATAAATCCAGAAAACTTTAATTATTATATGTAGTGTTATAAAAAAATAGAGATATCATTCGTAGAATAGTTTTCACCAGAAATAAATCCAATGTAAAAGAATACATGTTAGAGTCTTATCCATAGGATGGGAAAATATTTTTAGTAGTATAAAAAAATATAAATAATTATTCTATTTTAATATTTAAAGTAGAAATAAAATGAGATGAATTAAATTTTTATAATCAATATAGTGTTATAAAAATCAAATTTTTGTAGAAGTTATTCAGATTTATTATTCGTGAAATATTTTCATGCTGTTAAAAAATTATATATATGCAGATGCATGCCAAGAAGTGAAGAAGACAAATATATGCACCCTGGAATGGTAAGATAAATAATAAAAAGATTTTTGTTGTGTGGGGATTCTGAAAAGTATTTGCTAGAACCTGAGAAATAGTAAACAGAAAAACTAGCAAGGCCAAAACAAAATCTGAAAGTTATGCCAAAGTAAAACTTTGCCTTGTTTATTAGTAAACTAGTAACTTATATTGAAAAGGGTGCATGCAAGTATAGTACCAGTAGTGAATGAGCAAGGAGAGAAGGAGAGAGAGAAGAGTGCCTGAGTAAGATTGGAGAGAGGCTTAGGTGCATGGCTCAAAGATGCTACTATTTATAAGGAATGTGTTCCTCTCTCCCAAAAAAATTATGTCTATATATCTCTAACCAATTAGATTTCATTAAGTAATATAAAAATATTATTTTTTATTTTCTCTTTTTTTAAGTGACATTATTAATTGGTAGGGACATGAAATTGGTCAGACTTTGGGACAGTTACATATATTTTGTCCCAAAACAATGTTATCTCATAGCTCAATTAAACGTTACATAATAATATTAAAACATTACTTTACATTTTTTTTACTTTTCTTTTTAATTATGTGCTACTTTTTAATTGGGAAGAAACACAAAGTGAAATAAGAATTAGGACATATGATATCCCTTCATTTATAACACGCTCAAAACCAAGAATTATTGTATCATATTTTGTCTTATATGTTGTCTTAAACCAATAAAATATATCATACAAATTAAAAAAATTAAATATTAATTATTATTATTCTTGTTTCATTATCATTGGTCAAAGATAATATATATATATATATATACAAAATAGGAGAGATAATTTCATAATTTAGTAAAGAAAAGAAAAATGAACTTCTCAAGATATGGTAAAGAAGAAACATTTAATACTCATACTCTTGAAAATCTCACAAGTATTGATGTTGGAGGTTGAGTATTGTTTCATTGCTTTGAATTTATTATTCAGTGACTCCCTTCCATTTCTTTTAATATTTAAGGTTATTTAAATAGTTTACCTAATTATTAATCATATAAAAATTTGATGGCTATAACGTTTTTTACTTAAGTTCACATTATAAACTACATTAAAAACGAGTAAAAAAATAATTGATGAAAATAGGAGTAATAGATAAGTGTATGATTGAAAAAAAAATGAATATTTTTTATATTTATAAAAATCAAAATATTTAAAATAAATTAAAAAAATAAAACATAAAAAAATACGGAATAGTTAAAGTAAAAGAAATGGTTAACAAATGCACTAATGACATTGTTAATTAAGGTAGAAAACGTAGGAACTTTGTCTTCAAAATTTATGTTTCAATTTTCAAGAAATGCTAAACTTAGTTTTTCAATGTTAATTTATTATTTTTTATTCCTTAAACAATGTTCTTCAAAACATTCTTTAACACAACCCTTATACCATCTTCATTCATATTACATATCTTTCTTTTAAGGTTCTAGCGCATAAATGATGAAATATTTTCCTAATTTGCCTTTTATATTTGTAATAAATTTTAGAAATATTTTTTTGCCATTTATCTCTATCATAATTATATATATCTATATATACATATATATAAATTTTTTAGATATTACCTCTCTTGTTAATTAAGTAGGGATAAATTTGTAAAAATAGACATTAATTTACATTGTTTTTAAAAAAAAGTATATATATGGAAAAATATTTGTCTAAAAAAACTTGAAAAGGAGGTAGTATAAAATATGATACTATTTAATCATATTTTAATAGATATTATATTTGCATTGTATTAAAAATATTATTTTATTTGAATTTATCATTAATATATTAGTAGTTTATTTATCTCAATGAACTAATTATCCATAGTAACATTTAATGATGTTTTAAGTATTGCCACGTGTTAAAGAAAGGTCATTAATGATTACTTGTTTTAAGTAGTATATCTTTGACTTCCTTAAACAATGTCATATGTTGGAGTTTTGTGGTAAGAAAATTTCCAGCTAGGGGAGCTAACTTCATCATGTTGCTTATGCTCTTGACTCAAACATGATAGCTTCTTATGAGTGATACCTATAATCTAGACAAGAAAAGAAAGTCAAAAGTGAAAGTTTAAATTATTTTCTTACTTTATTACTTATAGGAAAATGATTTGTACATCTATATATCCACTAAAAGTGTCCTACTTGAAAGTCTTATACATTAGAGCAAACTTTTGACTTTATTGAGAATGGTTGAATTGCAAAGTTGTTTGAGTTGTATACTACAATAAATAAATAAAAATTAAGAAGGTAGAATCATATAATACAATTTAATAAAGTTCTATTAGTGGATACGCGGATAGCATTTTAATGACAGCTGCACTTAGCTGTTCAGATATTTGTACAACCGATGTACAGGAGTTGTATGGTTGGAAAGGTAAACAAATACCCTCGGTAACACAACCCTGTTTCCAAGAGGAAATGTCCTCTTAGTGCTTTTTCATTGTAGAAATGAAAGTTTTTAGTTTTTGTTTATTTTTTAAAATCTAAAAGTTGTATGATAAGTATGTTTAACAATTCACCTAAACAATAATCTCAACATTTATTTATGAAAAAAAATAAGCTAAAAGTGACCCCTATTTTATGGTGGATAGTTTTGTTTTGCATTGTTTATTTTTTCCAACTAATTTCATTTTTCATTTTACTACTTCACTTTCATCTTTTTTGGATTGACCTCTCATTGGATTTCTTGTTTTATCATTTGTGAATTATTTCTTTTTTGGATTGTCAAATTTGAGTTTAGTAACTTTTATTTATTATTATGCTATGTTGTTTATAAATATTTATATTGTATTTTATAAATATTTTTTAGTATTTATCACTAGGTATTAAAGATTAAAAAATATAGTAAAAAAATATACATGATGATAATAAAAATATATACTTTAAAATCATTATAAAAAGAACCAAAATAATCTTAACATAAATAAATAATTTCTTTTTTTGTAGTTTATTCTATAAAAAATAATATTTCTACATTACCCAAATGAAAAATATTAGCTTATATTCAGTTTTTAAGTAGGATACTTAAACATATACGAATTTATAATATGAAGATATTATAATCTCACAGTTTATAAAATAAAAATAAAATGTATACCAAATGCACGCTTAGTAGAATTAGTACAAGTTTTTAGTGAAAAAATGGTTGAGGGGTGCATTGGTATCTCAACATTAACAATAGATGTCTCTCCTTGATAATGATGAATTTTGGTAAGAGAATATTTATACATTGATAAAATAAATTTTTTTAGGAGGGATATCTCACCATGTTGTGGATGCCCCTGGTTAAAATATAATAGCTTATTATGAGTGATACATATAGCCTAGACTAGAAAAGAAAGTAAACGATCGAAATTTCAAATTATTTTCTCTTACATTATTAAATATATTAAGAGTGTGATACTTGATACGACAGTAGGATTACTTGCCTTATGGCTTGAAAATTGTGATTTAAATCCTGAAAATAGTTTTTTTGTTTGCAGGAAAAGGCTTCATACGTCTATCCACTATCCACTAAAATTTTGCCAGTTGAAAGTTTGATGCGCTAGACAACACTTTTTACTTTATTGAATATACTTTGACTTGTAAGATTGAATTGAAAGTTGCCTTAGTTATATACTATAATAAATAAATAAATAAAAATTAAATGGTAAACCCATATAATGCAAATTAATAAAGTTTTATTAGTGGAAACACTAATAGTATTTTAATGGTTGCTACACTCAGTTTCAAAGATATTTTGTAAAATCGATGCACAAGAGTTGTATGATTGTAAATATAAACCAATGCCTTCGGTAGCACAACCCCACTGCCAAAGGAAAAGTCCTCTATGTGCTTTTTTAGTATAAACAATTATTTTTTTAGTTTTTGCTTATTTTTAAAAAAATAATCTTAAAGTTGCATCACAAGTATGTTTGACAATTCACCTAGATTATAAACTCAACATTTATGGATGAAAAAATAAGCTAAAAGTGACATCTCTTTTATGGTGGGTTGCTTTTTTGAATTGCTTATTTTTTCTAACTAATTTCACTTCTCATTTTACCCCTACACTTTCATCTTTTTTAGATTAACACTAATTGAGTTTCTTATTTTATCATCTGTGATTTATTTCTTTTGTGGATTCTCTAAGTTGAATTTACTGGCTTTTATTTATTAGTGTGACATTGTTTTTAAATGTTTATATTGGTTTTTATATTGTATTTTATATAGATATTTTTTATTTTTCCATGAGGTATTAAGAGTTAAAAAATTTATAGTAAAATATATAAATGATAAATATTAAAAAATAAATACTTTAAAAACAGTATAAAAAGAACCAAAATAATTATAACATAAACAAATAACTTCATACCAACTTTTTATAATTTACTATGTAAAAATGATATTTCTACATTACCCAAGCGAAACAAATTAGCTTATATGTAGTTTTTAGCTAAATTACTTAAACATGAACAAATTATAGTATGAATAATATTATAATATAATTATACTATAATCTTGTAGTTTATAAAATAAAACTTAAAAACAAAAACATACTAAATGCACACTTAATAGAATTAGTAATGGTTTTCGGCGAGAAAATTGTTGAGGGATGCATGTGTTGGTATCTCAACCTTAATAAGGGATGTCTCTCCTTCCTAATGTCGAATATTGGTAAAAGTTTAATGATTACACATTGTTAAGATAATGTTTTTTATGAGTTATACCTAACCATGTTTAGGTGCTCCTTACTCAAAACTACTAGCTTCTTATGAGTGATAATTATAGTCTAGATAAGAAAAAGGAAAGCTAACAGTGGAAAATTCAAATTATTTTCTCTTACATTATTAAATATATTAGAGTGTGACACTTGACACAACAATAAGATTTCTTGCCTTATGACCTGAAAATTGTGATTCAAATCCTAAAAACAGTTTCTTTGTTTGTAGGAAAAGGCTTCTAACATCTATCCACTAGAACCCTGCTAGTTGAAGTTCTTATGCACTAGACATAACTTTTTAATTTATTTAATATACTTTATGAGTTGTATGGTTGAATTACCAAGTTGTTTGAGTTGTATACTATAATAAATAAATAAAAATTAAGATGGTAGACTCATATAATTCAATTTAATAAAGTTCTATTAGTGGATACAACAATAACATTTTAATGGTGGCAGTACTCAGTTGTGGAGATATTTATACTACCAATGTACAAGAGTTATATGGTTAGATATGTAAACAAATGTCCTGAATAACACAACCACATTGCCAAGGGGAAAGATCCACTATGTGCTTTTTTCATATAATTGAAGATTTTTAGTTTTTGCTTATTTTAAAAAAATAAACTTACACTAACATCACATATATATTTGACAATTCATCTAGATTATAAACGCAACTTTTATTTATGGAAAATAAGCTAAAAGTTACCTCTCTTTTATGATAGGTTTCTTTTTTTGATTGCTTATTTTTTCAACCAATTTTACTTCTCATTTGCCCCTCTAGTTTCAATGGAATTTTCATTTTTTTTAAATGACATCTCCTTCAATTACTTATTTTATCATTTGTGAACTATTTATTTTGATAAATGTCTTACTCAAATTTAGTAACTTTAATTTATTTGTGTATCATGTTGTTTTTAAATTTTTATGTTGGTTTTTATATTGTCTCCTATTTAAATATTTTTTAGCCTTTGTTATAGACAAGCCATGGTTCTAATGAAGAGATGAAGGAAGAAGAAGTAAGTGCTGAAATTACACACATAAAGAAGAAGAAGAATAAATGACTTTTTTGGTTTTTACTTTGGGCTTGATTGCTTTAGGCCCAGTTTTTGTATTTCTGGTTTATTGCTATTTTTAGTTTTTCAGTTGGTTAGTTGTTAGGCTAAGCTTGCTATAAATAGCTTGCCTTATTTCTTCTTCAATTAAGAGAAAGTTTTAGCAAATTAAGGAGTAATAAAAGATTAGCATTATTCGGCATTAGCAAAGATACTTATACATAAACAAAAATATAATCTCACATTTTATAATATTAAATTTCATAACAGAAAACTATAAACATAATCTATACTGAACACATGCTTAGTAGAATTAGTACCAATTTTCGGCGAGAAAATTGTTGACGGATGTGTTGGTATCTCAACATTAATGAGAGATATCTCTCATTGGTGATGATAATTGTTGTAAGAGTTTAATATATATACATTGTTAAGATAAAGTTTTTTTTATGAGAGATAACAAAGTTGTATGAGTTACATACTATAATAAATAAATAAATAAATAATTAAGATTGTAGACCCATATATTGCAATTTAATAAAGTTCTATTAGTGGATACACCAATAGCATTTTAATGGCCGATGCATTCATTTGAGGAAAGATTTAAACTAATATACAAGAGTTGTATTTTGGAGAGGTGAAAAAATATCCTCGGTAACACAATCCATTGCCAAGGGGAAATCAAGAGATCAATAAGTTTACTACAAAAAAAAATCACTTCAAAATTAAAACCAATGTTCCTATAAAATTATCATTTGAAAAACACAAACAAGATTACTAATAGAACTTCATGAATAATTTGAATGAAAAGTAAGTTTTGTTTATTTGACGATGCATAAAAGCAAGTAATGTTTATTTTGCAAATAATATATACAAAAATGTTAAAATATGTTTTCCAAAATTGACTTCTCTTCAAATACAAAACCTCACAATTAGTGGTTAATAT
Source organism: Lupinus angustifolius (assembly GCF_001865875.1). Lineage (NCBI taxonomy): Eukaryota > Viridiplantae > Streptophyta > Magnoliopsida > Fabales > Fabaceae > Lupinus > Lupinus angustifolius. Next base: position 1,916,209 of record NC_032017.1, on the reverse strand, counting down.
AAAGCAATGAAGAATTAAGAGTAAGAAGATATAGAGAATAATTTTAGAATCATGCTAGAGCTTGCTCAACTCTATCGTTTTTCTCAATAGGTTCTATACACTCATCTCTTTTATTTTATTGTCTTCCTCGTTTTCTCTTTAAAAGAGTTGAATGCAACTATTATGTAAAATAGAGTGTGAGACTAATAACTTCCTAGACATGGATATTTAATATAGATGGCCAAGTTTTTAATGTTGAAGTCCTCATATTTATAATGAGAGAACTACTTCAGTCTTCATTATCTTAGAGAGAAAGCAATCGTTGTGCAACGTTAGCCACAATCAACCAAATAAAGAATAAACAATAAATAGAAGAGAAAAATACAAAAGAATATGTTATTTGATTTCAACAAATTATGCTTACATCCCCGAATGTGTTGAGCAACTACCAATATATATTAGAGAGAATAATGATTCAACGCTATAACACACCCACGAGCCCAAGAGCCAAGGTCCATGAAGTGCTTCTAATTAATGTATATTATAATAAGAAACTTGTATCCAATATATATAACTTTTGTTTCTCTCCTTCATTCCACTATTAGGCAATGTGAGATTTCATATAACAATATATTTTAAGTATTCATAACAATCTCCACCTTGATTGAAATAGACAAATATTTGGATCATTGAGAAAATGCATAAAAATCTCTACCTTAGCAAATATTCAATTTCATATTGTTCATTATTTAACTCTCTTTACCAACTCCACCACAAGAGTATGATCCCTTTTAGTATAAGTCACTCTCAGTTTTGTCTTTAACCATGTCCAGTTCCACATTAGTTTTGCAAATGTGCAAACTAAGAGAGGATGAAGTTGTTTTGCAGAATTTTTACTCTTTTAAAATTTGTTAGAATCAGAAATGCAATGAAAGTCAAAAGTTAAGAATAATTACAACAAAAATGGAAATAATAAGAATAAAGAAAATCATATCTGTATTAATCACGGTTCACTTCCACCAAAGGATACTTCAAGTTCTCTTTACTTGTATAAAGAGATTTTCACTATGTAATTTAAGAATCTCTTTACAAATTTCTCACCAACATTTAGAAGTCAATCATTCAAATTTTCCAAACAAGAAAGTACTCCACTTTACTTGTTATAAAAGGTGACTCACTAAACTCTATGGTGATTATTCTTTATGATAAGAATGAAGAAATATAAGTTTGGCTATGAACCACTAATACCCAATTTAATTTGGTTTAGATCACAATTAAACAACATGTAAAATTTGAGTATTTTAAAATTTGAGTATTTTAATATTTTTAACTATAAGCAAGTATAAAGATTATGTAATATCGTGTCAAAATTATCTCTACCAACTTTCTATATTATTTATCTTTTTAGTGTGTTGTCGTTTGATTTTCCAATAGACATTTCACATGAAATTATTGTACAATACATAGGAATGAAGGATAAATTTTGATGAGTATAATATTTTTTACAGATATCTCCTCATATCAGGAGATAACTTATAACTTATCTCCTCTAGCTAGTAAATATGTGACATGTGTGCTATTTTGTTTATTTTTAAAAATATTTTTATAAAAAATAATGAAACATGACATATGTCATGATTTTCTCTGTATAATTCTTTTAAAAAGTTGAGAATAAAAACTAAAATAAACATTCCACAACTTGTTTGTAGACTGTAGTATCTAGTCTCCTAACTCACACCTTCATTCGAGTCACTCACTGAACTTCATACTTCATAGCGTATCGTTTCTTCAATTACTCTTTTACCCTCTCGTTTCCGTTATTTTGCACCTTTCACTTTCTACCTCAACAACAAAACAGTTTCTAGGGTTTATCACAAACATACCTAAACTCAGAACGTGATTTCGTTCCCCAAACCCTAATTTCCCCACGCGATGACGAAGGTATACGGAACCGGAACCTACGATTTCCGGCGTCACAGAGTGGCGGAGTACCCGCTGGAGTCGAAAGCGGTAGAGTTGAGTCAAAAGCCTGGTGGCGGTGGCGGTATTTCAAGCACAATCACTCTCTCGGAGATTCAGCGCGACCGAATCACGAAGATTGCGGAGGCAAATTGGTTGAAAACTGGTGACGCCGCGGCGGAGGCGAAGAAGAATCCGTTCGATGCGGAACTTGTGAGGAAAATTTATGAAACGGAGTTGGTGGTGAAAGAGGGACAGAAACCCGTTCCTTTGCAGAGGGTTATGATCTTGGAGGTTAGTCAGTATTTGGAGAATTATCTTTGGCCTAATTTCGATCCTCAGAGGGCTACCTTCGAGCATGTTATGTCCATTATCCTCATGGTTAATGAGAAGGTATTGTTCCATTCTCTTGTTACAGTTATTTTTTTTGTTCAATTAGTTTTATGTTAGTTTTAATTTCACATTTTCATGCATATCAGCATGTGCATGTTTTTCTTCAGCTAATTGCATGTTCGGTTCACCTTTGTTTACTAGAAGTGATTGATAAGCTATGGCCTTGTTTGGCACAACTTAGCTAGTTGAAAGCTTATAAATTATCTAGCTGGTTTAGTCAAAATTGTTTTGCAAGACTAGCTGATAAGCTACCAAATAGGTGTATAACATAAGGTGCTAGCTTATAAGCCCATAAGCTACCTCAAGTAGGTTATCTAATATAAGCTTATAAGCTCATAGTTTATAAGCTTTTACTAAACCTACTAGTAGTTTATTTTTGGTCAAATAAGCTAGCTGTCTAGCTTATAAGCTACTTGATGGTGTTAGCAAAAGCAGACAATGTTCAGATGGATGGAAATAGGCGGAATGGAATGATATTAGGTTCTGTTTTGTAGATCGTTAAAATAGGATATAATGGAATGAAATTTGAAATCAAATACCTTTATTTTTTCACCCCTCCCATTTTTGGGTGTAAAAGATGGAATGAGACAGCCAAATTATTTTCCAGTCCAATCTATTATAAAACATTCTATCCGATTAAATATCTAAGCATAGCCTCACATAGCTTTTGATTATAAGTTGTATATGACATACAAATAAGCTAATCCAGACAGACTAAAATATGAGAAATGAATGCTTTTTTTTTAAAAAACTACTATGAAACCTTCTGTTTTTAAGGTGATTTTTAAACCAAAATATGCAATATGTATACCCTTTAAGTATGGATATAACTAGAAGTTGTTATGAACGTATGTGGCTTGCAGTTTCGAGAGAATGTTGCAGCTTGGGGTTGCTTCTATGACAGGAAGGATGTTTTCAAAGGGTTTCTTGAGAGAGTTCTTCGGCTAAAGGAGGTCTCTGCCCATCTTCCTCTTTCGGTTATTTCCATTTCTTTTGTCCGTAATTTATGCATTATGATGAGATGTCAATTTTGTTTATATATCCCTCGTGCTATTTTTTAATGTGACTCATTATCGGATAATATTTCTCAAGGTGACTTGTTTTCAGTAGCTATTACTGAGTTTCAAATATTTTTGTTGAGAGTCTACGAGTCTTTCATTATTCAATTGGACTTTGAAGTGTTTATTTTTTGTTTTTTCATCTTCTCTCTTCCTGCATTTGATTGTGGAATCCTACATAATATTGTGCTGTTCTACTGAATCTAATATTCATAATTGACTGCAGGGAAGAGAATTAAGTATAGCAGAGAAGACAAATTACCTAGTTTTCATGATAAATGCCTTTCAGGTTTGCTGCCATTGTATCATCCTTTACTTAAGTCATAATGTTTGTTATACATGTTTACATAATTAGGGATTTTCTGATGTGTGCCCATGGGTGTTTAAGATTCCAAAAAAGTAAATTCTCATGGGGAAGTGATACATTTGTTATTCTTGAAATGTGATATGATAGTTTTCTCAGAAGAACTTGCTTATATTGGAATCAATCATTAGCTTTTGCCCATTGAAAAACCTTCATAATTGTTATACAAGTTTATTTTGTAATTAAAATTGAAGTACTATACATGAACCATTATGATTTCAGCAAATTTTCAATTAAACCATTTTTCGGCAGTCCCTAAATCTTCGACACAAATGAGGGCATGTTTTCATTCTTTAATTTTGGTGAAAGCTATGCCTAATGATGACACCGACTGTCTTTGTCTGAAACAATGATGTATTTTCTTGGTTAATGGAAAATAACCTAAAGTTTAGCTCCGTGCATGAGGCTCCCACCAAGTGAAGTCTGGGAGGGTAGATGTACGCAACCTACCCTTGCAAGCTAAGAGGCTGTTTTCAGGAGTTGAACTCATGACCTCTAGATCATAAGGCAAGCAACCTTATTGTTACGCCGAGACTTACCTCTATAAACTAAAGATATCAAATAATTTTTAAATTCCAAGTCACCAATTCTGATCTCTGAACATGTATTATGCCAATCCTTCCATTCCACCCCAAACAAGTGCATTTGGAATTTGATTTCTCGTTAATGTTTGTTACTAGGTGCTGCATAAAGAATTGATCAGGTGAGTCTCACATAGGAATGAAATGGATTTGTCATTTCATTCCATTATTGAGCATACGTAACAAGACTTTGGGAGTGGTCATTTTGTTCTATTCCTTTTCCTTTCTCATTCTCACTGAAATAATTCCTGTGAACCAAATATGCTCTTGGATCACTGTTAAATGTGTGACTGATTTATTTTTCTGAACATTATAGCTAAACTAATGATTTTACATTACAGAGTTTGGAAGATGAAGTTGTTAGCATGACGGTCTTGAGACTGGCCAGTTTGAAATCCTGGTACAGTTTGTCTTATGGTCGTTTTCAGGTAAGAGTAAATTGATGATCAATTTTTGTGGTAATGAAATATTACCTTTGTTTCTTTTACTCTTTCTGAAAATTTTGTCATTAATTTTAAATACATTTCTTTCGGCATTGGTCTTCCTCTGTGTAGATGGAGCTTTGTCTTAATCCTGGTTTGATCAAGAAATGGAAAAGGATGGTAAGGAAGGAATCTGTGAAAGGAGGACAGCAATTAGATCCCTCAACTACACCTGAAGTTATGTTCTTGAGAAACCTCATAGAAGAATTTTTGGAGGTTGTAATTTGTCATGCACTTTTAATGTCATCTTCAATATTGAATGTTTTCCAGTACAAAAAACCTTTTGCCTCTAAATTAAGACTTATTTCTTTTTGTTGTCTTTCTTTTTAGATATTGAATTCACAGGTATTTCCACGAAGACAGTTATCTGGTGAAGATGATGAACTTATTGATGCTTCTGGTTTGGGTCTAGCTAATGATGCTTGTATCCTCTATTGTGAGAGGTTTATGGAATTTCTTATTGACCTCTTGAGTCAATTGCCAACGAGGAGGTACGTTGATATGATTATCTGCAGGCTCCCTCATCTGAGGTTGAGCTATTATGCTTAATTCTATCTTTCTCAAATTTATTGTAGATTTATGTTTTGCAAGTGAAATAAACGGTTAATCTATGTTTTGTCATCTTCCTTTGTAATCTTCTCTCGTTGCCTAATTTTTTATTGCAAATAAGGCAATAAATAAATGGTTGATAAAATTATTTCGATAATGTAAATTAGCAATTTTTATTCCCTGGCAACTGTAGTTGAACCAAGAAAGGGATTCAATTCTGAAAGATATGAAAGGGAGAACTGATACTTTTAGTCAATGTCTTTTTTTGTGTGATCTCATGGGACATTTTCTTTTTAACAATAAATTTACTTTGCTTTTCATTTCTGATATAGGTATTTAAGGCCTCTTGTGGCTGACGTAGCTGTAGTTGCCAAGTGTCATTTGAGTACACTCTATCGGCATGAAAAGGGGAAACTTTTTGCCCAGTTGGTTGATTTATTACAATTCTATGAAGGATTTGAGATTAATGATCATACTGGCACACAATTAACAGATCACGAGGTTCTTGAATTTCATTACAGTCGACTGCAGTCATTCCAGCTACATGCATTTAAAAAGATGGACAAGGTATGTGTAGATTGGATTAGTTTGAATGAAAAAAATATAAAAACAATCTGCCTCTATTGTGTATTAATTATATGTAATGTAATCTAAATCATGCCTCCCCCCTAATTTCAAGTTCGATGGTATGAGCAAATTCTAATACTTAATTTCTGTTTCTATTGTGGTTGTAGCTGCGGGAGCTTGCTTTGACTAACATTGGTTCAATTCACAAGCGTGCAGATCTATCCAAGAAGTTGTCTGTTCTTTCTCCTGAGGATTTAAGGGATTTGGTTTGCTGTAAGGTGTGTGATTAATAGATGCAACTCTTTAATTGTTAGTTACTTATAATCTGGATGTTGGATCTTCACTATTCCCTGTACCACATGTGAATGTTTAGTGTTGGAACTTGGAACTGGTTGTTACTGTATCTTTATTGCTACTGCCAAGTATATAACAACAACAACCAAACCTTAATCAATTAGATGGGGTTGGCAATGCCAAGTATAGTTGCACCATTTAAAGTTCATTTTGTCTTCATCATGTCGTGCTTTCTACCTTTTCCCTTCTCTTTTTGATTGTTTACAGTCCTGTGATCCTGGCAAAGTATTAATTTCTGAATGTGAAGTATATCCCATTTTTTCAAATGTGGTTGTCATTAATATAATATTCAACATAATTGTGAGCTCTATCTCAGTTAAGAGCTTGCTTCACCTTTCTACAGGCTTCCTTACTTTAGATTATAGGATTAAAACACAGGGGAAGTGATCTTTTTATCATATTTACAATATGTTATAAGTGGGCTACATTTGTACATTTTACCAAAAGGGTTACATAGTATTATGTTCTGTCTATTAATTTATGAATAGTCTAATAATTCTTGTGAATGTGAGCCATGCATTGACTTTACATGCCACAGTCTTCTGTTTGTGACAATGTTTCTTTATACACAGCTCAAATTGGTCTCTATGGAAGATCCCTGGTCAGAGAGGGTTGATTTTCTTATTGAAGTGATGGTGTCCTTTTTTGAGAAGCAACAATCTCAAAAAGAAGCTATCAATGCTCTTCCTCTTTACCCGAATGAGCAGATTATGTGGGATGAAAGTGTTGTACCTAGTATAAATTACTCCGGAGAAGGTTGCTTGGCGTTGCCAAAGCTTAACTTACAGTTCTTAACACTTCATGATTATCTTCTTCGAAATTTTAACCTATTTCGACTTGAATCAACGTACGAGATACGCGAGGACATTCAGGAAGCCATTCCACATCTTCTTGCATATATTAATAATGATGGAGAAACTGCTTTTCGAGGTTGGTCAAGAATGGGTGTACCAATTAAAGAATTCAAGATCAGTGAAGTAAAGCAGCCCAACATAGGAGAAGTGAAGCCATCATCTGTGACTGCTGAAGTTACGTTTAGCATTTCAAGCTATAGAGCACAGATTAGATCAGAATGGAACGCACTCAAAGAACATGATGTATTGTTTTTACTGTCTATTCGCCCATCATTTGAGCCTCTTAGTGCAGAAGAAGAAGGCAAAGCTAGTGTGCCACAGAAGCTTGGCTTACAATATGTACGAGGATGTGAAATTATTGAGATTCGTGATGAAGAAGGAACCCTTATGAATGATTTTTCTGGAAAAATTAAACGGGATGAGTGGAAGCCACCCAAGGGGGATTTGAGAACAATCACTGTGGCCTTGGATACAGCACAATACCACATGGATGTCACAAATATTGCAGAGAAGGGGGGAGAAGATGTTTATGGTACATTTAATGTGTTGATGAGGAGGAAGCCAAAAGAAAACAATTTTAAAGCCATCTTAGAATCAATAAGGGATTTAATGAATGAATACTGTATTGTTCCTAAGTGGTTGGAGAACATTTTCCTAGGTTATGGAGATCCTTCGGCAGCACAATGGACTAATATGCCTGATCTTTTGGAAACAGTAGATTTCAAAGATACCTTCATAGATGCAGATCATTTGAAAGGAAGTTTTGTGGATTATGAGGTTAGCATGCCATCTTCATATTTTGTAGATATTTTTGCATGGACTTGATTGATGTCTTCCATTTATAGTATGAACTACAAAGTTAAGATAGTGATTTGATTTGCATCTTATTTTTTCATATGTTCTTCAGGTTTCTTTCGTCAATCCTGATGGCACAGAAAACTTGAATCCTAGGCCTCCTTTTAAGATCAAGCTTCCCCGAATGCTCAAAGGAAGCGGTGGCGCTCTTAATGGGAGTGCAGTGTCTACTGCTGGTGCAGTAAATGGTATCGGTATGGTTGATGGTAATAATCAGAAAGAAAGACTAATTATTGAGACATATACTCCTCCTGATCCTGGACCTTATCCCCAAGATCAGCCAAAACAGAATTCAGTTAGATTTACATCCACACAGGTCATCTCTTAAATTCAACGATATAATGTAACTTTTCATGCACAATGGTATTTTTCTTGTAATACCTGCTGCCCACGGTAGTGGAATTTGACAAAATCCTATAGATTCAGATGGCTAAATTTGTTGCCTCTTGAATGCATGAGTACAACATGTTTCTTCAATCATTACATGCTTATAAAGGATTTGTTAGAATCATAGCTCAGATCCTATTTCCCTTGAGATTTGCTATTTATTTGAAACAGATGGTCTGTGTTATGATACTTAAATTTTTGGTGAGAATAAGGGGACTGTAAATTTATGGCAGTATGCAACCTATTTATGCAGTTTTATTATGCATTTGGTGTAGGGTAATGTCCATATTTTCTGGGTTCCCTTAGCACTTGCATTACTTTTTTGTGTGTGGAAGAGAATCAAGTTTATTACTTCTTGACTTGTTGATTATTTGCTGATTGTTCTTCTAAAGAAAGTTCTACCAGTGAGATGTGATAATAAATTTGGGCCACATTGACTTGCTGTTTGCTTATTTTGCTTTAGGCAGTATGTTTGTTATCCTTCCAAGATGTAGTTTTTCTACTTTCTTATTAATATACTCTCCATTTGGGAATACTGATACTGTGGAATGTTCCTGTCAAGCAGGTTGAAGCAATCATCTCAGGCATTCAGCCTGGCCTAACAATGGTTGTGGGGCCACCTGGTACAGGAAAGACTGATACAGCGGTACAAATTCTCAATGTTCTCTATCATAATTGTCCTTCACAGAGAACCTTGATAATTACACATTCAAATCAAGCTTTGAATGACCTGTTTGAGAAGATAATGCAGGTAAGATATTTTTATCTTTCCTTGTCTCTTCTATGTTAAATTTCCTTGGATTTTAGATTTCCATTTATCTGTGAATGTAGTAGTGCATTCTGTGTGGTGTTTAGTATGTACTTGTGCAGGGGAGGGAGATCTTAATACTGAAAACATTTTTTGTTTTATCCCAATCATTGACTTCATATGAAGTACTATTCTTGGTAATTAACTGACAGAATAAAGAAACATTTTTATGTATCAATTAAGAGTTTCAAATGTTATATTATTTAAGATTATTAGATGATTTAACTACTCAAGAGTCATGGTTCTATGTATTTGATAAGTTTGTCAATTGAGTCTAGAAAATTTCTACAATTCAGGCTCCGATCACGAATTCGTTGAACACCCCCACGTATCAGTGTCAGACACTTATCCGACACAGATATATTCGGATTCGTGAAGGATACGTATCCGTAGAGTATCCAAAAATTAAAATAAAAAAATAAAGATGAAGATTCGTGAAGATACATATTTTATCTCCTAGCTTTAAATTCTAACCATTCAAATATAACTTTTTTTAATATACGGTTCGGTTCCAACAGTTCCAAAATTTCCAAAACCGTGAACCGAACCAAACTTAAATGGTTTCAAATAAAGAAAAACTGAACCGAAATGAGAACCAAACCGCATTTTGTAGTTTGGTTCGGTTCCATCGGTTTCCTGGTTTAAACCGGAACCGCTTACACCCCTAATTATATCTTAATCCTATCCTATGAGCTGTACTCTTTTCCCATGCAAACTCTTTATCTCTCATTCCTACCTAACTTGTATCCTAAATTTCCATTTCCTTCCAACCTAAATTTAAGCAAATTTCTGGCCGCATCAGTTCAGTAGCAGGTTTATTCTCTGATACCGAATGAGATGGCTTGTTCTGAACTGAATTATATTCAGAATATGTTTGATGCAGAGTGATAATTATTACTTAAGAGTAATAGATATTTTTACTGAAGAAGTCATTGCTCTGTATTCAAGTGCAGAACTACTTATGGTTCTCTGTATTTGATAAGTTAATAAAGTCTAGTGAAGTCCAATCTAGTACTTGGGGTCTACGTAACTACATTTATTTAATAGTTAGCAAAAGAATACTCCCTCTGGTCCTTATTACTTATCAGAAGGTACAATTTTGAAGATTTTGATGGTCTTTTTTGTGAAGCAGATTACTTTTTCTATGCAGCGTTTATTGTTTTCTCTTCTTTGCCCTTTGTTCATTAATGAGAAGCAATAAACCTGTCAACTTTCCAATGAGACTAGAGGGTAAACTCGTAATTTTGAAGTATCATATAAAACAGTGATGAAAGTTAACTATATTCATTTGTATGTGTAATTCCGTTAAAAGTGTGTTATTATATCAGAGGAAGTATTAATTCAGTTATTTAAGAATCCACTCAGTTTGGAGTCCTATGGGATGTTCTCATGAAAGTAATTCATAGAGTTCAGGAGTACAGCACATTTTCAGTGTAGTATTTCAGAACTTCAATTACGCATAACGAATTCTTTCCAAGTAGGGTGACTCCTCCATCATATACTGTTGTCAGATATCCTTTCTATCTCCATAATTTCCTTCCCACCCATCCCTTAATTTTAAATAAATTCCTGGGCTGCATTAATATCTTATGGAGTCTTTATCCTACAGATTGCTATCCAAGGGTGAGGACATAACAAACCTTTTATCCTACATACCTATCTAGCCTATTTCCAAATTTCGAGCTAAAGTTGTACTAGCCAGTGAGGGTCATCATGCATTTAATTTTTTAAATCTATTAGGTATTAGAATGCCTGTAATCAAAGTTGTTTTCATGAGGTTGTGTTATACCAATCAATAGCTGTATGCAGTACGATTGTTGGTTATTAATGTTGAATTAGATTCTTGCACTAGTGATGATCACCATGCACATAATAAGTATCTTGGATGTTCGGTATTAAAACATTTATACTAAACAAAATTACAACGTAATACTAAAATGCTATTTAAGTATAACATATATGCAATTGTTCTTGGTCTTTGTCTGAGTTTAGAAGTTTACATTAGGCAACACCATATATTGGGTTTCAACCAGTTTTACTCTTGTCAAAGATGAACCTGTTCTTTGCTTTTGCTTTTTTACTTTCCTCTTTGGGGTTAACTCATGTTAATCTATTGGAGGTGTTAGGCTTACCTTAGTTACTCATTCTTAATAGATCCTTGCCTTCTATGCATAAGTGTATGTAATTGATTTTACTCTTCTTGTTTTAGAGAGATGTACCTGCACGTTATCTTCTTCGACTTGGTCAAGGAGAACAAGAGCTTGCAACTGATCTTGATTTTAGTCGGCAAGGTCGTGTTAATGCAATGCTTGTTAGACGGTTAGAATTGCTGAGTGAAGTGGCGAGGCTAGCAATGTCTCTTCAATTGCCAGAGGATGTTGGTTATACTTGTGAAACTGCAGGATACTTTTGGTTGCTTCATGTCTATTCACGCTGGGAGCAATTTCTTGCTGCTTGTGCTGGTAACAAAGATAAGCCAACATTTGTTCGGGATCGTTTTCCCTTCAAGGAGTTCTTCTCCGATACTCCACATCTTGTATTTACAGGCGAGTCTTTTGAGAAAGACATGCGGGCTGCTATGGGGTGCTTCTGTCATCTCAAGACTATGTTTCAAGAACTGGAAGAGTGTCGGGCATTTGAATTACTTAAGTCAACAGCTGATAGGGCTAACTACTTAATGACCAAGCAGGCTAAGATTGTAGCTATGACTTGTACTCATGCAGCTCTCAAGAGGAAAGATTTCCTTCAGTTAGGTTTTAAGTATGACAACTTGTTGATGGAAGAAAGTGCCCAAATTTTAGAAATTGAGACTTTCATTCCAATGTTACTCCAAAGGCAGGAAGATGGTCATGCACGGCTTAAACGCTGCATTCTGATTGGTGATCACCACCAGTTGCCTCCTGTTGTGAAGAACATGGCTTTCCAAAAGTACAGTCACATGGATCAGAGTCTATTTACAAGGTTTGTCCGTTTGGGCATTCCTTACATTGAGCTGAATGCCCAGGGAAGAGCCAGGCCAAGTATAGCTAAACTTTACAATTGGAGATACAGAAATTTGGGAGACCTTCCTTATGTAAAGGAGGCATCTGTATTCCATAAGGCAAATGCTGGATTTGCTTATGATTATCAGTTAGTGGATGTTCCAGACTACCTTGGTAAAGGTGAGACAACTCCATCTCCTTGGTTTTACCAAAATGAGGGAGAAGCAGAATACATTGTCAGTGTCTATATATACATGCGTTTGTTAGGGTATCCTGCAAATAAGATATCAATATTGACTACATACAATGGCCAGAAACTTCTGATCCGTGATATTATAAATAGGAGGTGTGTTCCATATGACTTCATTGGTCCACCAAGCAAGGTATGCTACTTAGTCATTACTGTTTACTTTTATGCTAAATTTTAGATCAAAATCCTAATGATTCCAAGGCTTTCAATTTTGGGTTCTTGATTTCTAAAGATAATTTATTTTATCCACTCTTAAGAGTAACCAACAATTTTTTCAGCAATATCATGTTACAATCACTTTTTCCGCATGTATGTATAATGTCTCAAATAGTAGTGTAAATAATGCATTTCTGTGATGTTATTGTACATTTTTAAAAGTCATGATCACAATCAAGTCAAGTTTGCTTTCTGTTCATGACTGTTACCAGGTTGCTACAGTTGATAAGTTTCAAGGTCAGCAAAATGATTTTATATTGCTGTCTCTTGTGCGTACCCGATTCGTTGGCCACCTACGTGATGTAAGAAGATTGGTGGTTGCCATGTCACGTGCTCGACTAGGTTTATATGTATTTTGCCGCCGTTCTCTTTTTGAGCAATGCTATGAGCTGCAGCCTACATTTCAGCTTCTTCTCCAGAGACCTGACCATCTTGCACTTAATATGAGTGAGATTACATCATATACTGAACGAGGTGTTGAAGATGCTGAACCTAGACATCATATACATCTTGTTAGTGGCATTGAGGAGATGAGTAGTATCATAGATAGGCTGTATCAGGTATTTCTCCATCTCTTGATAGTTGATACAAGAAAGTTATGTCCTCTGTATGTCAGTGAGCCAATTCCAATTCTTAAACCTTTAAAGTTATTTAAGATACTCTGAAAAGGAGTCATTTGTAGTTATTATTACTGATAGAAGAAGAAATTCATTAACGTGAATAGAAAACTTAGAGTTTGGATGATGTTGAATCCTCCTTAACAATGAACACATAGATCACAAGGCAACAATGAAGAAAGTGAAAATGAATGGAGCATAGCTACCCATTCTCTTAACATACCAGGAAACCTCCATGGGCCATTTGGTTTACTCTGAATAGAAGTCCAACTCCCAATAATCAAGTGTTGTGCCATACAAACTTCCTTGAAAATACTGTAGTTATGCTCCAACCAAATACATAAAAAAATAGGGTAGGCTGCACATCCCATGCATACCTTAAATCTGTGCGATCTCATAAGCAGGTTACCCACTGCCTCTTTTCATCAGGTTGTTGGCAATTCCAAATTATTAGTTTCTTAAGCTATTTTGGATGTGCATGCTCTACCCTTTCTAAGATCTTTTACGTTATAATGATTATATATATTTGATGGTAGTAATTGTTTGTCACAAATGATGTTTTTTTAATGAACTCAGGTTTCTATTTTCACGGTCTGTATTTACTATCTGTAGCCCCATGCAACCTTCCTTTTGGGGAAGAAGTTTGAGTTTGTGCATTTTGTTCCATTTTTTTTGTTCATGTGTTCTTTGCTTTGTCTTATCAAAATTTCTATCCTCTGCCATTTCCCTCTTCTCGTATACAAGATAAAGTATAAGTTCTAAATTCAATCTCACCGTTTTTTCTTATTTCCCGCAGGAAAAGTCGAGACATCAATCTGTGCAAAATGGGTCTTATTTTAGTCACTCTGCGCCATCAAATACAGATGTGGTGCAAAGCAGGCAGCAGACTGTGGCCAATGGCATGCCTGAAGAAGCAGATGATATGGATATCCCAGATGAAAGCGAGGATGCTGAAAAAGTTGATAACCATATTGCTGGAGATTTGCCACCGGAAAGCAACATAGAGGATGTTACAATGGTTGATAGTAGTGCTAGTGTTCCAAATGGGAGCCCAACGCCATAGGCGCCCTTCAAATGTGGAGTTAGAGTTAGGTTTCGGCCTGCCTAAAGGTATGCAAACTAGTACTACCCACTATATGTAAAACATTCATTTGACCTTTTTTTACTCCCTGTGCTACTATCCTTAGGTTTTGGGGTGGATTTACAAGTATCAATAGCAAAAGATGTTTTGGATTTCTAATGTAAAACTCGGCTGAGGTTTTCATCTCATGTGTTAAAAGCAGGAGTCAGTACACGGTATGATTAGTTGGTTTTTGGTGGGTGCAAATGGTTGGAGGAAGCAGTGTCAAATTAGATATTTCATAATTGAAAACTCATTGTTATGTGTCTTTGACCAATGGGGAAATGAAAGAACATTTTCTAATCATATATTATGTTGTACAGTACTAACAACCTAACATTGAGTAGTATTTTCTGGAATTCTGGATAGTTTTTTTTGTTGGGGCACAAAAAGATATTTTGTGGATTTTTTATACATTTTAACTACACCATTGAAATTTCATCAACAACAAAACGAAGGCCTTTTTGACAACACTAATTGAATTTACGTGTTGAGTTAATGTTCATTGGCTGTGTACTTTTGATTGCAAATATTAAACCCAGTTTTGCTGTTATTGTTGGAACAGAGATTTATGATTTATAACATTATAACATTGTTAATATATGTAACTGATCCACAAGGATAGTACTCCAAAAGTATACTGCGATGGCTTTAAAAGATAATGACATACTAGCACATTGAGCAATAATGCTACCATACCATGCAGCAACTGAGACTTGTAATTTGAATCCAGGTGGTCGTTTGGGTCGAACTTACTGAAAGGAATGCACTAAAAATATACCTTATGAAGGTGAACTAGTCTTTTTCACCAAGGTTCTAACATGGTTTTTCACCAAAGTAGTATTTTTCATTAAAATTTCAATTAATTGAATACGGTGTGGGCAAGTGTGTCACAGGGGCCATAACTAATGGGCCCTAGAATAATGTTTTACTTATTAACTAATTTTGTTTCTATGTGATAAATATATTATTTATTTGCATTTTTTAAAATTTGATGTGTAATTAATTATAGTTGATGTAAAATGGAAAGAAGGTTGACCTAATAATGTAAGAAAAATATGAGATTGTTAAATATTTGAGAAGATGATCACATAATGTCATATAGGATTCAAAGTCCTCAATAATTAGCGTCTAGTCTAAAAAGAAGGTATATTTTGTGTTTTCATGTTCAAAATTTATTATAAAAATATTAATAATTAAATTATTTGATATTCAAGTTTCATATTAGTTGAGTTTGGGATTCAATTTTTTTTATTGCACTAAACCTACAAAATGTTAAGACAAAAATGGTGACAATGAGGTTCACATATACAACCTCATATAATATTCAATTATCATGATCTATTTCAAGAAGTATTGGACACTTGTAATAAGATGTTTGTTAAGAAGTTCCATTAGAAATGGAGCGGGGTATAATATTTGATTGTGATTTAATCAAATAGTTATGTTCTTAGTAATTGGAATCCCGCCACTTAAATGACTATCCAGAATATTATGATTTAATATTTACTATATAAGTTGTATTTACTATTATCAATAAAATATGAGGAATTTAATGTTTATTTTATCTTCTACTTTATCCCTTATTGGAGGAGTAGAATACTTCTACAATGTTCTTGTTGATTGCTATTAGCACTTTATCAATTTATGTTTTCATTCTTGAACTCATCCATGTACAGTTTCACATATTTTCCACCATATGGTAAATATCACCACAATTCTGAACATATTTTACAACTTCATTACCATTTCCTTTCTTTTTTAAGTGGCCAATACCACAACTACTCCCGAAACCACCACCACAATCATATTATTTATCCTGCCCGAAAGTCTTCTTCCTTTTGCTTTTTTTTTTATGATCTTAGTGTCTTCATCAAAATCGTGTTAATATCAAAAGTAAGATCTCCTTCACAAATTCTTGATTATTATCACCAATATGTTTTACTTTTTATGTGAAATGTTTTGTATAACCTAAGAAAAAACTTGTTAACAACATTTATTTTTTAAAAGGAATTGATAGCTCTAAAGATAGATTTTGATAGAAAAAGTATAATACAATATGGAAAATGAAAGCTTTAATTCTTCACATTAAATTATCAATTATATGAATATAGTTCTCCTTTGATGAATAAATATTACTTTCACATATATCTTCTAAGGAATCTCATAAGGGTCTCACAACCAGCCACGGTGTCAATATGGGCATTGCCCGCGGACCAACCTACATTGCCCGTAAAAAAATGCGGGCAGGGCATGGTATTTTTGCCTGTTAGCTCATATTGCCCGGCTTGTTTGTCCGCTTTATTAGCGGACATTTTATTAACAAAATTAATTACAAAAGTTTGACAAAGACAATTTGTGATCTTAAGTGCAAAATCATTATGAACTCACATGAAGTAAATATTATAAACAATATCTATATTTATACATGTAAAAACTTTATCTATATCTATAATTTTTAGAAAGAATGTACAATTTGTATAGGGTAAAAATATATAGTAAAATATGTAAGTAAATTAGGGGGGAAAATTCAGGGGCAGTTGCCAATGGAATGTGCAACTTGTCTACACTATTTTATTCTAATTGTATAACTAACCCTCATGATTGTCTTTCTCATTTCTATTAATTTTGTTCCTATAATTTTCATTTTGAAAATTTTGTAACTCTTATTCTTTTTTTTTGGGTAATATTTTCTTCTCTCCATCTAAAAATCAATTTTTTATACTGTTTTTGAGTGGTCTTTAAATTGTTTCATATAATAATTGAGAATAACAACACTCCATTATCATATGCTTCATTGAAAATAAAATGTGACAAAATACTCTATCACATTGTATATGAGGCATTGTTGGTATACCAATTTTTATTTGTAAATAGTTGATAATATAAGTTTGGCAACAAATCATACAATCAAAGGTCATTACTCACCAAATAGCATCCTTTTCACTTTGGAGTCACGTTGCCAATTGCCTTAATCTTACTTTCCATTTTTTCACTTAAAATTCCAACAACATATAGTTTAGAAATTTTGCTTCCATTCAATAACTTCGTTAGAAACTGAGTTCTTCTCTGAAAGGCAATTAACTAAGGAAATTGCAAACAAAAAGTAAATAATTGAAGCCACACAAAGTTGCTTTAATGATACCAAATTTATATTTATTAGTTGGTCTTTCTAAATCAAGTTCAACTTCAAGTTGAATATCCCAACCAACATCACCGATCAACACAGCTCTGTCAACTCAAATCATGTCTTAAATCATATCTCACCTCAATAATAATGAAGTAAAAATAACAATAATAATAAATGTTTAAAATTTTTAATTAATATATTTTCATTCGGGTGTAACAAGGACATGGTTTGTTATAATATATCTTTATTCCACCACCAATAACCAAAATGTTCATATTTATTTGAACAAAGTTTAACTTACCCACATAACAATAAAATGAATAACCTGTTGTGGCTCCCAAAATACCCAACATTACAACCTGGATTGGACTTAGAAAATTTCCATGCAACATTCTTCAAATGCATAAGTTGGCAAGTGGAAGAAACTTTGGATGAAATCAACTGTCCTTATCATTATGTCTGTGACAGAACATACCCTTCAAATTACCCTCCTTCTGTTGATATCTTGGTCCTTCTTTTCACCATAGCTTCTTATTTGGTGACTCTTGTTATTCTCATAATGGATATGATGAACTCAAGAAAAGGAAGTATCTTTATGTGTAAATCAAAAAGATACTTTTTACCTTCTGGTTCTATATCCCTACCACTTATTATCTTAGTTTTTTCAAAGGGTCCTCAAATTAACACAATATTTCCACTTTCTTGCATTGGTCCTGCAATTCTTCAAATGGTTCTCATTTCTGCATTAACTTCTGATAATGAAGGTGACAAGGGCATTAAGTATGTTTTTTTTGCAGCTTCAACAGTGTCTGGAATTTTACATGCAAGTTTATATCTGGATTCTGTTATACTGCCTTATTACACAGGTTTTGATGCATTGATGGGTTCAGCATTTTCAGGTCAGTGTGAATCTTGTGTATGCAGGAAAGAACCTTTGGTTGTGGGAGGGAAAATAGTGAGATATAGGGGTTGGTCAATGACCACGTTTTTGGTTGTTGGGGTTCTGTGTTTAAGGATTGTATGTAAAATATCAAGAGTGAACTCAGGGAAAGTTTTGTACATCAAAAACTTGATGGAAAAATCTTGCTGGGTTTTGATAACTGTTGATTGTGTTTATCTGACACTAAATTCCCCACCAGAGAGAGTAATGTTGAGAGTTGCTGCTTTTGGAGGCATATTTCTTTTGATTTTCCTTCATGTCCTCAAAGAAACATTCATTCAAATACGCACAATAGCTTATGCAACACAAAAGTTGAGATGGGCATCAACTTCACTGCAACCATAAAGATATGAAGAAGTCTTCAAAGTCCATAGCTTAGTTTTGTTCTTTGTTCAATAGTTACCATGGATGGAACCGTAGTCTTTTCTAAACTTGTAATTTTACCTGATATCTTGTATATTTCCTATTTTACTTTTTACTTGATTTTTGTCCCAAAACTCATGCAAATATGATATTGTACTGTGATTTTTGAATGGCTCATAGTGTTATACTGATCATAATCATACCCACCAGAGGATTGGCATAGCTGAAAAAGCATAATGGCTGCTTCAATTTAAGTAAATTGGACGTGTCTAACTCTAACAGTTATTTGCTACTTTCTTGTAATATGTCTTTGTCTTTTCCTTATTCATCAGACTTTCATCATGGTAGTATAGGCAACTTTGCCATTCATTTATTGTAATAAAAATAGTCTACTAACACTTGACATTAATAAATATGAAAATTTAGTAGGAGAATATATCATTTTTTTTTATAATAAAATAAAAAAGATTTTCATTTCTGAACTTAAATAAGTGATTCTTGAGCTTTGTGTAAGCTTTTAGGCTGATACAAGTGATATTGTGGAACATTTATGATTTTTGGCGGTCAAAATTAATTAGTGATAATACTTTTAGATTTATATATATACTGATTTTTGCAATATCATAATAACATGGTTTGTATTGAAACTTGTGAACAAAATGATACTGTTTAATTATATTTAATATGTTTGGAAAAGGATGGAAGGAGATTATAAATCAGTTGATAGACTTAGTTTACAAAATTGGACTTGTGTTTATAAGTCATCATGGTCTAAGAATTTCTCTTAAAAATGACATATTTTGCATATCAATTTACCTTCAATATAACCAATTTATCCGTTAATTTTATCAAGCACGTTAGTTTATACCTTCACCCCATTTCAACCTTTTATTGACTTTCTATCGTTTCATTTTTTTAACTTATTCTACCGATAACTTTTAGTCTTATTCACAATGTTGTGATATTTTCATATTAAGAGCTTAGCTTTATCTCCTTCAAAATTTCATTCCAAAAAGTGTTCGATCTATTATTTATATAACAAAAAATCTATATAATAAAAAAGTTTATTATCACATTAACGTTGGACATGTGTTATGACCTTCTGCAAAGTTTTCCCACTTAAAACACTATATTGATTAATATATAGCCTCATACACTCATGAAAAACACTCTTACCAATTGTTTGAATAACTTCTAAATGACAATTATAATAATATTAATAACATATAATGAAAGGTATTTGATTCCCTTTTCACATTCACTTTTCTCTCTCTCAATTTTGTTTCATATTCTTTTTTCTTCTTCCTTTTAGATTCATAACAGATAATAAAGGGAATTCGAAACAATTTTCACATCCACTATTCTCTCTCATGCTTTATTTCATATCTTCATCTTCTTCTCTATTTAATATATGTGTACTCTTGTCTTCGGTAGTTACAATCGAAAATTGGCAATGATATATTATGTGATGGATTGTACAAGATAAATCTTGATAATCTTTTTTTCTG
Organism: Lupinus angustifolius; assembly: GCF_001865875.1. Taxonomy (NCBI): domain Eukaryota; kingdom Viridiplantae; phylum Streptophyta; class Magnoliopsida; order Fabales; family Fabaceae; genus Lupinus; species Lupinus angustifolius. The sequence goes on along the minus strand of NC_032017.1, from coordinate 1,895,894 downwards.
AAACACTATTAACCTTGCATCATAACATTGGAATTAAGCGTGACTTAATTGATGCATTTTTTTCTTACTTGTGGCAAAAACGTTTGGGACATATTTCTAAAGAAAGATTGAAAGGATTAGTAAAGAATGAAATCCTTCCTGATTTAGATATTACTAATCTGACTATATGTATAGATTGTATTAAAGGTAAACAAACAAAGAAAGAAGCCACAAGAAGCACTAAGCTTCTTGAAATTATACACACAGATATTTGTTGACCTTTTGATGGTAATTCTTTCAATAAGGAAAATACTTAATTACCTTCATCGATGATTATTCACGTTATGGACATATCTATTTATTGTCTGGTAAATCTCAAGCTTGAAAAGTCTTAGAGATTTACATTATTGAAGTTGAAAGACAATTAGATAAAAATGTGAAAATTATCAGCCTAATCGAGGTGATGATTATTATGGAAGATATGATGAAAATGGACAACATCCAGATCCATTTTCTAAATTCCTTGAAAGTCGTGGCATATGTTTACAATACACAATGTTAGGTACACCGCAACAAAATGGTGTATCAGAAAGGCGTAATATAACATTGTTAAATATGGTTAGGAGTATATTGAGTAATTCATCTTTACCCATTTCATTGTGGACTTATGCTTTATAGACAACCATGTATTTATTAAATATGGTTCCTAGTAAGGCAGTTCCAAAGACTCCTTTTGAAATGTGGATAGGAAGGAAACCTAGTTTAAGGCACCTGCATGTTTGGGGATGCCCGACGGAAATTAGAATTTATAATCCACAAGAAAAGAAATTGGATGCAAGAAAAATCAGTGATTATTTTATTGGTTATCCTGAAAAATCAAAGGGGTATAGATTTTATTGTCCAAATCATACCACAAGAATTATTGAAACTAAGAATGTTAGGTTCATCGAGAATGATGAGATTAGTCGGAGTGAAACACCACGTAAAGTGGAAATTCAAGAAGTGAGGGTACAAGTTCAATTTACTTGTGTCCTTAATAATGTTGTTCATTGAACTGATTAGTAATGATGGAGAACAATAAAATAATCTTATTACTGAAAATGAAGTTGATGAACCTATAGTAGAAGAATCACAAGAGATAACATTAAGGAGATCTCAAAGAGAAACACGATTTGCTATTCTTGATGATTATGTGGTTTACCTACATGAGTCAGAATGCGACATAGGAATTGAGAATGACCCAATTATGTTTTCACAAGCCATAGATAGTGATAATGCTGATAAATAGTTAAATGACATGAAAGATGAGTTAAAATCTATGAAACAAAATGAGGTTTGCGGCCTTGTTGAGTTACCAGAAGATTGCAAAACAGTTGGTTGTAAGTGGTTTTTCAAAACCAAACGTGAATCTTATGGTAACTTAGAACGTTATAAGGTCAGACTTGTAGCAAAAGGCTATACTTAGAGACATTTTCACTAGTCTCTAAGAACGACTCACTTCGGATTATCATGGCATTGGTGGCTCACTATGATTTGGAGCTACACCAAATGGATGTGAAAAACTGCCTTTATAAATGGGGTTTTAATAGAAAAAGGTCTATATGGATCAACCAATGTAATTCATAGAGAAAGGAAAAGAACACATGGTGTGTAAACTTAAGAAATCAATATATGGACTTAAACAAGCTTCACGACAGTGGTATCTTAAGTTTAATGATACTATTGTATCATTTGGTTTACGGAAAAAAATGTTGATTGATGTATATACCTAAAGGTCAGTGGGAGTAAGTTTATCTTTTTGGTTATATATGTTGATGACAACTTGCTTGCAACTAATGATCTTGATCTTTTAAATGAGACTAAGATGTTTCTCTCTAAAAAAATTGAAATGAAAGATTTGGGTGAGGCAAGCCATGTGATTGGAATAGAAATATTTCGTGATAGATCACAAAGACTTTTAGGCTTGTCTCAGAAAGCATATATTAACAAAATTTTAGAAAGATTCAGAATGGATAAATGTTCAGCATCTCCCGTTCCAATTCAGAAAGGAGACAAGTTTAGTATGACACAATGTCCAAAGAATGATTTGGTACATAAGCAAATGGAAGAAACTCCTTATGCATATATAGTTGGGAGTTTATTATATGCTCAGACTTATACGTGACCAAATATTAGTTTTGCAGTTAGAATGTTATAAGGATACCAGACTAATCCTGGTTATAACATTGGAAAACTACAAAAGAAAAGTCTGAGATATTTACAAGTACAAATGATCACATGCTTATTTATAGGATATCAAATCATCATGAAGTAATTCGATATCTGCGAGATGCGTAAACATTAAGTTATATATATGTTTATTAACTAGAAAAACTATCTCATGGAAGATCAGATCAGATCTCAACCCAAACTAGAAGAACAATAATGATGTTAACATTCATAGTGAGGCAAACATCACAGAATGCACAAGATCAGATCTCAACCCAAACTCTATTATTGTGAGAAACTGAAGATAGACCAAAGAAGGAAATAAACATGAAGCAAGGCAGTGTCAATATCAAACCCACAGTTTTATTATGATTGAAAAGAACACACTACACAGTAACCAAAATCCAATCTATTCATCGTACCCGCATGCTGATAAACCACCCTAGTCACCAATAATGGAACTAAAAAACCTGACTTAGGCATTCTAATCATTAAACTTGTAATCAACAGCTAGTATATAGCTTCTAGAATCATCATCATAATACATCAGTTAAAACAGAATATCAAGTTGATCAACCTTCCTACCAGTATCAGATCATTTATTTATGGCTTGGTTAGGTTATACTGTTTTAGATTACATTCTAGACCAAGTTGCCTAACATGTGAAAATAAAGTATTGGAAAAAAATCCATTTTGCTCCTTCTAACTTAGGGTCATCTGCACTATTCTATATATTTAGGTTTGATATAAAAGCATAATTCAAACTAAATTTATTATAACCTAAAACGCCATGATATTAGGTAGAATGATCAACAACAAATGATACACGACAACAGGCAGCTGTTCGAAGTAAAGAACATTTCGATTTACTGGAAATACACAGCTTGTCACGGTTGATTGCACAGATAAGTATAAGTCTAATCACATTAGTTTGTCTCGAAGAAGACTGAAGACATGAATAATTTATCCAAACAAACAAATTTATTATCCAAGTTAAAGTGTAAGGTCCTGAAACATGCACAATAATGTTCATGAAATGAAGCAAAAAGAATTCCTTTTTATTGGAAGAAACAAGGTAATCATTTGCATTTTCAGCAGAAACACAGATCCTTAAAGATTCCTTGTTCTCAATCTTAGAGCTGATACCTGTGGAGAAATCAAAACGTACATGTTACTCATCATTCAGTAATTTCTTGATCAACATGAGTTTTCTCCCTTTAATTAAACAGGTAATTCTTCCTTTATATGAGTTTCGAAATCACAACCTGCATTTTCCAAATGTTTTAAAAGACTAGGCTTCTACAACAGCGCACATGTCTTCTAATCTTTTAATAAATTTGTTAAATTGGAAAAACAATAACAAAATTAAATCTCCTTCTTCACATGCTTAATGCTACTAATAGACTATAACTCATAGACCAAAGCATGACAATAAATCAAGAAGTCGTAAATTTGCAGACACTAGAATCATCACGAGAAGGAACAGTACCTAACATTAATGCGCCTTCCGATGATCATCATGACCTTCCCAGGGATGCCTCCCGCCCTAGCAAGTTAATAAAAATCACAAAACAAATCAGAAAAACAAGTAATGTATGCATTAGCTACAAGTTACTTTCACATTCTCACTTACCAACATAACAGAGGCATCTTGCTTTGCCCTGTACAGTATCCAAAACCTGGGGGGAATATTGCAGAAACACATCATCAAAAGTGTTCATCCAAAAAATTCAGTACAAAGGTGTCTTTTCTAATAGCAAACCCTAAAAGAGATAATTAACAACAACAATATATATATGAAAGTAAAGAATTGGAAGATTGATTATTACCACATGACAGCGCACAAACCCTTGCCGATAACAGTGTGTCATCGCTTGGGGTAATGCAAAGTGACACCGTTGTAGGTTGTTCTCCCTTCATGTCCATGTCCTCCACCCATCTCTCACTCTGCGATGCGATTTACTGTGTTCTGCGTAGTTTTGGAATAAGGGATTGATGAATCAATGGAAATTAGGTATCACTAAATTAGAATTGAAATTAAAGTCTTAACTAAAGTTTTAAGTTGATGTGCTAACTGATATCTAATTTATTTGAATTATGACACATTTTTTCCTATGCAATTATTTTGATCAACACATTGGCAAAAAATAATTATTCATGAAAATTAATTTGTTCGTGGTTAGAGTCACATACTAAATCATTCTCTTTAAAATATTATCATATAATGCCTTCATTTGTAATATTACCATATAAAACAATTGAGTTCCTATTGATGTGATGTTACATTGCAAAATGAAATCAAAACCCTCGATATAATGTTATTGTTTTCTCAAACAGCTAAAAATGATTTCTAACAAAATAAATTTGTCTGGCTCAAACAGCTAAAAATGAATTCTAACAAAATAAATTTTCAAAAATAATAATATACTATTTTTAAAATAATAAGTTAAATAAAGTTACCAGATTTTTAATTAAAAAATATGAAGAAAATATTGATATTTATCACTTTATTTTTTTTAAAATGACTAGATAATCACTTGATGAAGATGATTATCAGTTTGTAACACTTTTTTAATGAATATAAAATTAATTTCAAATTATAAAAAAAATATTATGTTTTTAAAAGGTTGTTAGGATTCAGTTTTTATTTATTTGTAATTATGTCTAAAAACTAAATTTAAATAATAATAATAATAAAAAAACATGATAACAAAATTTTAAATTAAATATAAGAATGAGAATAGAGGTTGTTATCATATTTCTAGATTGATGTTTGTCATTAAATTAGAAATAAGTTCTCAAACTTCGTTTCTTTCAAACTGGTGGTTAAGTTCTTCTTGCATAGCAAGAATCCAATGTTCATCCTCGATTGCACATCAATCTTGGATGATTCCACTTGATAAACAAAAGTCATGATTTTAGGCGAGTAGAAACTCCCTTAATTATATCACCAATGATGTTGTTAATAGGATGATATTGATGGGTTCTCCATTCTTTAGGTAAATCAGAATGAATATGCTCTTCTTGTGATGGTAAATTATCATTTATTTTCAATTACTTTCTGTTGGCTGTAACATCACTAATGAGATTTTCCAAGGATGGACTAGAAAAGTCATCATCATCAACTATGGACTTTTCTTTCAAGGTTGGATTAGATTCATCAAATGTTACATGAATGGATTCTTCTATGGCTATGGTTTTAAAATTTTGAAAATCTTTGCTTGAAAGAGAATAGCCAAGAAAGATTCCTTCATCAGCTTTTGAATCAAACTTTCCTAAATTTTCCTTACCATTGTTTAGTACATAACATTTGCAACCAAATACATGCAAGTAAGAAATATTTGGTTTTCTATATTTCAAGAGTTCATAGGGGTTTTTCTTTATAATAGGTCTTAATAAGAATCGGTTGGAAACATAGCATGTCATACTTACTACATCAGCCTAAAATATTTTGGGAGATTAGTTTCATTCAACATTGTACGTGTTAGTTCTTCCAAAGATCTATTCTTTCTCTCTACAACACCATTTTGTTGTGGTGTTCTAGGAGCAAAGAAATTATGAGTGATACCATTATCATCACAAAATTCTTCGAAAGAATCATTTTGAAATTCTCCCCTATGATCACTCCTTATAGTAGCTATTTTCGAAGATTTTTCATTTTGAACTCTCTTAGCATATTTGCTAACGGCATTAAACGCATTGTACCAAGAATAGAGTCAACGTGTATCTTGAAAATTCGTCTATTATCATAAGAGTATAGTAGTTACCACTGAAACTTTTGGTCTGAGAATGGCTAAATAAATCTATGTGTAGTAACTGCAATGGTCTATAAGAAAAAACCATATACTTTAGTTTGAAAGAAGTTTTTGTTTGTCTACCTTTTTGACAAGCACTATATAGTTTATCTTTAACAAATTTCATATTAGGTAAACCAACAACCAAATCTTTATTGATCAGTTTATTCAAAAGACCCATATGTGTATGAACAATTTTCCTATGTCATAATCATGCACCATGATCATTAATAGCAAACATTTAATGGGAAGAGAACAATCATTTAAAGCAATCATATAAATATTATTTATTCTCTTATAAAAAAATTAAGAGATTTCAGATAATTTACTCTTAACGGTGCATTTGTCGGGGTAGAATGTCACATGGAATCCTTTAGTAAGTTGTGTTTGAGTCCCTCAACATACAGAAATCCTTCTATTCTAGGAGAAGTTGACCTCCTGAATCTACCAACTCCAAGAATTCTTCCTTTATTGTTGTCACCATATGTGACGTAGCCTTTGTCCCTTGGAGTAAGTGTTGGATACCAGCAAATTAAAACACACCTAGAGATGGTGAATAGGTGTAGCGGATCACTAGTTCCATTTTTCCAATAAATGCACAAAAACCTGATTGAAAATTAAGGTTATTATAACCAACAAACCCCATGAGTAATTGACATGTTTTTTTCAATATCAAACCATAAAGTTTTCAGGGGAAAAGAGAGCTAAAGACTTTGAAACACAAAAATAGAATTATTCATGTTTTTTTTAGAAGACATATTCAAGCATTCATATCATATTAAAGTGTTTTCAGAACCTCTGAATCTCCTGATTATACATCATATCCTAAGATTGTCAGATATCAAAAAGATTTAGATATATTCTGAATAGATTGCATACAAGCACAAGAAAATGTGCAAAAGCGTTGTACACAAGAATAACATAACATTTGTAATTCATCTCTCAAGGTGTGAGGTATCACTATAGAAGGAGAGAAGAGTTCAGAGAAATCCTAAGCTAGAAGTGGTAAGTCTATCCATTAGAAGCTAGGTTCAAGAGGTGCTTGGTGGAAGATTGATTATGAGAACATTTCAATTCTTATTAGTGAAATCAAATCTCCCATATAAAAAAGGAAGGACTGTATGTATATTGTAGTGGTTGGCCTTCGAACTAGCATAAAATCGAATGTCTCAAATTCTATTATCCCTAACTTTTTACGTATAAGCAATTATCAATTTCTATGATCTAACAATAATTTCATATTAGCATTATTGTATAATTGTCTCTACATGATTGATCTTATAAATTGAATTGTTAGTGTATGAAAGAATAGATTGATCATTGCATATTGTTGTGTCAAAGAACTAAAGATTTTCAAAAAACATATCGAGTTAATCGATTAAACCATGAGTTAATCGGTTAACTATAGAAGTATGTTAATAGATTAAGTAAGTTGTTAATCGATTAAGTCATGGAAAATATGAGAATATCTTTCAAAACCTAAAAATTTGAATCATACACCAATATATATATTCACACCCTCTAAGTGTGTTAGAGTACTTATTATCCAACACAAGTTAAAACCTTTCGAATGGCCTAAAATATAACTTACTCCGTGAATAAAAGGCAACACAAGGTTTGATAAACAATGAAAGTTTATCTTATTCAATGAACAAAAGGCAATAAAATGTTGAAATAAAACAAATGGAGGAAAAAGTTTGAAAAAAAACCTCACAAAAAAATTATCTTAACAATGAAAGTTTATCTTACCCAATGAACAAAAGGCAATAAAATGTGGAAATAAAACAAATGGAGCAAAAAGTTGGAAAAAAAAACTTCACAAAAAAATTATGTTTATATATAGGGTTGGAAACAAGCCGAATCGAGTCGAATCAGAGTTCAGCTTGGTTCAGCATGATAAGAATTTGTTCAGCTCGAAACTCGACTCGAGCTTGATATGAGTTATTCTTTTAGCTCGAGTTCGACTCGATTAAAGTTCATGAACTATTCGGTTCAGTTCAAATTGATTCATTAAGTCAACTAATTAATTCATTTTAAAGAAATGTTGTTTATATATATATATATATATATATATATATATATATATATATAACTTTGTTTTTATATATAATAACAATAAATATAAAAAATAATGCATGAATAATCATATACGTAAAAATTAGTTATATATATAACAATTTAGTTCATGAACCTAATGAGTCGAACTCTATCGAACTCAAGTTTGGCTCATTTATTTAACGAACTCAATTTCCAGCTCAAATTCGACTCATTTGATTTATGAACCAAGTTTATCAAGCTAAATAACGAATCGAGCTTCGAACGGATACCAGGTTGATTCTATTCATTGTCGGTCCTATTTATATATAAAGATATGAATCATTTATCATGAACAACAAATTTTCTCACTAATTTTATAAATATATCAATATTGAAGATTAATGACCCTAGATTTAAAGGATTCAAAAGGCATGAGCCTTCCGTATGCCACATGCCATTTGAAAGTACATTTTTTAAATGTTGAAATTATTTTTAAAAACCAAAAATGATGATCAGTTGCTTTTTCAAAATTTAAAAGGTCACAAAACAACAATAACTTTCAAACTTTAATCTTGCTAAATGGGCTTCGCTACAAATCAAATAATGCCATAAGTATAAATTATGTTTATTAACAAATATATGATTGGAAATGAATACATCACAAAGATTAGGTAATTTAGATATTTGTAGAGAAGATCAATGAGAAATCCAATAAGGAGATTAAATTAAAGATTAGTTTAATTCTTAGAGGAAGATGAAGACAATAAAAATCATACGCAAAACAATTAGGAAATAAAGAAGATGATTAAAACAATTACATTAAATAGTTATTATTTATGATTAAATACTTTTAATTCAGTTTTTTTTTTGTTTTTTTTTAAAATCATTAATGAGAATTTTCTACAAAATCATGAATGGAAATTGTTAATTGATTTTTGAACTTTTCCTTTGATGTTCATAAATTTAAATTTATTACCTATTTTAGAAAATTCCATAATTAAAAAATATTATCATAAATAAAAACATATAATAATAAAAAACTATAATTCAATCAATATTTCACATAATGTCTATATTAATAAAATAAATACTGAATAAAAAATAAATGTTATACAATAAAATATTAAACCAATAGATTAACATAGACTCACAACTAATATATAATAGAGTAAGTTACAATGACATTTCACGATTTTAGTGAAATTATATAAATTATTCTTTTTTATATTTACATAAATTTCCGCAAATTTATATATATATATATATATATTCAAAGTTATTTTCCTATTTTTGGCAAATTGAATGTTCATATGCTTATTGGGTTCTACTGTTGGTTTATCTAGAAAAGCCGGTGTGCTTTGTTGTTTGAGAATGTGAACCAAGACCCTTTTGCTATTGCCCACAAATCTATTAGAAGTTATACTGAATGGAAGCTCAACAGTTGCATTCTTTAATCACCTGACCTTCCAAGACTATATATATATATATTATACTATTACCCTTATAGAGAATATGAGTATAATTTTTTAAACAAGAAATAGGTGATGAGTACAATTAAATTAAACTCTAAGATGTGTGAGTATAATTTACTCTTAACTAATTTGTTATATTTTAGCTGAGATAAATTGATTATTTATAAATTTTCATATAGAATTTGATTATTTATTTTTGGTACTACTAAGAGTATTCTATCACCTTTTTGGGTAAGGAACTAATTCCTTTCGGGATTTGTGGTTTCTCCTCTCAACAAATGCCGCTCTCACTAATCGAACCATCGACCTTGGGAATCTAGTGAAGTCTTACAGTACTAGATCAATGCCTTGTTGGTATATAGAATTTGATTATGAAATCACTATTCTCTTTTGCGTATTTACAGAAACAAAAATAATAAAAATACATTTACTCCTATACTATTTGAACTTGACTCCATAATATACCATATTTTCTGAAAATCTTGTCTGAGATTAAACAAATTTATAACATTTCTTCTAGCTATAACTATTGTCATTAGCAAATATATTTTTTTGAAAAAATAAATGACACTTCATAAATACCTAGAAACTACAACTTAGTCAATCTCAATATACTTTATTTTATCTCCAACACTTAAATTAGTTGTGGCCAAAGCTATAAGACTAGACCATAAGTGATTTAAATGAAACATTGGTACATTGATCATCATTTTGTTATCATTCTTTTAAGAATGGTCGGAGATGACTAAAATTAGGGTATACAACTTGAGATCAAAGAAAAAATTCGTATTTTATATAAAAATGATAATATTGCACATAATGTATGAATGATAATATTGCACATAATGGCAAGTACTGTATTCTAATGTTAGAATATATTCCAATTTGTTTCTCTGAAGTTGCTAATATCATTTCTAAACTACATTTTAAAGTGAAATAAGTGATAGTTGGGAAATACCATTAAACCATTGTTTGCCCATAAATGCATAAGTTCAGATGAGATGAAAGTGCTTTAATAAAGTTTAGAGGATTGCGTTTTAAATTGCATTCCCCAATTGCTGTCATAAAACTGTGGTTTTGGGAGTCTCCCTAAAAGCTATGGCGACCTCATTGGTAGCATTTGTCAAAATAAATTTTACAATTGTGATAAACACGGAAGGGATCCTCTCCAGTACTGGATAGTTTAGTTGTTATAAATGTTGGAGCGAAATTTCACTAGCTAGTTTGCATGTCTGCAACTGATTCCTATGATGCTTATCCTTTGTTTGCCTATCAATAAAAAAAGAACAAACTGATTCTTATGATGCTAATATAACTGATTCTTATTTATTTACGTTTTGAATGCACAGGCTGATCAACCCACTTTTGTAGTTGAGGAACATATCTTCTGTCCTAAAAAGTTCGATCTCGTACTTGGATTGTGGACCTTGATGAAGCTTGGAAAGATGTAGAAATCCTATAATTCAATAATGAATTTGTTAAGGGAGTTGATGACCAATCCCATTTCCACCTAAAAACTGCAGCTGAACTTTTGATGTAAGTGAACTTGTTCTTCATCTATTGTATTGTATCTATGGAAGATTATTGTTCAAATATATAACATCTATTTTTATATATTTTTTATTTCTTTCTTTATGGTAATTATGTGAAGTTTATGAAAGTATAAGTAAGTTTATATTATAGAACAAGCTTCTGCAATTCAAATTCAAAGATAGTGAACAAGATTAACAACTCCATTGGGCAAGATCCAAATTCAAAGAACTTAATTGGGGTTCTAGATATATATGGATTTGAGAGTTTCAAGACAAACAGGGTTTCTTGATCTCATAGAAAAGGTGTGTGATTCACCCATCTGTCCATTATGTCATTCTAGGAAAGTTCTATAACATTGGAGTCTTAAATGTATTTTTATTCTTTCAATGGTAGTGATAATACAAGCATTAGATTCCGTTTTTGTGATGCATTATTGTTCTTACTATTTTTCATCAAACAAATACTCTTAATATTAGTTCATTTATTATCAATAGTGATTATTCTGTAAATGTTCCAATGACGTAGATTTTCTTCCGAAACAATCAGATTGATTCAGTAATTTATTTTTTGAATGATGGGGTATCCTGGCTATGTCGGACTAATACCCGGGCCTGTAGCAGGCGAGGTGAACATTACATTTTTCTTCACCCGGACTCCGACTGATGATCTGGTGATTAATTTTGCACCCCAGATGTGCCAGCTGAGCCACTGGCTTTGGTTAATAAGTTATTAGGATCTAACAAGCTTTTAAAAAAGGATGTCAATTCCTAGCATGTATACCGAATTGCGTATATCTTTGAGCTCTAGAGTTTTACTTGTTTGTATTATATCTTTCTAATTTATGTATGCTCATAACTTCAGAAACCTGGCGGCATTATTGCTCTTCTGGATGAGACCTGGTATGTATTAAATGAGCATATACTTTGAGATTGTGAAACTGTCTTGCTTATTCTCTGCAGTATGTTTCCAAGATCAACTAATAAAACATTTGCCGAAAAGCTATATCAAACATTTAAAGACAATAAACACTTCAGCAAGCCAAAGCTGTCTCGATCTGACTTCACCGTTAACCACTATGCTGGTGATGTAAGTGAAGTACATTTAGGTCTACAAAGTTATTCCACCATCAACAATGAAGGGAAGAGGCTTAGTATATGATGTTTTCTAATTTCAGGTCACTTATTAGACGGAGTTGTTCCTTGATAAAAATAAGAACTATGTTGTTCCAGAGCATGCAGCCCTACTCAGTGCTTCGAATCGAATTGCTCCTTTGGTTATGGGATGCTCCCACCTTTACCGGAGGACACTACGAAATCAACAAAGTTCTCTTCTGTAGCCACTCAGTTTAAGGTATCTCTTCTCTTGCCATGCGTGTAATTGTAAACTATCTACCTTGTATTTATCAGTTTTATTCTTAAAGCATGTATTATGAAGCAACATCTTTGCTTGAAACACTGAGCAAAACATGAGCACTTTTTTGGGGTAGAAGATAAACATTTCACATTCTATTTCTAATACTTTTTAATGATGATCAAGATATGCACTTCAGATTATTAATGTACTAATAAAACACCGTATATGTTAGAAGGAATAAAAGACCTAATTAATTATAGCTATAAATAGTAGTTAGGATGGTTAATAACTCACTTTTGGAGAAATTGGAAATTGGGACTGGTTTAGGAAATCAGTTAGTGCAGTTATTTTCTCTCATATAGTTCTCTCTCTTGTATACACATTTTCAGTGAAATAATACATACTTTCTGATCAAGATCATATTGACCTTGCATCAATTCTTCTTCTATTCTATCTCTAATTCTAGATTCGATACTAGTGTTTATCACTGGTATCAGAGCACCGATTTTGGTGCCCTGTAAAACCATGCTGAAAATGATGCGGATGAAGACGAGGAGCATGGCGAGAAGTAACGAAGATTGGGAGCAAGAGAAGGAAGAGATGCGAGCTAGAATTGATTTGAATGAGGCGAGAACGAAGAAGACCGAGGATCTTCTTGCTGCGATCGCGGCGAAGTTAGGGATTCACACCAACGATGTTGGCGGCGATGAAGGTAGCGAAGTCGGAGGCGATCGAGCAGAGTCTGGGCGAAGAACCACCGAGCAATGGCACCGACTGGAAATTCCGGTGTTTGCAGGGGAAGATACGTTTGGCTGGACTCATAAATTGGAAAGGTATTTTACTCTAAAACGTGTGTCGGAGAGTCAAAAAGTGAAAGCCACTGTTTTAGCTTTGGAAGGGAAGGCTATGAGTTGGTTTCAATGGTGGGAGAAATGTAACCCCAATCCATCCTGAGAGGGGTTCAAGGTAGCAGTAATTCGAAGATTTCAGCCGTCAATGATTCGAAATCCTTTTGAGTTATTGTTATCGGTAAAGCAAACCGGGACTGTGGAAGAGTATGTGGAAGAGTTTGAGAAGTATGTAGGAGCTCTCCGGGAGATTGATCAAGAATTCGCCAAGGGTATCTTCTTGAATGGGTTAAGGGAAGAGGTACAATCTAAGGTAAGGTTGTTTGAACTTCACACTCTTACTACAGCAATTCAGAAAGCGATTATGATTGAGCAGAAAATTTTAATCGTGAACAAGAAAGGAAGTAATTTTTACTCTCGACCATCTAGTTTCCAAAAGAACAGCTCTTTTAGCAAGGTAGTAACTGTGGACACAAGGGGATCAACTGGAAAAAATTATGATGTCAATGTATCCATCAGTGACAAAAGTAGTGTAGGGTCGGCTAGTGTGATGGATGCAATTCGGGCCAGAGGAGGGGGGTTCAAGCAACTCTCGGGAGCAAAAATGCAGGAGAAAAGGGAGAAAGGCTTATGTTTCCGGTGCGATGAACCTTATCACAGGAACCATCGATGCAAGAATAAGCAATTAAAAATGCTTATCTTAGAAGAGGATGAAGACAGTGAAGGGGAAGGGCAGGATGAACTGAGAGTTGAGGGGTTTTCTGCGTTGCAGCTTTCTCTTTGCTCAATGGCGGGATTGACCTCGGCCAAATCTTGGAAAGTGGCGGATAGAGTGGAAGGAGAGGAGGTGGTTATTCTAATTGATTGCAGTGCCTCTCACAGTTTCCTCTTAAAGGAGTTGGTGCAGAAATTACAGTTGGCAATAGAGGAGACCCCCACCTATGTAGTTGAAGTGGGTGATGGACATAAAATCAGAGGTCAAGGGAAGTGTACTGCGGTGAAGTTTTACGTACAAGACTTGGAGGTGGTCCAAGAGTTTTATCTTTTCGGGTTAAAGGGAGTGGATGTGGTTCTTAGTTTGGATTGGTTAGCTAGCTTGGGAGAGGTTAAAGCCGTGGCCGGTTGGAGCTGACACTAAAAAGAGGTGGGGTGGTGTATAAAATTCGAGGGGATCCGACTTTGACAAAAATGCTACTCTCATTTGGTGCCATGATGCAGGTGCTTAAGGAAGAAGGATGGGGATTGATATTGCAATGTGAGGAAACTGGTGAGCCAACAGGGTCGGATCAGCAAATTATGGCAGTGGTGGATGAGGTGTTACAACAGTTTGCGGGTTTTTTTGAAGATCCGCAAGGTCTCCCTCCGAGGAAGAGACATGATCATGCCATTCATCTAAAGGAAGGCACTGAGATTCCAAACATCCGACCATACAAGTATCTGCACTACCAGAAGACTGAGATTGAAAGGTTAGTGATGGAAATGTTGCACGCTGGAGTTATTTGACCGAGTATAAGCCCCTATGCTAGTCCTATCATCTTGGTCAAGAAGAAGGATGGGGTGGAGGTTTTGTGTAGATTACCGGTCTCTAAACAAGGTGACAATTTCGAATAAATTTCCTATTCCGATTATTGAGGAGTTGTTGGATGAACTAGGGGGCTAGTATTTTTTCTAAATTGGACTTGAAGTCGGGATACCATCAGATCCGTATGCGTGAGGAGGACATAGAGAAGACTGCATTCCAAACCCATGAAGGACATTACGAGTTCCTAGTGATGCCTTTCAGTCTCACTAATGCACCTTCCACTTTTCAAGCACTCATGAACGAGGTTCTCAAGCTGTTCTTATGAAGGTTTGTACTGGTTTTCTTCGATGACATATTGGTCTTTGGTAATGACATAGCACTCATGCCGAAGTTTGGACACAAGAGGTAGAGTAAGATCCAAAGTGGAAGCAGATGATACAGGATTTGATGATAACACCTCATTCTCATGCTGGGTTTGAGTTTAAAAAAGGCTTATTGTTGTATAAGGGGAAGGTAGTGATTTCCTGACAGTCGGCCCGGATTCCTTTTATACTGAAGGAGTGTCATGAAACGCCTATGAGAGGGCATTCAGGATTTTTCCGGACTTACAAAAGGGTGGCCAATTGCTTGTTCTGGAATGGCATGAAAAAAGACATCAAGACATTCGTGGAAGAGTGTGATGTCTGTCAGAGACATAAGTATTACACATTGACCCCTAGGGGATTATTGCAGCAGCTGCCGATTCCGTCGCAGGTTTGGATGGATATTTCGATGGATTTTGTTGGGGGTTTACCTAGAGTTAGTGGAAAGGATACTATATTTGTGGTGGTAGATAGATTGACGAAGTATGCCCATTTTTATGCTCTAGGTCATCCTTACACGACGAAGGAGGTGGCTATGGTGTTTATCCAGGAAGTGGTGAAGCTGCATGGTTTTCCATCTTCAATAGTATCTGATCGGGATCCTATTTTTTTTAAGTAGTTTCTGGAAGGAGTTGTTCAGGTTGGCCGACACTCAGATAAAACTCACTACTTCCCATCACCCGTAGATTGATGGTTAGACGGAAGTGGTCAACCAGTGCCTTGAAAATTACCTATGGTGTTTTTTGGGTCCTAAACCGACCCATTGGCTTAAATGATTATCTTGGGTGGAATTCTCGTATAACACTACATACCATGGTGGACCCCATTTAGGGCCCTATATGGTCGGGATCCTCCTATGTTGATCAAGGCAGCCAAATTTCCTTCCAAGGTGGAGGATGTGAATCAAATGCTTCCGCGACGGGATGAGATGTTGACCGAGCTCAAAGAAAATTTGTTGAGAGCTCAAGATCAGATGAAGAAGCAGGCGGGCAAAACATAGAAGGTAGGTGGATTTTCAGGAAAGGGATTGGATGTATCTAAAAATTCAGTCGTATAAGCTGAAGTCCTTGGCGGTTAGGCCTTATATGAAGTTGGCTCCTCGATTTTACGGTCCTTACTAGGTGATTGGCAAGGTGGGGGCAGTAGCTTATAAGCTAGAGTTGCCAAGCCACTCTAAAATACATCATGTTTTTCATGTATTCTTGTTGAAGAAGGCACTCAAACCCAATCAACATCCACAGCCACTACCTTCGATGTTGAATGAGGAGTATGAGCTACAAGTGTAGCCGGAAGATATAGTGGACTGGAGGGAGATACAACAAGGACAGATTGAAGTTTTGGTGAAGTGGGCACAACTGCCCGAATGCAATAATTCATGGGAGCTAGCAGCTTTATTACAAGAGAAGTTCCCTTCTTTTTCTCTTGAGGATAAGGTGACTCTTTTAGGGGGGGGGTATTGATAAGGGTAGGGTGTATAGTAGACACCCTATTAGGCAAGTATATGTTAGAAGGAATAAAAGACCTAACTAACTATAGCTATAAATAGTAGTTAGGATGGTTAATAACTCACTTTTGGAGAAATTGAAAATTGGGACTGGTTTAGGAAATCAGTTATGGCAGTTATTTTCTCTCATATAGTTCTCTCTCTTGTATACACATTTTCAGTGAAATAATACATACTTTCTGATCAAGCTACTAGCTTGAAGTTTCTAATGACAGATGATGAAGAAGATGATAGCAAATCCGTCTTGTTGGAAGAAAATTCAAGGTAAAGTTTGCTGATGTGATAAACATATACATGCAGATACAACAAGTTTTATTTTTAATTGAAAACTAAAGTATTCACCCTTCACTGTTTTCCAACTGCAGTATTTCTATTATAGTTGAAGAGATTTCTAGTTCCCTTAAAGAGAAGACCATTCCAAATGTAAAACCTCCTGCAGAACTTGTTCAGAATACAGCCTTCCAATTTTTACTTCATTATAATTAGTCTTTAGGTAGTGAACCTTAACTCATTAATCATATATTGAATTCGCCGTAGCACATATTACATATCGGGTTCATCAGGGAGAAAGTCTTGTGATTATAACATGAAAAGTAACATACCACGTACCTAAATGAATTGCGTACCACGTACAAGTAACTGTGGATCAAACCTCATACTGTAAATCTGCGCACTCCCCCTCTTGTATTTTTAGGGCTTGTTTGGGAGTTGGATTTTGGAGGGTAAGGAAGGGAAAGAGAAGGTTTGAAAGTCATGTCACAAGTGTATTTTATGGCTCCCAAGCCTTCCCTTCCCCTTCCTTCCCCTCCAAAATTCAACTCCCAAACAAACCCTTAGTCGTATTTTCGTTAACTTTGGATAGCTAAAAGCCTAAAAGCCAGGGTAGGTTTCACAATTCCTGTTAAAAATTTCTTTTCATTCCTATTTTCATTAGATTATATGGATTTTCACTTAGGGCAGAAACTTTTGTATTAGTATGCAGAAATAAAAGTAATATTTTGTAAATTGATAGGAGTTGATCCCTTAGATTATTGTTCTGCCCTTAAAATTGATTGTAGAAAAAACAGCATATTACCAACAAATTCTATGGTGAAATTGGCCATTTATTTAAGAGCATCATCCTCTGCAATTTTGAAACAGTATTGTATTGTTGGTGGGATTCATAACTATCTCAACTTGTCTTTAAAGTCCAACTAAATGAAAAAATGAAAGACTAATTCAAAGCAAAATAAAATGTAGAACTAAAATGAAATTTAGTTGAATACCTTATATAGAGGTGGGTTAAGAATAAGAAGAACAATAATATTCTTATTGAGTTTAGATGGTGGACAACAAAGATATGAGAAAAGAAATATATGAAATGTTAAATATGTATATTTGAATTCAATCATGATCTAACTTGGTAATTGTTCATCATACACCATAATCAAATCAAGTAAATGGTTAGAAAAATATGAATAGTTAAAGAAAGGTCAATTTATTTATAGTAGTGAAGTACTTATATTATTAATTATATAACAACAACTAGAACATGTAACAAATCAAAATTTATATGTTCAAAAAGAAGAAAACTTGTAAAAAGCAATCTCCATAAGAATCAAATTGAGCTCAATTAAATTACATATGTATTATAAAGAAGCAACAATTAAGAAGATGAAGTTGATTGAATGGAAAGTAAGATGTTAAGATTAAAATTGATAATATACAAATTCTTGGACGGAAGAACCTCCAACTATCAAGAGTCTCATTGTTATTAAAGGTATGAGAAGAGTAAAAAAATACAAGTGAGGCATCATGTCTTGGACAAAAAAACATTAGTTTTTATTAGTTTTTCAATAAACTTTTTTACGTCTCCCCTCATATCCAATACGAGACTCTACCTCCTATATTAATTGTCATAAGAATCTCTTCATTGAGTTTACAACAACAATAGAGAATATCATTTATGGTATTATGCATGAGAAACAATTAAAATTAAAAGCAATAATCAACTATAAAACACACAATGAATAAAGATATACAAACCCTATATTATAGATTTAGAAATCCATACAAATTAAGAAAATACTTGTTTGAGTGGAAGCGAGTTACATACAATGTTCTCTAGATTTTATTTACATCAATCATTGTCTTGAAAATCAGTTAAATCATAAGAGTAAGTATCTAATGGAGTGTAGAATTACATGAAGCAAAATATAACAGTTGCTAGTATAATAAAACGAAATGACTGTGTTATTTTACAAGTTATATTTGATATACAAATATATTTAAGAGAAAAATATGTATACACCGACAGTGTAAGAGTTTTTTACACTGTCACTTCATTATCTATCATTCATTTTCAATTATGTTTGATTTTTAACAAAAGTAATCCAAATGAATAGTGGATGATATACTGATTGTGCATAATTCTTTACACTGTCCGTACATTAATACTACACTAATTGTGCATAATTCTTTACACTTTCATACCATCAATACTACACTCTATATTTAACTGATACGATCATCGATCATTCAAGTGATATGCAAATATATTTAACTAATACCATTATGGATCATTGAAGTGATCCATAACTACATTCAACAAAATGAACTTAAAAAACCCTACATTGAACAAAAACACCAATTTCACAAATTCTTTTTGCTTAAAAAAAAAACTGAAGAAGAGAGAAGCCCGAACATCGGAAAAAATCAGAAAAAAACAAATAACAAATTCCCATAAAAGTCCCAAAACCATACTCACCTTCCTTTCAAAGCCAACCCAGCCACTACAAAATCTTCCATTCTCTTTCTCTCTCTCTCTCTCTCTCTCTTTCACCGCTTCATCAATTCTCTCACTCTCTCATTCTCTCTCTCTGCGCCATTGTCAATGCGAACCCTTCCTTCTCCGCCTCCGCTCTAGATACTCCCGGCGACGTCGCTTCTCTGCTGGAGAATCTTCCTCGCCGGAGATCCTTCGCGGCAGTTACGTCAAAATTTTTTCCTAGGGTTTTATGATCTTTTCATTCTTCCTTATACGCTGTCGTTTGATTCTAGTACTTTTGCATCGCCGTCGTTGCTGCTATGGCTCCGCGACGACGTGGTGCGAACAAGGCCAAGGGCATTGGCAACTTCAGTTTGGGCGATCTTGTGCTCGCTAAGGTCAAGGGTTTTCCGGCTTGGCCTGCTGTGGTGCGGTTTCCTTCATCACTTCGATTTTCGAGTTTTTATTGTTACAATTTTATTGATATGATTCAGAGCTTTTGTGTTATGGTTCTGTTTTGATTTGGTGTGGTGTTTGTGAAGTGTTTTTGTATTAGGTTTTTGAATTGATATGTGTAGATTATTGACGAATTTCTTTGCTGTTTGTGAATTTGTGTTTCTGAGGGTTTGTTTTTGCGTTGTTCATGTCTTGATATACTTCTTTAAGTGGGTGATTAGACTGTTGTAGTAGAACATGGTTGTGATTTTTCGTAATTTGATTGATTCTAGAAATATTTGAATTATTATTTAGTAAGAGCATTACTTTCTTCTCTCTCTTTTTTGTGATATTTCTGTATTCCTAGTTGGTTAATAATTTTGTATGGTTAGCATTCCGTTCTGTTGATTCTCCCCATTAACTAACTAGTTAGAGGCTGAATTTTCACTTGTTAATTAACCCTAGGGGTATTTTGTTTAAAGTTGGTAAATAGACTGTTGTAGTCAAACATTGTTGTGCGTTTTGGTAATTTGGTTGATCTTTGAATGCATGAACTATTTTACTTGGTAGGGGTATTACTTTTCTCCTTTTTCTGTGATCTTTTGGTAGATGATTAATGATTTTTGATTGCCAGCATTCCGTACTGTTGCATTAGCATTAACTAACTAGTTAGAGGTTGGATTTTTATTATTTAATTAATACAAGGAATACTTATTGGTTAATTTTTCATCTTCAGATAAGCAGGCCTGAAGATTGGGAGAAAGTCCCTGACCTGAAGAAGTATTTTGTTCAATTCTTTGGTACTAAAGAAATGTAAGTCTCTCTTCTCTCTTGTTTTGATTGTAGCATTAACATTTAATTAAACAGTGTTTGAATGGCAAGTTTGTCAAGTACTTTGGTCAATGTTGATAAGTTACTTACTAATAGTTGCTAAAAGGTGGGCCTAGCGTAGAGCTTTAGCTATCCTCAGGGTCTAGGGATGGATCAGAATCAGAGCCACTATGTAGGTTTACAATAACGGGAGCCTTAACTTGCATTTGCTCGAGGTTTATTCCATCATTCAAACTTGTGACCTCTTGGTCAACTGGTGACAATTCTAACCATCATGTCAATGCTCCTGTTCTCTATAGTAATTGATGATTGGAGAAAAGGGATATTATGAGAATTAGCACAAGATGAAAAAACCTTCATTAATAGAAAATGCAAATAATTCTGTAGTTACTTTCTCTCTCTATATTATCTGTTCACACACCGAGCCAGTCACTTCAGAGAGTTTCAGCAAGGAAGCACGTAGCCACCCAACCACCCACTGTTGCCCCAAATGCTCTCTGGCAGTCAAATTTGTCTGGGTATGGGAGAGAGATTGGAACGAATGAATGAGGGTTGAAGTTTGGGTGTCAGGTGTCTGGGATGAAAACCAGGTTAGGTTAGTTTAGGCCTAATTTGTTTTCCATGAAAACTGGTCAAACCTGAAAAATCTTTGACTCATTCAATCACACAATTCTTGTGATTTTCGATCTTCCTCATCTATCCTAATCCCACCATGCATTCATCAGTGTGAGTTTTGGGTGGGACCTGGATTACTGGGGTGGCGAAACTCGTAGGATGTGGGATATGCCATCCTACGATTAAAAATGCGATTTTTGATTACCAGTAAAAATATGTCATCCTTCTGATTTTGTGATTATTCTGTTGCTTTCCACTTTGTACCTTATTTTTTTAATGTTTTTTCTTTTGTTAATTAGAATGGTTGTCTTTAAATCTATCTTATGTCGTATCTATGTTATGTTCTTTTCCTTCAGAGCTTTTGTTGCCCCTGTGGATATTCAGGCATTCACCAATGAGACTAAAAATAAGTTGTCTGCACGGTGTCAAGGCAAGACAAAGTACTTCACCCAAGCTTTGGACGAAATTTGTGCAGCATTTGATGAGTTAGAGAAACAAAAAGCTGGAGGTCTTAGAGATGACACCGGTGATTCATGTGTTGGTTCGGAGGTTCCTTCTGCTGATGGAGTAATAGGTCACCTAAAGGATGCCACTGAAGCTGTGGTATTAAATGTAGAAAAAGCTAACACCATTCTGGGTGATGCTGGTTCTGATTTGAAGCATGCTACACAGAGAGGTGCAGAAAGTATAAGCCATGATGAAAAGCTTTCTGTATCTTGCCATCCAATTGACAGTTCATCTCCAGTTTTATCACCTGTGATCAAAAGTGAATCATCCATAGGTACAGAAATAAATAAACATGCTAGAACATCTGGTCTAAAGGATCCTTCATGTCTGAAAGAGGAAGTTTCTGATTGTAAGGATGCACACAATGATAATGACTTAGAACGTACGGATAATGTACCGAGCACTTTAACCAATGGGGACAAGCGAAGAAAGCTTGGTACTGGCTCAATGAGGAGAACCAAAGTTGCCGATGATAGAAAAAGAAGTGGTGGATCTAATAAAATGTTTTCGAAGTATGAAAGTTCTGAAGGTTGTGCTGATCTTTCCAGTTCTCGACAGACACTGACAGGTGGGCAAAAGGGAAAAAATGCAGTTTCTGTAAGATCAGATTCTCCAGGTGCTCTGAAATCAGTTTCTGATGTTAACAGTGGAAATCAAGATAAGAATTTGCTTGAAGTCAAAAAAAGACTTAAGGAAAAGAAAGAGTTGCAGGAGAGCTTGGTGGATTCTGAGAAGGCTGATGAAAAAAATTCTCGTAAACAAAATGCGGCCCAAGTTCCTGGTATGCGTAGTTTGGGAACAAATGAAACTTTACGTGCTACCAAAAAGTTGAAGAGTATGGATACCAAAGATGATAAAACTTTAAAATCTCTGCCAGAAGCTGTGAAGCGAAATTTGGGAAAAAATGAAACTTTTCATGCTACCAAGAAGTTGAAGACTATGGATACCAAAAATGATAAAACTCTAAAGTCTCCCTCAAAAGTAGAGTTGAAAAGGTCCACATCATGTTTAAAAACAAGAACAAGTTTGCCATCAAGGGGTCAAACTGGTATTGTAGGTTCTGATGATTCTGTCAGTGAGGTGCTAGCCAGGACAAAACATGTCCAACTCCAGAAGTCTATGCCTGATTCCAGTAGCCTTGCTTCTGATGAAAATACAGAAAAGGGTTCTCTTAGATTGAAAGGTGATGCAATTAATCTTACAGTTAAACAAGCAGAGAAGAAACGTAGAGCTGTTTGCCTTTTGGATAATGATGAATCCAAGACTCCTGTTCATGGAGGAGCTGCTCAAAATATAAAATCACCATTGACTACTACTGAGGTTATGAAGTGCAATGATGCATACCCAGATAACGCTAATGTTGCTCAGCTGGGTAACAAGATTTCTTGTGCACTTGAGGATAATCATTTGAAAGAGAAGGCTGATGGAGTACTTCCTGCCAATTCACTTCATATTGCTGAGAAATTAGATTCAAAGCAGCTTCCTTCCGAGGTAGGAAAGTTAATATCCGCCTCTCCAGTTAAATCACCTCTGCCAGTTCCGATGAAGAAGTCAAACGCGGAGGCACATAAATCTTCCAAACCCTTGGTTAAAGTTTCCAGTAATGCTACACAAAAGAAGGCTGATCATAGGTCTTCAAAGTGTTTAAATAGAATCGCCACTCATAAAAAGAAGCCTGCATCTTCAGTGGAAAGTTGTAAAACTACTCCAAAGACATTACCACAGGTAGTTGAAGTTCCTGCTGCAACAGAAGATTTTAAGGAGCTTGATGCTTTTCATGGTGATAGGTACTTTTGTTTTGATTATTTTTGTTATTTTTTATCCTCTTCGAATTATTTATTAATATATTTTCCTTTTTACATTGTTTATATTTTTACAGATTTGTAGAGGTGGGCATGGAACATAAAAGTCGTCTATATGCTGGTTCTAGATCTCCAGAAACTGCCAAGACTATGAAGCATCTTATTGCTGCTGCCCAGGCAAAAAGGAGACTAGTAGCTCAATCTCATTATCTTCCTCTTGGCCTTCACCATGTTCAAGGGGGAACACCTAGCCCCTGTAAACTTAAGTCATCTCTCTCTGTCTCAAGTGATTTTATGCAGGCAGATCTGCTGGGAGTTAATGAGCAGCTGGCAGTGGCTTCTCCATCAATTAATGAGCACCACCTTGCTTCTCAAAATCAACTTGATTCTGAAGAAAACGAGGACAGAAGAGTTGGTTCAGTGCAAAGGGCTGTAGGAGGCTCTTTGAGTGGTAGTACTGAGGCTGCTGTTGCTCTTGAAGCCTTTGAGGGAATGATTGAGACTTTGTCAAGGACCAAAGAAAGTATTGGGCGCACAACACGTCTTGCCATTGATTGTGCTAAGTATGGCGTTGCCAATGAGGTATGGTTGATCACATTATTGCTATTTTTTTTAAATTTTGTATCAGATAATGACTCCTCAATTTTCTTTGGCAAGCTATGTGTGTATGAATTTAGCTTATATAATAATTTAAATACTGCTACAGTGTACAATTTTGTCTTAGTTTAAATTAATATTAGGTTCATTTGCATACTTATTTGATGTAATTTATGAGTAAAAATGCGAGGAGTTGTCATTGAAGTATGATGCTGGTCGGTATCCGTTGAGGCATCACATTGTCACACTTTAGGTGGAAGGGTAAGCTCAGATGGTGGAGAAAGCTAAGCCTTTAGTTTACTGAAAATTAAGTGTTTGGAACAGTGGGTGTGTTAGTAGTATGGTGTGAGTTGTAGTTTACTTCTACTATTAATTCCACAATGCACATATTTTGTTCAGTTCTTGCTTATATGAATATTGCAATGCATTTTGTTTTGTTTATTTTATAGATGAATTATTTAATAGGGATATATTTTTATTGTAGAGAAACAATCTAGATAAGAGAGAGAGAGAGAACAAAGAGAATGAAAGAGAAGAGTAAACTGAATTCTTAGAACTTCCTTAGAACTGAAGTTTGATTTTTTCAATTATGTATTGTAGTAAATAATTTTGACGGTTAATTTGCCTGTTCTGGACTTACTTCCTGAGTCTTCATGTACAGGTTGTTGAGCTTCTTATCCGAAAGCTGGAAAATGAAACTAGTTTTCATCATAAAGTGGATTTGTTCTTTCTCGTTGATTCCATCGCCCAGTGCTCACATAATCAAAATGGTTGGGAGGATGTATTATTGTATTTCATATAATGATTTTAATATCTTTAGTTATGGATGTGCCTGTTTCTCCATCTGTATCTTAACACTTTTCTGTTTTTGTCTGTCTCTCTTCTCTGCCCATCTCTTAAGGGATTGTTTCGAAGTGATTTTTGGAGGGGAAGGGTTGGGGACCTTCTTATAAATGTATTTCATGGTTCCTTTACCCTAAAAAAATCAACTCGCAAACATGCCCTAAGGGTCTGTTTGTGAGTTGAGCTCTGGAGGGGAAGGAAGGGAAAGAGGCTTTAGAGTCACCCCACAAGTGGAGTTAATGGCTCCATTACCCTCCAAAAGTCAACTCTCAAACAAAAACTGTAAGTGTATTTTTTCATATCATCTTCAATTTTAATTGTGAAGATATTTTGCAGGCATTGCTGGGGCCTCCTACATACCTGCAATTCAAGGAGCATTGCCGCGTCTCCTTCGTTCTGCGGCTCCCCCTGGGGGTATTGCCCGTGAAAATCGTCGTCAATGTCTCAAGGTGAGCTCTTTTCTTTTTGTGGAAAAAGAAATTTTATTTGGGATAACATGAAGTATGAGGGGGAGGATAGGCATACTCCAAAACAGAAAAAGAAAAGAACAGGAGGGAAAAAGAAAGAACTAAAAATGCAACAACTGTGATATCAAGTCTTGTTGAATTTCTTTTCTATCAAGAAAAAAACACAAAACTATGCCTAAACAAAACTACATGTGATTAGAGAGGCCTTTTAAAATGTATGTACTAACTGCCAAAATCAATAAATGGAAGTCTAAAGTTCCTTTTGATGCAGAAACAGACAAGCTGAAAATTGCACAAATATCAGTGTCAAGGGCTGTGTGAAGTCTATGAATCGCGTCGTCATGTTTTTGTATTAATTTTATCGAGTACAGGTGTTGAGATAAAAATAATTGATATTAGAATTAGTTTTTAACTTCCAGAAGGGCTTTTTAGGATGAAACCTGTCGCCACTAGAATTATGATCAACATCAGCAAAAGTCTTTTCCACTAGGTGAGGTCGGTTACTTGTATCACAAGTGATGTCATTGGATAATGACAATTTTCAAAAACCATATTTACAGAAAGGCCATTTAGATGAAGCCATCAAAATCTTTTATAACGGTTACTCTACTCTTATAGTTTTCTTTGGTCTTCGTTGTTGTTTATCATTCTATCCCTTCGTATGATTAACTCTTCTTGTTGGGGCTTCTACTGGTTTTCTCCTCACATGGTCCAGAACCATCTTAAGTGATTTTTTAGCTTTAAATACATTTTGCTCCGACTTTCTCTCTAACACATTCAATGTTGATCTTATTTATTTTTTATTTGTCCACTCATTCATTGCACCATTCTAATCTTTGCATAGCGCCTGTTATTGTTGGAACTTTACCTCCTAACACTAGGTACCGTACCATAAGCATTGCTGGTCTTATGGCTTCTGGGTAAAAATATCCTTTGGGCTTGAGAGGCACGTTCAGATCAATATTGGAATGTACAGGGAACTGAAAATAGGACTTACAAGAAAACACATCAGATGGATATACCGTACAAATTCTCTTTTCTTGATTAGTGGAAAAGTGAGAACAATAATTAAATAAAAGCAAAAGGAACTGAATCTAATTACTTTCCCCTATCGCTTGGATCCAATTAAAAGTGTTAATCTTAAGTAATGTTTGAATCCATTTTAGATTAGAAACTCTGGGTGGGTAAGGCATTTTACACAAGTTGATGTCAAATTGTTTTGTTGTTATGTTTGGGTGGATGCAGGTTTTAAGGTTGTGGCTTGAGAGGAAAATTTTTCCTGAATCAGTTCTTCGCCGTTACATGGATGATATTGGAGTTTCAAATGATATGACAGTTAGCTTTTCTAGCAGGCGTTCATTTCGAGCGGAACGATCTGTGGATGATCCAATTAGAGAAATGGAGGGCATGTTTGTTGATGAGTATGGAAGGTGCGACATTTGTTTGTTTGATCTAGTTATTTGATTGGAAGATTACTTTATTTCTGTTTTCAATTATTATTTGTTTTCCTTTCAAGAGTAATTGGTATTTTTGTTTTTACTATTATCCCATTTTCAAATTAAATACAATTTTATTGTTTAGACCGTTCGGTCTTAATAGGTTAAATACAATTTTACCATGATGTTATTATGTGGCCTATGCTATTATTATTATTTTTTAACTTTTTCTTTATGTATTGTATTTTTTAATTAATTATTGTCAACCACCATGATGACATCCACTATTTGCCCGCGATGCCATCTGCAGTGCCATGATGGCAGAATTTTGGCAAACACCATGGTCCGCCATTCGCCGTCTACAACACTGATATCTAAGTATCATCTAGATCTTCTTTATAATATAATTTAAGATATCCTAAGATACTTTCATATATTCTATAAAGATATTTTGAAGTAAGAGTTAGTGAAGTGAAAAGAACATAAGCAATAATTAGATCCATTGTTTTGAAAAAATATCATGTCAATTGGATTGGAGCTGAGAAAATTTAGAGGGTGGTTAAGAATTCTGCTTTAAAATTACCCTCCTAAATCTTTATGATTGAATTGGTTTTGAATAATGTTTTGTAAAAAAATGATTTTAAAAGAACTCTGGATTTTTTCTTTTCACCTTGTTGACTTACACTCAGAAAAAGTGTGGTGGCTTGACAAAGATAAAATCACATTCTAGTGACTGCATTATCTGAAGCTTCTGGTATTCTATGTGACCTGCTTTTCATTGGTTTACATATTTGGACATGAGGGTGTAAAAGTTGATGGAGCACATATAGAAAGTATATTCCTTTACGTGGCCCTTTTGTTTTAGTAACTTGCAGCTAGGGGTGGAAATGAGTAGAGTCAAGCTGAGACTTGAAGCTAATACACGGCTCATGAGAAAAATAGGTTGCTCAAACTTAAAGCTTGGGCTTGACTTGTTTAAAATTTAATATGGAAATTTGTGTCTTTAACTTTTCTGCTGGTTTGCACTTTGCACTTACCTATATTATATATGGCTGGACTTGCAGTTAACAACATTGAGTTTCTAATGTCTCGTGTTATCATTTTATTAACCGGCACTTCTACTTCTGCTTTCTAATCTATCATGAGTATCATTATTTTACATGGTTGCAAAAACATTCCAATTCTTATTGACTTTACATACCTGGATATTGTGTATCAGTAATGCTACAATTCAGCTCCCTGGCCTTTTATCTTCTAATGTGTTTGAAGAAGATGAAGATGATGATTTTCCTAGCAATGCATCTCCACCAGATACAACTCTCACACTTGTTGAATCAATAACTTGTGCTGTTACCCCAAATGATAAGAGTCATCGTATCTTAGAGGATGTGGATGGTGAGCTAGAAATGGAAGATGTTTCAGATCACCCCAAGGATGAAAGGCCTATATTGTTGATCAATTCTTCTGAAATGAATGTGCAACTTCAGGGATTAGATAGGATCTTGGATGCATCTTCGAAGATTTCTACAGAGATGCCTGATATTCTTGAGGGTTCTCCTCCACCACCGCTTGATTCACCGCCTTCTCCCCCACCTTTGCCTTCTTCACCTCCCCCTCCAATATCTCCATCTCAATCTCCTCTCCTGCTCCCACCCCCACCACCCCCAGCATTCCACCCCCCACCTTTACCACCCTCAGTGCCTCCACCATTATTGGTTCCTCAGTCATCTGGAGTAGCTCAACCTTCACTACTTGCCCAGGCATTAGTTCCACTCCAATCTTCGCTTCAGCCATCACTGGAGATGGAATATCAACAGAGTGTACCTCGTGACTGTAATGGCACGGCTAGTGTAAGATACTTTTTGCTTTTGAATTTTGCTGGTTTGTTTCAGTTTTGTTTGCTTGCCTGTATTGACAAATGAAGTCCTATACAGGGCAACCAAATAGTTCAAATGGTTGGAAGTTCTTTTCATGGAGGTCACAATAGTGCAGTTGTCAAGAATGAAGTATTATCACAGGCACAGTCATCTGCTTGCTTTCCTCCAATGGCAGGCTGCAGCTCTCAGGAACCTTCTGGTTTCATCCCTCAAAGGCAGTTACAACATGGACAGAACGATATGTATACAAATTCTCAAGTTCCTCAACTATACCAGCAATTTCATCTAGGCAACCCATCATTTGGTTCGAGACACATGCATACTATTCCTGCTCCGCCTCAAAATCCTCCCAATCAGTATTCTTATTCAAAGACTACAATGCAGCAGAATCTTCCGCATACTTTCCATTCTCCCTTCTCATTGCCATCCCTTCCAGATGGCCCAAGGCAATTTGTTGCTAATGAGCCATGGAGGATGCCATCAAGTGAATTTAATACAAACAATCATCATGGTTTATGGAGAGGGAGAATTCCTTCATGCCCTGTTCCACCCTTTGGGCAGGAAGGTTTGTGAGTCTATTCAGCTTACTGTTCCAAACATTTATTACAATGGAATATGATTCATGTTTTATGCTGTTTATTATGCATTCCCTTAATCTTGAAGTTTGTCGTTAGCTTTTTGTGAAGACTTCGATCCATCTATTTAATTGTTAATTTTTAATCATATTGTTTATTTATTCTGGTAGTGATACAACATAATGGTCAAAGCACTCCTTAGTTAGTCTGATGTTATTGGTATTTTGTTTTATTCGTGAGGCCAATCTGAAGGCTACAAATTTTTGTGACAATGATGGTGATGACAGGTTCTTTTCAGCCACCACTTGAAAGACCACCAATAAGTAATGTCGGTTTTCAGCATGTAAACCCAAATAACATACCTGCTCCTCCTCCTCCTCCTCCTCCTCCTCCTCCAATGTCAGGTTAGTTATTTTAAACTACTTCACTGTTCTTAGTTCTCAGTTTCCCCCCTTGTGCTACCTCTTGTGAAGAACCTACCTTATGGATCAAGCTCATCATTTCCTTCTTCAGGATATGGTGTTCCTCAGATGTTGCCCTGTAGGCCAGACATTCCTGCACTTAATTGTTGGAGACCTACTTGATGCTGATTGGAATTATTTTGACTTCATCTACAAAATTGGTGGGTAAGGCTATATTGGCTAATGGGCTTATTGTTTATAGCTTATTTGATGGTGTTACATACGTTAATTGTTTAAATGGGAGTAAATTAATTTTGTATGAATGACCATATACTAAGTAGTCAATAGGGCGACTATTGCAGTTTAGCGATGCGGTAGAGGGGGTTCTGCTACTCGGTATCCCAGGGCATCATAGATCCAATTAGAAGTTGAAATGGTCCACAATAGCAGTGCTTTGTATCTGCTAGAGGGGCACAGGCAAAAAATCTAAAAAATGCCCCCAAATTTAAAACGTAGGCAATTTTTCAGGGTATTTGGGTCTGAAGCTGAGAAGGCTCGTCAGCACAGTTTCCCCTTCCAAAAATCACAGCCCTAGAACATCATTCTCTCTGCTCTTGTTTGCCCATGAGTTTCTGGTTGTTTTCTGGTGACCATGACTTAGCAGTGACATCCTCCTCCATTCGTTCTCTTCCTCTGTTTCTCTATTTCTCAGTTTACACTTCGCCTACTCTTTCTCTATTCTGCTCCTATGCTTCACAGTCTTAGAGGCTTATGCTTAGTTGACTTATATTGGCGAGTTGGAGTTGAGAATTGAGATATATTATTACTGGAAATGACAGTGGTATATTGCTATACTGTAATTTTTATTACTTCAGTTGTACACTAGATTTGAGTTGTTTTTATTTTTGTGTACTTTTTCTATTTTTGAGCATTTGTATGTGTATAGATTAATTATTTTGTTTCCCTAAATTTCTGAATTACGGCCATTCTGCTACCTGCTATCCCGCTTTAGTGTTTTTGGGGTTGACGGCACTGCTCTGCTATTTGGATTAAATACTTAGTCATATGCTTTCTTGTGCATGTACTCAATTTACTTTATAATAAAATATTTGATTTTAGATTTAGTTACATTACATGGCTGTTGTGTGCCTGCGTCATTCAATGTGTATGTTACTTTTAATTTTGAAGCAAAATCACATTTCATGGTTTTCTCATGTAATACTGAGTTGCGACTGCCTGTTATCTTTCAGTGCTGTTGCTGGGAATCACCAATCAAGTTACATTGTGTGGTGCGAAGTTAGATTGTGTATTACATAAAACTACCCCGAAGAAAATTTAGAAAATCAGTGGAGGCTGATGGCAGGACTGAGTATATTGTAATTTTTCCTGACAATGTATCCCAAGAACATTTCCTTCCAACTTTAGCCCCTTGTTTCTGACTTGGTTAGTTTATCTGTTTCCCACCCGCTGTAATTATTCTATAAGATCTGTAGAAATCAGGTTCTTTAACTGGATTTTAACTGGATTTTAACTGTGATAATTGGATTTCAGTTTTATCATCTAGTCCTTTTCCTTTTCAAATTTTTGTTTCTTTGATCCTTTCTAGTCCTTTTCATTTTCTTAATACATGGCATGTTTTACTGATTTCAGTACCTATCCTTTGGATTTAGCTCCTCTAAAGTGAGGGGTGCACTTTAGAGGATAAAGTAAGGAAATATTACCATTGATCAAAAAATCAATGGAGATTTTAACAACTCCATTATTTGTTATACATGTATATGCATCTTATCAAATTCTCAACAGTTGATTTCAATAAATGGTTACATTTTCAATTTATCCTCTAAAGTGTTAGAGCCAAATTGATAATTTTTCGGTATAGGTTAAGTCATTTATGGAGCTCTTTCTGGTATACTAATATTTTGGCTATGTTATGCTCAAAAGAATAAAAATGGTGTAACTGATAGCAGGGTTAGCTCTGTTTCACTAGAAAAGTTCATTTCATTTTTTTATGAAAGTTTCATTTCATACTACTTAATCCTTGCTCCATGTTAAAGTTAAGTTATGCATTCAGTGCACTATGTCATTTACACCCTACTTTCATTTCAAGTGCTACTACCTTAGGGGACCAATTAGTTTCTAAACTTCATTGGTAACCATTTTTTTGTTCTAAAAATAATTTCTGTGCTTTACCTGATCATTGTTATTTTTCTGGATTGCTTGGAAGAAATGAATACTTAATTAGGTATATGTTATTTCCCCCAAAGTTGTTAGAAAGAGTGTTTTAAGATGAGGAAGTGAACAGTTGTTTTTGGTTTTGATGGAGCTCGGCATTATTTGGCTCATGTAAATGGCCCTGCCTAATGTGATAAAAGCTGTGTTTTTGTTTTATAGTAAAATAATTGTAGTCAAAAGTAAATATATTTTTTAAACTGAAAATCAAACTGCAAATTTTAGCTTTGGTTCCCCCTCACCAATTTTGTGAATTAATTGGAAAATGGTATCTAGTAGAATAAAGTTGGAAGAATGTTATCTGCTGTTGGTGTTCAAATCTAAAGCTACTTTCTTGTGAGGCACCCCTGGGTTGCTTTATTTGGAGTTTTTTTAGTGAACTGTGATTAATGCTTTTTTCATACTCAACCTCACAGGCCACTGTTTCTTAACTATTCTTTATGTTGTCTTGACCTTATTTCTTAATTGTAATTCTGTTGTTGTGGTGATTGTTATTAGAGAAGTAGATGTAAAAGATAGCTTTGCGGCTCTTGTCCAAAATGGAATAGTCTAGAACATGTTGAATAGAACATTCTGGATTAAGAGCAGTTATTTGCAGTTAATAGCAATTAAAGGCAGTTACTTTTGTAACTGCCACCTAAGCTAGGATTACTTCTGTAAATTGAAGTCTTATCATTCCTTGTAATTCAAGCAATCGTAATAATAAAAAGCTGCAGATAATATTCAATCTCTTTCTCTCATTCCCTCTCTCACTCATTTCTAGATTTTCCTATCTTCAATTTCTTTTTTCTTACATGGTATCAAGAGCATTCATGGCTGAAGCTCAAAGTGATCCTCTCCTGGCTACAAATTTCCTCCAAATTCATCTTCTGCTGCACTTGTTCAAGTTGTTTCTCCTCTACTCTCTCTTCCTCTTCCTAGCACTAATCTCACAGAAAAGAACTATCTTACCTAGAGTTAGTTCATGATAGCTATTCTAAAAGGCAACACAATCCTTAGGTTTGTGCAAAATTCAAAAATTCCATCTCATTTTCTCAGTGATCCTGATCGTATTCATAGTCATGTTAATCCTGCTTTCTTAAGTTGGGAAGAACAAGATCAAACAATTTTTTCTTGGATCTTAAACTCCATTTCAGAGTCTACACATTCTCGTGCCATAGGATGTTATACTTCGTGGCAGTTATGGCATGGACTTCATTCCTTTTGCAATGCTCAAACCAAAGCTCGTAGGTCAAAACTTCGTGGCATCTCACAAGGTTCTAATTCTATTTATGATTTATTTTCAAAGATCAAATTGCTTACTGATTCTCTTGCTTCAATTGGAACTCCAATTTCACTTGAGGAACACATAGATTGTATTTTGGATGGTCTTAGTGAAGACTTCCATCCTGTTATAACTACTGTTGAAAGTCAGGTGCATCCACCTTCAATAACTAAGCTTGAACAATTTCTCTTGACCTTTGAGTCAAGGTTGGTGAAGAATAGACACAAAATTGTTTCTGATGCACTTTCAGCTAATGTGGTTATTGCTCCATCATCTTCACAATCACCTTTGTTTCTACTCCAACTGTTCCATTTCTAGGGATGAATTCTTTTCTACACGGTTCTCTTCCTCGTTTTAACTTAGCTACTAAAGGGAATGGTGGTTACCATGGTAGTCGTTTTGGCAGAAGAGAAAGTTGTCATGGAGGTAGAGGTGAGGTTCTAGTAAGGCAGTTACGTACTTCTGTGAGTATTGTAACCGCCATGGCCATGACGTGACATGGTGTTACTATGCACCTTATGATCCTTCTTATGGTATTCACTACTCATATGGTGCATCTTCTACTTATGGTGATACATATCAGCATCCAAGTGCTAATGGTTTTAACTTTCGAACTTGTATGCCTTGTCATCCAAATCCTGAGTTGCTTAACTTTAGACCACTTCTGTGAGTATCCAAATCCTGGTTTTAACTTTTAACTTTAGACCACTTACTGAGTTGCTTAACTCTGTAGGCATTATACATTTTTTCTTGTCCTCACACTCACCTTTAGCAGGTTACAATGGAAATAAAGCTAGAAACATGCTTACCTTTAGTGGCTCATGCCTGTTTACCTTTGTCATTTTGGGAATATGCCTTTACTACTACTGTGTTTCTCATTAATAGACTACACACTGCCTCACAAGTTTCCCCACATTGCCTATTATTTGGTATTCATCCAGACTATTATTCCTCACTCAAAGTCTTCAGTTGTGCTTGCTTTCCATTACTAAGGCTTTACAACACTCATAAACTAGAGTTCAGGTCCTCTGAGTGTACCTTTCTTGGCTATTCTACTAAACATAAGGGGTACAAATGTATGTCAATAGTTGGTAGATTCTATGTTTCTAAAGATGTTGTGTTTAATGAAGCCTCCAAGAAGTTTTAGGTCACTATTACTCAGAATTTTTCTTCACCTATACGTATTTTTCACCCCTCTCCCTAATCAACCACATACAACTTCTCCTATTTCTACTCCATTACAAAATAACTCTCCTTCTACTTCTAGTCTCTCTCTTCCATCATATTCCACTTCCAATCAAGGATTGATAAGTCACTCATCACAAAATACCCAATCTTCACATGACTTGGTCACTCACTAGTCTCCTTCATCCTGTTATGTTGAGTCTGCTAGTAATCCTTCACACACACTTGTTCCTCTTTCTACCCATCCAATGCAAACTCGTTCTATATCAGGGATTGATAAGTCCTTTGTTCCTAGAGTTCCTAGAACTTTTCATGTCCAAACTGAGCCAAAAATAGTGAATGCTGTCCTTAGTGGTCCTCTCTGGTTTCAAGTTATGCAAGAGGAATACAGTGCCTTAATGACATTAGGCACATGATCTATTGTTTCTCTGCCTCCTACTAAGCAAGCTATTGGGTTTTTAGAATCAAATAGAATCCTGATGGTACTATGAATAGGTATAAGGCAAGACTTGTTTCCAAGGGATTTCATAAAAAACAAGGCATCGATTATAATGAAACATTCTCGATTGTTATTAAACCTATCACCATCAGGATTCTTCTTACACTTGTTGTCACCTACAAATGGCCTCTAGAACAACTAGATATCAATAAAATCCAATCAAACCACAAACATCCTTGATTGTGGCCATTGACCTATTCTTTGTAAGAGATAAAATCCAATCAAAGCTACTACATGTCAAACATATATCATCTAAAATTCAGACAACTAATGCTCTCACAAAGCCTCTCTCCAATTCAAGATTTCTTTCCACATAAAGCATTTCAAATTTGTCGATAGCTCTGCTCTATACCCTCAGATTCAAGGGGGTATATTAGAGAAGTAGATGTAAAAGATAGCTTTGTGGCTCTTGTCCAGAATGGAATAGTCTAGAACACTACTGAATAAAACATTATGGATCAATAGCAGTTATTAGCAGTTAAAGGCAATTACTTTTGTAACTACCACCTAAGCTAGGATTACTTCTATTAAAAGTCTTATCATTCCTTGTAATTCAAACAATCATAATAATAGAAAACAGAAGAGAATATTCAATCTCTCTTTCTCTCAACCTCTCTCTCTCACTCGTTTCTAGATCTTCCTATCTTAAATTTCTGTTTTCTTACAACTGTTGTTGTTTTTCCCTCCATCTTTCCCATGTTACTTTTGACTTTGTCAAATTCTTGAGATAAATACAAGATTGCCAAGATAGTTAGAAGTTTGTATATCTAATTAGGATTTAATATATAATTATCAAATCATAAGTAGGCTGTAAGTGTAATTTAGGAGGTTTGATAATAACTTGTGGGGAAATTAACTATATCCATAAGTATCTGGTGCTAGGGGCCGCAATTGAGATCGATGAGAAGGAGGTTGTAGTGGAAACTTTGTTAGCAGTGGTGAGGTGAAAAATTTTCTCTAGCAATCCATTCAACATGCTTTCCAAGGGTGCTTTCATTGAAGTTGGCATCATCTCTTGTCTGTTAGAAATGTATCGTTGGGTAGAAGAAAATTTTTCCTGCACAATTAAGTTAGTGTGTTCCTCCATGGTAGATTGAATGGAAGAAGAAGGGGAATGAGGTTTAGGAGGCATGTAATTATCTTTATGATTTTTATTTCCCTAAAATTAAGGGATCCACATATGGACTCTTGTATCCACATATGGACTCTTGTATCCACATATGGACTCTTGTACTATAAATAGAAAAGGCTGAGTGCAATAAAATTACACAAGCAATTCAAATATTTTATTCACTCCTTTGAAGTTGCTATTAGAGCTCACATCCCGTGAGCCTAATAAAATAAACTTTAACCGTTCCATTGCTCTAGCTGTCACATCGAGCAAAAATTGTCAAGGGTGGTTTATTGGCCCTATACAAAGTCTACATTAGTCTTAGTCTTTTGTAACGTCGTTCAACCACCATCAAGGATGTTTGTGGTTCCCTTTACGTTCAAACCTCACGAAATCCCGACCACCACAAAACTCCTAGACCAGCCAACACACCCAGCCTGCAACCCAAAACACCCAAGAACTCCTAGAGCCCCGATCGACGCAATTCCAACGTTAGTCAATTCGCCATAAATTCTTCTGTTCGTTTCTGAATTCAAATCGACAGTAAACCCCTTTTCTTGTGGGTCTTCAATCAAACCCTCATTTGGCCATTTTCATGGCTTTGTATCTTGATATTTTTGAAAATCCTCTTCCAGTTGCTTGCATCATTTCATATTCCCCATGTCTCATTTACCGTCGCTTAGGTTATCCTAGTATAAATAAATTGAAGGTAATGGTTCACCGTCTATCTAATTTGAAGTTTTTGGAATGTAATTCACATCAGCATGGTAAGCGTCTTCATGCTTCCTTTCCACAAGTAGTTCATCGTCAATCAAATTCTCTTTTTGATTTATTTCATTCAGATGTCAGGGTTCGTAGTGCTAGTTCTATCGTAATGTATAGGTACTTTTATATTTCATTGATGATTAGATGTACTTAGATTTATTTAATAAAAGAACATTCAAAACTATTCACTCCTTTATTATATGGTGAATGTTTGTTGGTTTCTTGGTTTAGAAAATCCATCTTTGCCTCTTAGGTTTGTTTTATAGAAGTGTGAAATGGAACTTTCAATGATTTTTTGTTTGCATGAAATGATCAATAACAACAACAATGCCTTTTCATATTGGGTAGGGTTTACTATATGTTCTATCATAAATAATGTCCATAGATAAACAATTGATCGGTAAATAGTTTCGACTATAATTTTTCTTGGTCTCCCTTTGCCTCTAGTGATTTGGTTACCTTCCATTTGATCTACGATCCTAGTCAAGGCTTACCCAGGTAGTCATATTAATATATGACTAAAGTACCTAAGACAAGATTCTATCATTTTTTGACAATAGTTGCTACTCTGACTTTCTCTTTTATACATCATTCCTAATCCTAGCATGTTTAGTGTGTCAGCTTATCCAAATGCAACAATCTCATCTTTACTACAATTTGTCAAATTTTTTACCAACATATAGTTTGATATAATTTCGCTAGTCTTATAATTGTTTGGTAAATATTTTTCTCAAGCTTTTGTTGTACCCTTTTTTCATCACAAATATCACTTGAGCAATTGCCCATTTTATCCATCCACTTGAATTCAATGGTTTATATTTACATCTATTTCTCTGCCATTTTGTATGATTATTCCAAGGTACATAAGCCACACAACTTGTCATATGACATGGTGTTCAATCATCACCTCCAAGCTAGGTTTATAGTTCTTCTTGATAAACATACATTCTATATCTTGTTTATAGTTCTTCTACTTAAACGAAGTTTATGCACTTGCAAAGCTTATCTCTACATCTCTAGTTTCCTATTTATTTCCTCTATTGACTGTAATTAGGATAGTGTCATTTGAAAAAAGCATGTATTGTGGCATTGTCACCTGGATGTTCCTTTTATTTATTTTTTCATTTTGATTGTGATGTCTCATTTATTTTACATATTTGATGATTTATATGAAAACATTTATAAGAAAAAAGTATAAAAATGAAGAAGATAAGTTGTTTGTATATTTTTACAAAAGAAATAATATTGGAGTACAAAAGTTTACTAAGAAAGAGGATAAGCATCCCCTCAAACAAAAGAAGCATAAACAACTAAAACCTACTAAAGTCATGCCATAGCATTTCAATCCTTGGATGTCTAACAAAGTACAGCTATATAAAGGTCGAGAAAGGAATCATTGTAGATTTTAGTGTTCCTTACCAATCAAACATACCAAATAACAACATAAACTGTTGAAGTTTATGGTAGATCCCTATCCAAATCTTGCAGTGTCGGTGAGTGAGCTGGTCTTCATTAATGGGTTAAGTTGAGAAACATATAAATAGACCTGACATCAGATTTTGACCCAAAACCTTAAGACATTAGGTTTATGAGTCTTTTCACTTATGTTTTGTTTATCTTGCCTAGTTCTATCTAATGTGACCCTTCTTTAATTTCCAGTAATCCCATGATGTCCAACTGGGTTAGCCCATTTGTGTCTTTTAATCTTCAACTCGAGAGTCCACCTTCATTTTATCACATGAGCTTGTGCTCCTTTTTATATTTTTATCCTTTTGAAATTGAGTCTACGAGGCAACAAGTCTACAACGTTACCCGATTCTTCTTCACGAACCTTTCTTCCTCGCTTGGGTCACATGGCTTCAAGTCTTGGGCCATAGGTCATTTTATTCAACTTGGTCCTCGGATTATCAGTGAGCTACAAGGTTATATAAGGCTATGATACCTGCTGAAATTTATGATCGGGTTGTGTTGAAGTCTTCAATGTGGGTGAGTTAATTGATATTCGTCATCAAGGGTTAATTTGACAAACACATAAATGGACTTGATACCACATCTCGGTCTATGGGCTAACCTAGCTGTATCCAATGTGCAGAATATAATTCTAGCCAATGCTTTTCTGATTGTATCCTCCCAATATAAAATAGTTAAAAATTCTTCTATGGAAAGGTTTATTTATAACAAATAATGACAGGTTTATTCTATTTACTAATTTGCAGGATGTATTTTAGGAATTTAAGTATATATAAAATAAATAGGCTAATTTCTAATACATTCCTCATTTGTCCACCAAATAATAGGAAAGCAGATATATTCGATTATAAGCAATATTGAATAATAGCCCCACAGATTCCTTGCCGAATCCTTGCCCAACTGAACCACCCCCGGCTCGGCTGAACCACCTTTTCCAGCAAAGCCCACTGCTCGTTTTCGTCTGTTTTGATTGACTTTCTCTGTTTTAGCACAGCCATTTTTTGTCAGTTTCTTCTTTAATTGCAATTCCCTGGACTTGCATTCATTGCAAGCTCTTTCCTAGTGCGATTTACAGATCATATCCTTTTCATTGATTGTTTACTTTCTGGCTATGGCATTGACTATTATTGAATCTGGTTACATTATTATTAATTGTACATCATTGTCTTGAATGACATATTTATTATAGTATCAGT
Source organism: Lupinus angustifolius (assembly GCF_001865875.1). Classification (NCBI taxonomy): domain Eukaryota; kingdom Viridiplantae; phylum Streptophyta; class Magnoliopsida; order Fabales; family Fabaceae; genus Lupinus; species Lupinus angustifolius. The sequence continues at coordinate 1,856,431 of NC_032017.1, read as the reverse complement.
CAAATATGGTAAATAATGGTGCAATCTCAACAGTACGGTGTGTAGCAGATCTCTGGCAAAGCCAGAAGCCAATAATATCACGTTTCAGTGTCGTTGTCATAGTGGCCACCAAATTGTAGCATCATGGCTAGAATATCAGGAGTGGTTGCTTGTCCCTGTTGGCAACTATCTTCCCACCCGTTTTTGGACAAATTGTGAATGCCATGCATTTTCCAGTCCAACCCTTCACCCAAGGCAACCCCACCCTTTTTCTTCTGTTTCCATTGGCTTTCTTTGTTTCTGCACATCTATTTTTTTCATATTTTGTTACAGCCCCCTTTTTTTACTTGTGCTGTTTCTTTCCAACTGCAAATCCCTAAAATTGGCATTTAGTACAAACTTCCATAATTTGGTTTACAGCTTATATACTCTTTATTGACCCCCTTTGTTTTCTTGTGATGACATTGATTATTGTTGACTTTTGTGTTCACACATAATTATTAATTTTAAATCATTATTTTATTAATCAACATTAGTAATATATTTATTATGTTAGCCAATAGCAGTAAATTGCAATGTAATTGCTGTAGAGTGGTGTGGAGTAGACCTCTGCTGCTACCAGAAGCCATCAGCGTCACATTTTAGTGTTGCGGCCATAGTGGCCCCCAAATCCTAATGTACAGAATACCTGGAGAATTGGTCACAATCCCAGTTGACACTTGCTCTTTAGCTACTTGTTTCTGGCCAAGTTATCGCAGCTCATTCATTTTATGATCAAAACACCCCTTTTTTAGCCATGCAGACAACCCATTTCTGGCCAAATTGGCATTCATTGAAGAATTTCCTAATGTGGTTTACAGTTCACGTTTATTGACTCCTTGCTTTCTGGTCATGACATTGATTATTATTACTTGTGTTCTTATTATTTTCTTTACACAACTATTAGTTTTGAATTATTATTTTAAATGATATATTTTTCATAATATTAGTCAATAACACAATTGCGACAGAGTGGTGTTGATTAGACCTCTCCCAATACCATAAGCCATCTGCGTCACATTTTATCGTTATAATACCATGAAAGGATTTCAAGATCAATGCTTTGTTTGAACATAATTTATATGATAAGACTTGTTGGTATCATTTGAGCCATGTAGCCGACCCCACCTTGTGGGATTAAGGTTTGGTTGTTGTAATCATAGCTGTCGCCAGATCTTGGTGTTGCTACCTGATTAGCTGGAGGATGGCTGCTATTCTCAGTACACATACATATTTGTAGCCTACACATTTTCCATCCGTATTCTAGCCGAATTCCAGCACCCAAATCATTTTCTGGTGAAGCCCTCACCTTTTCTGACCAAGCGCACTGCCACTTTTCATGTGTCTCTAATTGTTTTATTTTTTGCCTTTATACTAATATTGGAGCACTGGTAATTTTTCTTTCGTTGTTTTGTCAGTCTTATTTTTCTGTCTTTCCGGTTTGAAATCCCAAGATTTGACATTCATTGCAAGCTCTTTCCTTACATTGTCTACATCTCATGTCCTTTTATTGACTTTTTCCTTTCTGGTTATGGCTTTGATTATTATTGATAGCTGGCTTAATATTATTTGTTTTACACAATTATTAATTGTGCATCCTAACTTTATAGTATATGTTTAGTTATTTACTATAATATTAATTAGTTCTGGCACAACCACAGCAGTGTTGCAATAATATTAGTATATTATAATTGTTTCATTATATAAGTATATTTCTGTTGGGATCTGTGTCGATATTAGAGGATTTTCCTTATTTATTATATTTTTGATTTTTGTAATGTTTATTAATGGTTGATGATTGATTATGATTTGGTTAGGTTTCCATATATGTTTATCTTGTAATTATCTCAATCTCTAAAATCAAGAGATTTAGATTTATACCAAAATGTATTATAAATAGTGTCTGAGTGTCATACCACTGAAGCAATATAGTAGTAAACCTGACTTGGTATTTTTACAAAAATAAAGAAATTAGAACCAAGTCAAGATGATACGGATCAACCCCTCTTCTTGCGTTTTTGCGCCTAAAGTCTTACCATTTCCGAAGTAAATGGATTACATCTACCTTTCCATATCATTTGAAGTTCTTATGTGGTCCATTGTCAGTCAAACTCCCTTCAATCTAGTTCATTCTGATGTGCAGGGATGAGCCGTGTCAGTTCTGCCTTGGGGTATAAATACTTTGTTATTTTCATTGATGATATCTCAAGATGCATTTGGGTTTATTTAACAAAAGAACCTTAAGAGTTGTTCACTATTTTTCAAATTTTTGCAATGAAATTCAAACCCAGTTTGGACATCCTATTCGCATTTTGCCCATTGATAATGCAAAAGAACGTTTTTATACCCAAATGCATCTTGCTCAATAATTTAATGGGTTCTAATATCATAGTTCATCAATCCACTTGTCCATACACATCTCAACAAAATGGCATTGCTTCAAGAAAACAGTCACATTATTGAAATTGCATGGACCCTTTTGTTGAATGTCATTGCACCTTTAAATTTTTGGAGCAATGCGGCCTTCACTGCTGGTTTTTTAATAAATAGGCTGTCATCTTTTTTTTGAATAGCCAAATATCTCGTTCGCTGTTATTCCCGAAGGATACCTTCTTAAAGTTCCTTTTTGTGGTTCTAGTTCAACTTGTTTTGTGCATGATCTATATGGAATTTGGACCTGTGAACAATTTTGGGATTTTTAAGATGCTTGAGCAAGGGAGGGTTACCTCGTGATGAATGTATATAGAAATTTCTTGCATGCTAGAATTTTACATTGTCTTGACAAAAGTAAATCATATCAAACAACATTACCTCGTGATGAATGTATATAGTAATTGTCCGATAGGGTAGGATTTTTATGTACTCTTAACTTAACGATGGAGGTACAAGAAGTAGGTAATGTCCGAAGAAATTTTGACTTGGTTATGCAAATGTTGTGTGAAAGAATTAAAGCGCCAGTAACTTTGAAAAACATATTTGAGAGAAAATTTTAGAAGTAATGTATACTTCTGTTTTAGAAACATGTATGGATTAAATTTTGTGCAAAGTTACTTAGCAATGCTACCTATTAATATTTCTTGCAACTTTAATTAATGACTTTTACGAGCAATTTTTGAACAGCTCAAGCTCTAGAATCTTTACCTTGAAAGGCAGCTTGATTTTTTGAAGCCTGTTTGGTATGGCTGATTTTTCCTAATTAAAATAGCGATTGTATTTCTTTTCTTTAACCTGTTTTAGATTCTCCTTCAGACCTTTTGTTTTTTACTTGAATTTATGTGTAGACAGTCATTTCAAGGAGACTTTTATTTGTTAATTGGATTTGTGCTTCTTTTGCAATATGTACTTTTAGTATTTAATACTGGCGGCATCCATTTATTTATTAAGTTATAATCCCGATTTTATGTTCAAGCGCATATTAATATAAGCTTTGTCTGTTAGCCTTTCTATATTGCTGAAGAGGAATTTTAAGTAACTTGTATGTTTCAGGTTTTCGTGAAACAGATGAAGATTGCGGTCACTGAACAAAGAATAAGATAAAAAAGATCCATCACACTCAGAGCAGTAGATCAATGAGGTAAATATTTGACATGGAAGAACAAACAATAATTTATGCATTTTACTGACTTCAATTTTTCAAGGAAGGACCTTTATAATAATAAAGATAGCTATCATGGTCATGACAGTTTTGAGAAATCTAGTAAGTTTTATGTGATAGATTGTAGAAGATAGAACTAGAAGTAGGAAGAAACTAAGGATAACTGAAAATTGAGAGAGAATATATCTATCTGTAATTGTTTTCTGTAACCATTGTTTGATTACTAAAAAGCTTAGTTTACAATAGGTGGATCATCTACTTATATAGATGCCAAGGTACAAGGTGCTAAAGCCTATGATAACTGCAACACATAACTAGCATTAAGAAGGCATTCAAGAAAGCATTGTTGATATCTAATTGTTCTAGTGTCCAAGCAAAGGTGACAACAAGAGTTAAAAGAATCCTGATACTGATAGGCTTGTCAGCAGGAGAAAAAAATATTGTCGCATCCTACCCCTTGTCTCTGATGAAACCCTTTTGCAACAAGTCTAACTTTTTATCTATTAAAAATACCATCACGATTTTCCTTTATTCTAAAGACTCATTTGCATCAATGACATGTTCATTAGGAGGAAGAGGAACAACAAACCAACTTCCTAGTTTAATTAAGGCATCAAATTCTTCCTTCATTGCCTTTTGTCATACTTAGACTTTTAATACATGTTTGGCTCTGGAAGGTTCAATATGGGCTAACAAAACCCTTGGTACAATGGATTTATCAATACCTAACTTGGATCTAGTAGTCATAGGATGAATAGAATTTAGAGATAGGAATGGACTGAGGAATATTTGATGCAGAAGGAGATGTGGAAGAACCAGTGGAGGATGGAGTAGTGTGAGATGGTATAGGGATAGGGGAAATGACTGAATCATTGAAATTGTTAGTAGTGGAGGAACTTGGAAAGGGAGAAGTGCTAAAGGATGAAACATGATATGGAGAAGCAATAGAAGTAGAGGTTGGTAGATTGCTGATATTTGGTGAAGTATGGGGAATAAAAGTAAGAGTGAAAGAAGGAATAATATCATTGTGTAGGGTACTAGGAAGTAAGCTAAAGATGAGTTGTGTGATGAAGAAGGAAAAACGAACTCATTGTTCAAAACATCCTTTGATGTGTCCATCCTTTGATTGACATTTGTAACCTTTTATGTCTGGAAGAACACCCCTAAAAGGTACATTGAGAGAGTCTATACTAAAGTTTATGTTTGTTGTATGGTCTAAGAAGCGAGAAAAAGCACAACCAAATACTTTAAGAAAGGCTAATCAGGATTGGTACCAAAAAGTAGAGTGTGAGGTGAATGATTGTTTAGAGTAGGGGAAGGCAGTCTATTGATTAGATATATTGCACTAATAAGGGCATGTTCTCAAAAAGTTAAGGGCAAGCAAGCATGTGCTAACAGGGCAAGCCCGTTCCCACTATATATCTATCTTTTCTTTCAATTGTACCTTGCCGATGATGAGTACGCGTGCAAGAAAGCCTGTGATTAATACCTAAAGGTTTTAGGAGATTGAAGGGTCTAAACTCTCCTCCCCAATCAGTTTGAACAAATTTCACATGCATATAAATTCATTTTGAAACATTGTTAGAAAATGTTTGAAGATAATAATGGTATCTAATTTTTGTTTGAGGTGATAAATCCAAGTATGTTTACTATGGGCATCAACTATAGAGAAATAGTACGTGAAGCCATTTTCAAATTGATTGGGTGAAGGCCCCAAAGGTCTAGATACAACAAACCAAAGGGATTATGATAAGCATTAGAAGAGGTTGGAGAATGTAGTTTATGATATTTACCACAAGAGCAAGCAATACCAAAATAAAGAGTTGTTTTATAAAGATGAAGTATATTACGAGTATGTACATTTTTGATAACTGCCTCGAGCATGATCTAGCCTACAATGTCACAAGAAAATAAAAAGACAAGTTGTTACTGAAACTAGGACTAGTGGAAGCTGAAATATTAGGCATGGATACATATGTAGATGTGGGTGTGGATGTATAGAGATGCGAGGAGGAACTGAGAAGAAGATTATGAAAAACAAGGTCTCTCTGAAGTGAGAGACACCTTAAGCAATGCTTGATTATAATCCTGCGATTTGAGAAGACAACCATTAGGATGAAATTCAAAATAACTAGAACTATCCTTGGCAAAATGAGAGACCCTCAAGATTTTTGGTAATTGTAGGTGCTAGTAGATTTTGTGACGAAAGTGAAACAAATGGATCAAATGATGATAAGAAACAAGTCATACCATCAGTAAGTGTAGTAGCTTTAGAACCATTACCCGTATACATGTGTTCAGGGCCAAATTGTTCATGTAAGGTGGTTAGTAGCTCCAGAGTTTGGATACCACATTGAAGATTTCCCATCATGCCTTCTAGTGCTCACATTAATGGTATATGGAGCTGTGGTGTGATGAGTCAAGGAATAAGTGTTTGGGCCAAATGAACTAGGATGACCAGTGTTATAAGGCACTAGTATTGCAACAATTAAATGTTTAGAGAAGCCAGGTCCTAGTTGATGTGGCATATATTGACGTGTCTAAGGAACATAATTCTCAGAATGGTATATTGGTGCACTAAAAGATGTTGAATATGCTTTATTAGTGGAATAACCCTAAGGTAAATAATAGCAACATGCCACATCAGGACCATGGCTTTGGCCATGATCACAAAATTAACTACTAGGTTGTACCTAAAACGACCACCGTGATGTCCAAAGAGTCCACCATGAAAACCATCGTCAGAATGCATTGGCATATGCTTTAGTCATGATGCTGGAGATGATTTGAATTGGGAAGACATGAACAAAAGTAATTGGTGTTGAAACAAATTATAGAGATTGTGAAGGTGATGAAGTGGCTGCTACATCTGCTGGTAGACCATCAAAAATGGATTTGTTCACGTTCTTTAGCAATTCAGACTCAAAGGTAAGCAAGAATTGTTCCAAATCATTTATGGAAGGAGGATAAACTTGAATCCCAATCGTGGTAACTACTGGTTGAAAATCCTCACTAAGACCATCCCAGATGCAACTAGTGTATTCAACTAGAGAAATGGAAGAGCCAATGGAGGCTAATGGGCATAGCTGACAAGATTGAGATCTTACGTAAGATCGGAAAGAGTAGATGAAAACGTAAAATGTGTGATCGTAACACGGATCGTAAGATCCTACCAAACATTGGATTTTTTTATATATACATATACACAAAATAATAAAAACTTCAGCTTTCTCAATTATTATAAATAACAAAATTAACAAGTAGTACTTGATAAAACTTAAACTTCAACATCAAAATATATGCATATTAAAGTATTAGGTCTCATAATTGTAAACTAACATGTCAACACAATAAACTAAAGAGTTTGACAACAAAAAACACAACAAGTATCAGAACCTAATATCTAAATCAAATCACGCAAGGGGATATCAAGATAATTATCTTCTTTAGGCTCTTCATCTTCATTAATCTCATCAAGTGGCTCCTCGACATCTGGTTCAAATCCGTGTTGTCATGTACATGGAGCATAATTTGTTCTAAGAAGAGAGAGAAACAACAATGGTATTTATTCAAAGGAGAGAGAAAGTGAGCATAATTTTTTCAAAGAGAATGCAGTGAACATGTTGAAGATGAAGAAGGAAAACTTACTTTATGAAGATGAAGATGAGAGAAACTTATATTTTGGACTACTATCACATATGAGAATCAATTTCTTGTATGGTATGTTTGTTATCTTGCAATTTAGGGTTTAGAAGAATTTAGGGCGGGTCAAATGACTTTGGGTCATGGGTTTCTCTTCTATACGGGTTTAGAAGATTGAGATTTTACAATTTGAGACTTTTGCCCTAAAAACATAAACTAGTAAGATCTTAGGCGATTTTACGATCCTATGCTCTTCCCCGACAATCTCACTTACGGTGGTGACATCGCATTCAAAGTGAGCACGCGACTCGTTAGCTCTTGAAAACTCATAAGATCTACCGATCCTATGAGTTAAATTGCGAGTTTAACTACTATGCTAACGGGTTATTAAAACCTTGATTTGTGAGAGAAATTCTGAAATTGAATTAGAACCTTGTGAGATGGTTCCTAGCTGAGCTCGTTGTTGGCGACTTCTGGCTTTCATACGAGAATTGCAGAAGGCATGATGTTCATCCCATAACTGCCACAAACATGTGCATCCAACCACGTGAGGTTGAAGCGATTCAAAGATCAAGCTTAGGAGCCATTATAACAACATTTGTTCTTGTTCTTTCCAGCTAGAGAAGCAAGGTTCACATGTTGAAGCCTATTAGATTCACTTAGGAATTGTGGAGGTATCTCTGACGATTGAATAAACCTAAGTGCTCTATTGGATTTGAGAAAAACTATCATGAATTGGCGCCATGTAAGATAGTTTTTATATGTTTTGGTTTTGTGTTTGGAATTGGAGATATAATGGTCGGGAAACCGCTTGACCAGGAGCAGCATATGCTGTGTATGGTGGAGATGAATGTAGAAGAGGATCAGGACTAGAGGCTCTAGCCATGACTTTGGGATTGGAGATTTAACTTTCTATGCAATAGTTTATGAATTTGCTTTACTATACTTGTATTTTATATAAGAGTGATTGCTCCTCTAATGAAATCATCAAGAATAATTTCTCTAGCATGGTATGAGTTCTCCAAAATCCTTGGGATCCATGTAATCTCATGGTCTGTATTTCCACAATTTTTTTCCACTGTGTTTTCTTCTAGCCCTGCATATTGCATTGCCATTTGTGGAAGCTCCAATAATCCCCAAAATCCAAAAAATGCCTGATGCACAAAAAAACTTCTATCCGATCAGAAAATTTGTGTAATGTTGAATTGCATAATATCCAATCAACCCTATGTCTCAGGGGCTTTCAGATCCAAACTCATCCAACAAAAGAAATTGAAAAATGGTCCAAAAAACTAAAACCACTAAACCGAATTTATTTGGATGTTGTTGGTCTGTTTTTTACAAAACCAATTGGTCGTTTTGGTTCCAATTTTAGGAACTAGACCGAACATATACTTATTACATGTACACATAAAATGAAGAGGATTCAAGTTCTGAGTTTGATTAGCCTTGTGATTAATAATCTAAAATGTACAATTGTTCATACTTTCTGATTGTTAAGTGTTATTACTTATGAATTAATATTTTATGATTGTTAAAATTAGGTTGGTGTGCTACTGGAGTTGTTGTGTTGCTTTGCTACTGTTTTTTATTCTTCCCGTTGTTTTTTTGTTGTTTTTAGTGTTGATACTGGTGAATATTATTAATATTGAATTAAATGTTTGAATGTGTATCTTGGTACTTGGAGATGTTATATATATTTAGTTATCCTATAGATATTTCCTATGATATAATTTAGATGCTTTTATATATTCGAACAGTTAATAGAAAATCTTAACGAGATCTATACTCTATCTAGAGAGGAATACCTAGGCTACAGAAATACTCTTGTTAGGCATGCTAATGTCAATGTGGAAGTGAAAGCTGCTTTCTATAAAATTTGGGGCACAAGTTTTTAGAGTGTCCACTACATTGAGATAGATAGACATGCATGACCTTTAACCCAAACTTTTTAGAATAAACCTTGGAAAAGGTGTGTTAGTTGATATCAGAAATAGAGTTCAAGACTACGAATCACTCTATTAAAATTTGAATCTCACTCACTATGCAAATGTTCAAGTCAAGGGACTTTGTTTATGTACAATCTTATATAGACTGCATCTTCTTTTTGAAAAATAATTTTTAATTTCAAGTACTAGATTGTTGGAACATAGAGTGAAATTGAAAAATAGGACCTAATATGCAACTCAACTCAATAATATTTTTGGTTAAATACTTAGAATTTTGTAGTCTGGTAACAAGAGAATTGAAACAAGTATATTCTTAAAAATAGTGATAGGTTATGGACATGTACCATTATTCATTGGAATTGAGGATTACAGATAAACATAATTGCTCTTGTTTGGTTATAATGGACTGGTCTATGGGAGAACATTTCTATAATTAGCTATATACATATAATATAAAAGCATGTTTAAAAATATTTGTATATACTTTTGTCAATTTTAGTTCTCTGTTGTAAATATTTCGTATTTTGTACAGTAGTTATATACATGGGGAATTTTTTAATAAATAACTTTTTTAAAAATGTTATATATTTTTATTTCTCAGGCCCTATCTCCAATTATTTTTTCATCCACAGTTGCTTATATAATTGCTAGTGTGGACTTGCCAGCAATTTTAAGGATTTTAAGATGCTTGAGGTGGGGTTACATAGTGTTGAATATATCAAAATTTCTTGAAGGCAAGAATCCTAGGTGGTACTTACAGGAGTAAATCATATCAAACAACTTTCCCAAGTTTTCAATAAAGAACATTGCAGTAAAATTTCTAGCCATTTTTTATTGTCCAATGATTAGATGGTTTTAGGGTTGATATTTCATGCACTTTTAACTTAGTGATACAAGGTACAAGCATGGTTGTTAAGCTCTAATATTTTAAGTGGTGGATTCTAGCCAACTTAAGTGAAAACTCAGATCTGGATGAACTCAAGTGAAGATAGGTAAGCTTGGGTAAACTCGAGTAATCTTGGGTAAAGTTGTAAGTTAACTACCTAGTTTGCAAGTTCACTCACACACTCAAATATCATTTTTTAAACTTCCTAAACCACATTGTTTCATGACCCAAAAACCTAAAATGATGGTTTTGCACGACCAGTGTTTTAAATTGTGGTCATGGTTACGATTACGTTGCATTTACTGCAATTGTGAGAAAATGCGGCTGATGTGGCCACAATTGCATTCACAATGCGGTTGAGGAGACTCCCGAAACCACAATTTAGTTGTTGCAAATACCGTTTCGTCTCTACTTGGTTGTCCTTCACCTAATATTCCTCCTATTGAAGCTATAACAATTGTTGACTTGCTGGTCTCAATATCCATTGGCTGTTGCATTTTAGGTTACCTGCAACTTTCATGATCAGAAGCAACTTTGGCCAGGAAGCTTGTGGCCAAATCGTTCTGAAGTGTCATTAATTTTATGGTTAAGTTATGTTCTTCTCAAGGTGCTCTTGTTTGTTTTGATATTAAACGTGGGTAGAGTGTAACTATTGTTGGTCAATGAATTAGAGTAACTGAGCGAGCAACTCTCAAGCCATTCAGACAACTGGATCTTTGGTGAGCAGCTCTCAACCCCCAAACATTTCTCTTTCCAACAACGAACTTCTTTTTTCGGTGACTAGCACTCTTTCCGGCAACTTACTCATCTTCCTCTTCTCCTTTGCTCGTTCTGCAACTTATTCCTCTTCAACTGCGACATCTTCTACCTCTTCTTCAACCCTTGCAACCTTGTAAGTGAGCTATCAGCCATGCCATAATCTCAATCATCGGCATTTGAGCTACCAATCTTGTTGTTTTGAATGCTTAGAATAGACTGGTAGTCTAAGTCTAGTACATTGTTATGGAAGTCTAGTACATAGTACTTGGTACTTGCTTTTAAGCACCAGGGGCTTAATTTCTCAAACTTTTTGGACCTATATTGGAATTTTGAGCTACTTAGTGCTTGTTCTATTAGGTTTAAGCCGGTCATTGATTTTTGAGCTTGTCTTTAATTTTTTTCTATTTTTCGCATTTGTGTAGTATAAATTGCTTATTTTTCTTCCCTATATATCTCTATCCTGGCCAACTTGCTATCTGCTATCCCTCTATCCCATTTTAGGGGTTGGCTAGGATATGGGATTGACTGCATTACTGAATTATTATTTATTGCAACTTGAATTAATGAGTTTTGCAAGCAATTTTTAAAAAAGTATAAGTAGTAGTCAAATTGCGATCCTACACGTGACATTGCACAATCTTACGATCTTTGACCCTTAGCTCGTGCTCGATCTCAGTCTTGGGTGCGCCTCCTTGGGGTCGGGTGGGATCGTCATGTGGGTGTGTCAAACTGTTAGAATCGACGACCCCACCGATCCCTCCACTCTCTGCTTCGAACCTCTCTCTCACTCTGAGTCTCTGCTTCACTTCCTCTCTCTCATTGTGTGATTCTGCAACTCCAGCTTCAACTATAACTGCCGTAGTGGATAGAGAAAACGAAACTGATCGGGTCATGTGCGACCCGGTTTAAAACCCTAGAAAGTCTTTATGGATTGTTAACCCAATCTTTTAAGCCAGATGTCTTTTTAACCTATAAACTTAATTAAAATGTGAATAGTGGCTGTGAAACCTAATTTTTTACTTGGAACTTGTGCAGTGGTGTTATTTACTATTATAACTTTCGGGTTATGATATGTATGGCCTTTATGACTTGAATTTGTGTTATTTATATGATATGTTTATTATTATGAGTACTTTCAATAATATGACTTGTGAATTGCTACACACACAGATATATATATATATATAGATATATATATATATATAGATATATATATATAGATATATATATATAGATATATATGTGTGAATATATAATATTATATATATTAGTAGGATCGTCCTGTTACAATCCTATGTTTATTATCTTTGACTGCCCTCCCAATCCTAAGTAAAATCTTGATTTTAACTACCTTGAGTACTATACATGTTTTTTTCAAGGCTGCTTGATGTTTTCTAATGCAGGTTTTATGTTGATTTTTTCTAATTCAAATAGCTATTCTAGTTCTCCTCTTTAACCCCCTTTAGATGCTCCATCTGTATAACTTTGTTTTTAAGCTGAATTTATATAAAAACCGGCAATGCAGCTAGATCGTTATTTGTTAATTGAAATTGTGCTATTTACATACAGTAGGTACTTGTAGGTTGGAATAGTCATGTACATGCAATGCCTTTGTATTTTCGGCATTGTAGTCAACATTTTTAATATTGATGGCATGTCATGTCCTTTATCCAGATATAATCCCACTTTTGGATTCAAGCGCATAATGATACAAGCTATGTCTGTTAACATTTCTATATTTCTGAAGAGGAGCTTTGAGTAACTCGGCTGCATCAGGTCTTGGTGAAACAAAGATGAAGACACAGTTTCCTTTCTCATGTTTTCTATGTGATCACTGAATAGAGAATAAGATAAAAAAGATCCACCACATTCAAATCAGTACATCATTGAGGTAAATATTTGACATGGAATAACAGACAACACTTAAATTATGCATTTTACTGCCTTAAATCTTCTAAGGAAGCATATTTATAATAACAATAAAGATAGTCACCTTGGCCATGAAAGTTTTGAGAAATCTAGTAAAATTTTATGTGATAGGTAGAGATTTTATTGCACATTTACAATGTCTATACTCTAGATTGCTTTCTAGTAGTACTTGTACTCTAGATCTCCTTGGTGTCATCTCCTATTGCTAGTTAGGCTTGTGGCATATCCTGATATTGGAATTAGACAAGGTTCCCTTAATTTTTACCCACCGGACTGCACTGAAATATTTCAGAAAAGTACAATTAATTTGTGCAAGCATGGTTTAGAGTATTGGGCTACAACGATATCCTATTTACATCTAAAGTAGTGTGTGCAAATGTAAATAGTGACATAAAATGCATCAATCAAACACAACGTCATATTAAAACCTTAATGTATGATTTAAGTACTATATAGTCTTCAATTGGTTGTCATTTAACATAATATTACCACACATGTAACATGTTTTCTAGGTGTGTTTTATATATTTTTGTTAAAAGTCACAGTCTTCACATTCTCTAGCATGTGATTAATTCCCTGGTGTTGGCCTCAGTCACAAACATGGATAAGTGAGATTTCCAGGGATATAAAAATATTCTTTGAACCAAGCATTACTTAAGGGTGCCAGAGGCAGCGCATAAAATATAAAGTTTAATTTGTGTCATAAATATCACTACAATTTCAATTTTTGTGCTGATTGTGCATTTTGTTTGAGTGTATTGGTGACATTTGTTTTTCATTTTGCCAAGTATTAAATTCTCTGGTACATTAAACTTTGTATCTAGTGATCAGGGATTTAAGATCAATATTATGTAGCTATCTTAAAATTATTCTGTAAGGTTGAGTGATATTTTATATTTGGTTCTTCAAGTGTAACTCTTGCCATGATAATGCTATAATTTCAAGTTGTGTTTATTGGATTGTCCATTATGTTTGAGTTTATTGGTGACATTTTTTCCCTTCTTTTTACCAACTAATAAATTTTCGGGCCCATAAAAGTTTCTACATATTTGATCAGGAATTTAAGAACTTTATTATACATTTAATTTATTTAATTGTAAATTTAATTATCAAAACAAAAAGGATATTTTTCATTTATGTCTTTAACTAGAGCTCGTCTTACTCCTATGTACTCCTAGATACAATAGGGAAGTCAAAACAACACAATTCTGGGTCGAAAATTGATTAGTTGACTTCATTAAAATTTTACAAATTATCTTAATGTTAATGACTTCCCACTTCGATAAACAACATAGGCAATATAAATAATAGCAATTGTTTATCGGCTCGAAGCATAAAAACAATAGGATACGAGTCGTAACATCTCTATTAAACTTCCAAAAATAATTTATTAAAACCTTTTATTTATGTTAAATAATTTATTATAAAAGAGAATTAATAGCATAAGAGTTGGCATTTTCATTAACCAACTTTTAACTAATAAATAGTAAAGACAATACAATGCTTATAACTGTTTCTAGACACTAATTTGAAAGTAGGATATGACATGAGTCGTAATCTCATAATTAATCTCCCAAAAATAATTAATTTTAAAACTTTTTATTTTTGCTAAAAAGTTTATTTTAAAGGAGAATTAATAATAGAAGATTTGGCATTGGTCGTTAATCGACTTTCCACTTCGATAAATAGCAGATGAAATACGAATAATCGTATCAATTTCTCAGCTACAAGCAGAAAGCAAGATACGACACAAGACATATATTAAATTCCCAAAATAAGAATAAAAAATAAAAAATTCTGTTAGTTTAAATAAAAATATTTTTAATATTATTAAATAATGTTTTAATAATTTAAAATATTTATTTATTACTATATAAAAAATATTTTATCATAAAAAACTAAAATTTCTTAAAAACATGAATTAAAATAATTGGAAAAGAGAAAAGAAATAAGAAATACCTCAAATGCCACATGAAGGCGCCATATTGGGAGATTCGTTGTAGTAGACAGATACATAATTTAGGAATGTCAGCACATTAAAGGCCAATGATAAAAAAAGCCACTAACAACATAGACCAATCTGTAATGTACATAATTATGTAATATATTATCGTATTAGTATACAGAATTCTAGGGCAATGATTACATTCTATGACACAATCATTCACTAATGATTTGTTGCCATAATATGAGATAACAAGACTATTTATTTTCCTTTTTTTTCTCTTTTCCTTATACTTCTCCTTCTTTCTTCTTTTCTTATTGTCTCCTTCTACTCCCTGAATGCCCACTCTCTTCTTTATTTCTGTTTATAATGATGGCTATACTTATAAGTATTTTTTATTAAATGGGTAAATGTTAAAATTCCAAATATTTTATTCATTATTTTCTAAATCAATAAATCAATTAAAATAAAACGGTTTGTAACCCAAATATTTTCTAACTTCTGGTTAAGAATCGAATATTTAAAAAAGATAAAATTAGTTCTAGAACATCTAACTAATAGAATATACTTTGGAAAAGAACATTTATGATTCTAAAAAATCTTAAAATTTACCAAAATACCCATAAATGAGTAAAACATTGATTTCACTATATAAAATCACAAAAATGATCAAATTTCCCTTTATGCTATTTTTATTATTTTGAAATTTTATAAGTTTTATATTTTTTGGTAAAAATAAAAAATAAGTTAAATAAAACATGTTCATAGTCTTATCCATACCAACATTTTTTACACTATTGTTGTTGTAGAATCAAATTCTAGAGTCCAAATAGTAATGACAACCTAATGATTAAATATCACTCATGGTTCTCCTTCTAAAACATTAAACCCAACCTTTTTATAATCAGTGTTATAATAAAAACATATTGTCATTCTTCACTGTACTCTTTGATGATTCCCACCTAACAATTCCACATGTGCGAGACCCTTATCCTCAAAGGAGATCTTCATAAGGTTCAAAGTCATAGATTCACCTTTTTCTGGTGGTTTATCCATAGCCATTGACCAACAAAAACAAATAAAGGTGCGGGAATTGCACTGACCTTCATTTAAATTTCGGTTAATCACACCCGACTCCTTTTGTATTTAAGAAATTACACCAATCTCATGTTAAGTTAATGTCATTGTTACATTCATACGCCTAAATAGTGATGGATGCCAAGTAGAACTAAAGCATACTTCAAGGGAGGTCAATATAGAATGAGATTCGTTTGCACTTAGTTTCAAGGAGAGAAATGTTATATCATTATACTTGAAGGAATAAAAATGTCACACCATATTGCGTTTTTCCTTTACGGTCAAGGAGAAATAAAATTTAATCTCTGATTTTTTTGTTTTCCTTCTACATTGGTGTACCCTATTCCGATATTATCTACCCATTCACAGCAAATGATTCCATAATCTGATAAATTATATATATTAATCAAGTGCAGCTTTACTTTTTCGACCAGTTATCGGATTAGGCAAGCCATCAAAGATTGGTTTTCCGATGGCTGCAGTTGTGAAGGCCTGTAAATCTGGTTTCAAATTCCACCTTGAGGTTGGCCAAATGAATGAGGAGACATTGTTATCCTGATCTTGTAAACTTGATGTGCTTGATGATTTCCTCACACCAGATGATCCATCAGTTAGAGAAGCTTCCCCCGATCCTATTGGCAGAAGACTCGAACCATTTGATTCAGAATCAGTCGCCAATACAGTACGGCTAGCGGCGTTCTGCCTCAGAGCTAAGCCCTTTCCTTTTCTTGATGGAAGACCACCACTGCTGCTATTATCTGGCCTCATTAGTAATTCTGGTATCCTGGTAAAGTCAGCTTCCGATTTCTGACGCCTACCGACGAGTTTACCATTCCACTTATCAGACTCACTCTCCCTGGCTCCAGCAGATGGTTCAGTATCAGACTTTTCCATAATCTCTTCCAAAATTACATTGACCAAACTTTTAGATTTCCGGGGACAACTCAAAGGTCGGTCAGACTTAGGCACGTGCTGGGAGGACTTAGAGGTCCCTTTAAGTCCATAGTAACCCCGTAAAGAGCTCATAGCTGGGGAGACCTTCCGCTCAGAAGACTTCGTTCTCAAGGATTGGAATGATTCAAGCAGTTCGCGGTGTGCATGATCAGGTGAACTGTGACCAGAGTTACCAAGCCTGAAGGGACACCCACCATTCATTGCTATTAATAATTAAAATGGGAATTGGTAACAAATCAATCAGCAATAATGATATTAAAAACAAATTATGTAATGAAACCAGAAGACGCAGGGAAAACTATAAATATATTTTCTTGGACAAATTCTTCTGAAAATGCAACATAAGTGTGATTCTTTTTCATTCCTTTTAAACTGCAGAAATTTATTAATACAAATAACAGACTATAACAAAGTTCTTACAAGGCTCAGAGCCCAGAGCCATGGCAGCATAATATTACTTCAGCCATGCAATTCTTAAATAGCATTTTTGAAAGCAAGATCCTCTACTAGACTAATTTGGATGAAATCTATAGTGTATCTCCACCATTGATGTTCCCTACGACCGACTACTATCATCACCTGATTTTACATTGTTTCATTGCATTTTACTATGCAAACCTAACTGTCAAAATCATTGCCTAATTTTATCGAAGCATCACATAACAGCTCCTGTACCTAAATCCAATATTAAGCCCTATTGGAATTTGGAAAAATGAATACCTAAAGCTGGAACTAGGTTACTACAAATCCAATAAAAGCCTTTACTACAAACAAAAAAGTTAATTTTCCATAATGATATCATTGATGTGGCACTGTCTAGTTTGATAATAATGTGAAGTTTATACACTAACTGTGAATATAATCTAAAAACCCGTTACTTGAATCTACTTATTTATATAGAAAATTTAGACCATGTAATTTCATTGTATCCAACTCCCTTTGAAAGCTCCAATTTAAGTAGACAAACCAAAATCCGTCTCCGTTTTTTATTCATTCATACAAGACGCTCTTCAAATATTTGAAAAAGTAAAACAAAAAAGGATAAGACCCAGCTTTTTTTATTAATGTTTTTGTTCCTTTATCAATTAGAGATAAACATACCCTGTAATACTGGAACCATTTGATAAACAAGGAGATGGAGGGTGCCTTCCAGGTAGTGGAATTTGGAGAGTTTTAAGCGCAAACATTTGATGGTCGGTAACAAGGCCATTCATCTTTTTGACATCAAGAACCTACAATTTCCAAAAGCAAAAAATAGCAGAAGAAATTGTAACTTCATCAGGTAACTCAAATTGCAAAAAGAACTAAAAGAAAAAGAATCCAGCACAATGTTTTCCTTCTCTCTGAAGTATTGGAGAGGGGTCATCAGCAATGATATTAATAAACTTGAGAATAAGATCATGTAACAAAAACATCAAAAACCTTTTTCCAAAGAATAAGACCTTTCATTCATATTAATATCTCTTCCTATAACCTTTCCTTAAAGTTTCTGTCAGCTTTCTTTTGGTCCTATATAGATGAGGGTTACAAACCAAAACACTACAAAAAGACACCATATCAAAAAGAGAAACATCCCTTATATTTAACATAAATTGTGAAGTTTTCATCGCAAAATCAATTGTCAATAAGAGGAATAAGTCAACAGATATATAAACCGCACCCAAATGATGAGGCACACAACATGTGACTCACTTCCCAACATCCCCACCACAAGATTACAAAAATATCGAAATAGTTTTCATTTCAAAAACCAATTGACAATAAGGGAAGCACCCGAATAAAGCCGGACTAATAGAATACGACAGATGATGTGAGACTTTATTCCCAATGTAAATCCCAAATAAAAATTGATATTGACAAAATGTACCTCAACACCATACTTGATTGCAATGCCAGCCAAAGTGTCGAATTTGGAAACATGATGTTCTATATAGCCAAGTGGTCTAGAAGGAGATGAAGAAACCGAAGAAGGAATCACGAGGCTATTTTCTCTGCTGGGTGCGTCACGATCTACATCACACAAAAATTCATCATAATACCCATTATTATTCTTATGTTCTTTCCACTTTTCTCTTTCCATCTTTTTTCTACCGAATCAAAAACCAAAACCCATCTCAGATTATCCTTTTTTTTGCGCGAATTCAAATGGGTATTGGACAAAAATCAAATCGGATTGGAATTCAGAATGTGAAAATTTGATATTTCGCGAATATTGTTGAAAAACGGTTGAAGAACAGGGGAGTTGATTCAGAAAGTGAAAAAAAATTGAGATTGGAGAATGTGTTTAGTGGATTTGGGATTCAAGATAATGCAATATGCTGATCGAATTTGGGATTTTTTGAATGTTCTTGGATTTGGGTCAGCGTTTTTGTTTCAGTTTGGGAAAATGAAGGAAAAATGGAAGTTTTTTTTCTCTCTTTTTGTTTTCCTTAGTTACAAAACAAATTTCATCACTGTCTTTGAATATTGTATGACGTCATTAATAAAGTAATAATTTATTAAGAAAAAAATCAAAATATCAATAGTTTACCCAAAAAAATATTAATATATCAAAAACATACTGTTTTGTGGGGAAATGGAAATTAATATATTAAAACCGTACCGGTTATCAAACCGGTCAGGGTATTGGTATAGTGGTACAGTGGTTCAACCGGTGGTTCAGTAATTAAATCGCATGCCGGTTATACCAAATAGACATACTTATATTTATTATTAATTGTACTATAAACCTTACACTTTAAAAAATTCAGTGAAAGAGTAAATAAAATTTCTATATTTTTTTGATCCTATTAAAAAATCCCATTTTTTTTGGGCAGTTCACCATGCTGTCACAACACCCAAAATTTATGACTTCTCTAAACCTAGGTTCTATAACTTCTCTAGACCACTACACCTATTATTATCTTGTAATATATAATCTATACAAATACATAAACTCATAAAAGAAAGTTATATAGGAACACATAACCTCTGCACCGTGCCACTACACCTATTTTTTCTTGTGATATTAAAAACTGGATAGTGAATATCATATAATCTCTGCAAAGTGCCACAGTGCACGAGATAATCAACTTGAAAAACTTTGGAGAAAGAGAAGAAGACTCTAGTTCTCGTGGAGGAAGGTGAGACTCTGAATTTTTTCTCTCATTCTTCTACAATATTGTTTAAAGTACTGAAGATGGAAAAGATACATGGCATGTCAACACCTTCTTTTTTCGTTCACGGTTTTCCAACTATGAATTGGATGAAGATGGAGAATAAACATAAATATCTTTTCTTTTAGGAAAGTGGAACACAACTATGGAGTGGAAGGTTAGGGATTTCATATCCTCTTAGAGTCTTAGACTTAGGGATTTCAGAATAAATGGTATAACATGTTCTTCATTTGCCTTCTCTTAATAACAGTGAATCGGCCGGTTGAGAAATAATTGACCGGTTAGCCGGTTTTCATCAAAATCGCCCGGTTTTGACAATTTTACTCCGGTTCTATTGCACGACCGGTCTTAATAGTATACCGTGCCGGTAAAGGGTCCGGTTCACCGGTTTTCCGGTTGAACCGACCGGCACGGTACGGTTTTTATTACACTGGGTGAAACTGGCGAAAAAACATAAGATATTTGGATCTCAAAAATAAATAAATAAAAACTAAACATTTTTATGTTTTTGTATTTAACTCGGATTGATTCATTTAAAGTATTACGTTTGAGTTACTATGGTAACTTCTTACATCTTTTGACTTAATTTACCTTAAAAAATCAAAATACTATCAAATATTATTTAATAATTTTATACTCCAAATTTAAAAAAAAAATTATATCTTGAGTTATCTAAGCAAACAAAACAAAGAAAGTTTTATTACCATATGTCAGAAAATATACGTTTTGATATTTTTTTAATTTGATTGACTCGATTGGTCTGAATAATCATAGACTTAAACCAGGCGAGTTGAATCAATTTATCCTAGTTTTTAACACAATAGTAGCTAAGCTAGTTTTTATAACATTAACTTTGACTATCAGGATGGCATATAATGTTACTTTTATTTTAATGTAAAATATCAATTTAATCTATTAAATTTGTAATGATCACCACTTATGAAAAGTAGTTATCTAATGAGTTCACAAATATTAAAATATCTATTATATTTATTGTTGTTACTGTAACTTGCAACAATTATAAATGACACGAAATAATACTTACTGGCTGATACACGACCAGATCGCTCTCTTTAAGACATTTCGTGGCACTGCCAAAAATGTGCAAGCATACTATCAACCACGCCGTCCCAAGATAAAACAGCTCAAATCTCTATTTTCGAATTCTTACTGCACTATAAGAACCGATCTCGAATACACCCACCCCAATATGACTACTAGTGTCAATTCTCGAAATTCCCAAGTAGTCATATTGTGAGGATTCGAGAATTGGTACTGATAGCCATATTGGAGTGGGGGTAGTCGAGATCGGTTCTTACAGTGCAGTAAGAATTCGATAACAGAGATCTGAGCTGTTTTATCTTGGGGACGGCGTGGTTGATAGTCTGCTTGAACATTTTTGGCAGTGCCACGAAACGTCTTAAAGAGAGCGACTTGATCGTGACTCAGTCAGTAAGTATTATTACGTGTCATTTATAATTGTTGCATGCTACGGTAACAACATTTATCATTCTTGATACTTATTTGGTAATCAAATAGATCTTTTTGATGACTAAAATTTACTAGCAATTTAACTTGTAGTGGCTATGTTTGACAAATCTTGTAGAAAAGCAATGAAGCCTAAAAAACTGACTAAAGCTCGAAAATGTAGCTAAAAGCTGGAAAGTCAGCAGAAGGTTGAAAAGCAACAAGCTCATGACTAATAAGCTAATGTGTTTTGTAAATGTAACCACTAAATTGGTTCAAAATGCTAAAATAATGTACAAGAGCTTATAATTTAGTGGGATTGACATAATTGAGTGGATTTTTTTGGTACAAATTTTCTAAGAGGATTGACTTGTGAGATTATGATATATGTAATTATACATCATATTTTATTATTGTTTTATATGCAAATTCATAACTAAATCATACATTTAATCTATCTCTTATAATTTCAACTTTATTGTATTAGTCCGGTAAAAAAAATCTTTATTATTTTTAAAGATTATCTTTTAATTTTACAAATCACATAATAATTAAGGTTGTAATATCAAATATAGAAAGATGAAATAAAGAAATAAATGATATAATGGTAGTGACAATTTTATAGAGGATGAATTTAAATTATAAACTTTTTCAATAACATTATAATCTCCATAATGATAGTGAAGTTTATAATGAGTATATAAAATTTAAGATGAATTTTATTTTACTATGCAAAGAATTAAGTTTTATCTTTTGGAAGATGTAAGGGATAATATATAGTGAAGAGATTGGATTTAGATTGAGAGGAAGTGGGGTGAACCTTATGCAATATATACCAACGGACATTGGTTCAAGTGGTACATGCTTGATTCCCCTTAAGTAAGAATACGAGTTCGAGTCTTGTGGATGAAAAAAATGTTCGTTGGGAGAGTTAGCCCCACATACCTGTGGATATTCCCGACTCGGACATGATTGTCTTCAATGCGAGAATACACGTGAGAAACAAAAAAAACCTTATGCAATATATGCACAAACATATCTGTCGGTTGACAATTAATATGTAGGGCCACTTGTGATTGTGGTGATAATATTAAGTCAATTTGAAATATGCAAATTAACACAAATGCTGTAGTAGGATAAGGGTAATGAAATAGCAGCTATAACTAATTTATAGCCTACATATATAAATATATAAAAATATTAAAATATATCAAATTAAATACATAACCAAAATAAGCATTAATAAATGTAATAAAACATAAATCCAAGTTTCTAATTCTTCAAAGTAAATTTATTATAAATCAAGCTTTAAGCTTCATAACATAAAAATTAAGTCTCTCTTCAGTAATTACTAGTATTATCAAGGTACTCTTCTTCATTAAATCCATTACTCCACTACTTAAATTATAAACCTTTTCAACCACAATATCATCTCCATCGTTTGTCTCTATCATATTCTTTTTAGAACCAAAAAACATATGCAACTTACTACCTAGATCCAGAAGCATATGCTTTTTGCTACCTATTCAATGTTCATCATCTTCAGCTACTTCTCCATCTTCACCTACTCTTCTAGTTAGTCACTCGTTACAACAATCATCAATGTCATTTAGCTTCATAATATTAGTTAAATTATGGAAGTCAAAGCACTCTTTAAGTATTTGGTTGTACTTGATAAAAAACAAATCTTGCAATTTCTTATGCTCAACTTTACTCCTCCTATTTGCATGAATTTGTTTTTTTTTTCTTTCATAAAAAGAATGTTAGTTTCATTTCACACTTTCAAGGTACAATCATTTAAAACTTAATACTAAGCTACTTACTTAGTTTTCTCAAATGTACTTCAATTACGTTCACATCCAAATGAACTATAAGTTAAGTTCAACACATTCGTTGCAATTTTTTCATAATTCTTCTACCATTCAACAGGATGCAAAATATCTCTTTATCTTATGGATGCCTTCAAGCTAAAGGTTATGGAAGATCTTCTATTATAACTTAATTCATTACTACTTTATCAACATTCTCATCCATGTTTTGTAGGATCAGAGCACCCCTGAGAATGCATTCTTGACAATGTACGTGCCTGCATAGTTTGGGACCCATTTCTACGAGCATCCTCCTAATTTGGGAGGAACTTTTTAAGTACTAAAGCCCCAAATTCGAATTCTATAGGAAGAACCTTTTTATCAAAAACCCTCGCAAAGTGTTGTGAAAACCGGATCGGAACGGACGATGCAATCGGTTCATCCTCTGAGAGGATTTGAAAACGACTCTGGTTTCCAGCCCTAACCGAATGAGGGTTGGACCACTTTGAATTGGGAAAATTCTAGTCTGACCGTGTTAAATCCGGTTAAACTACATTAACTAGGGAAGTAAACCAAACAATTCACTTAAAATTTAAAAAAAAATAGAACACTACTCTAATCTTTTGTTTTACCTTGATCCAAAAAATATAAACAAATATTAATTTAATATTATTATACATATTATTATTATATAAATTTTACATTTATATATAATTATATATTTATAGTTAAATAATATTAATTACATATGAAATCACCCAGTCTAATCGGACAATTTAATCGTTTAAACCAGTTAAACCTAATATAAGACCTCTTCTGGTTTGATGTCCGGCTTGGGTTTCACAATATTGCTATCGCCACTCCACCTTGATATAATTGCCCATGACAAATGGTCGTCAACCTTATCTCTTCAATCATATTCAATTACTCATACTTGGCTTAGACCCATTCTGACTCTTCTAGCTCTGCTTCCATCAAGACTATTAGGGAGGGAATTTCTACTTCAATGGGTGAAACAACTTCTATCCCGTACACTAGTGAAAATAGGGTTGCCCTAGTACTTGATCGAATGTTGGTGCGATATGCATGTAAAGCATATTGTAACTTTTCGTGCCAATCCTTGTAGTTTTCTACTATCTTGGCCACTATCTTTTTGACATTCTTATTCATCGCTTCAATTGCCCCATTCATCTTAGGATGTACATGGTTGAATTGTGATGTTGGATCTTGAATGCGTCACACAACTTCTTTACTTTGCCAACATTGAGATTAGTGCCATTGTCAGTGATTATCCTTTGTGGGACCCATATCTGCAAATGATCTCTCTTAGGAAGAATCTGACAAAAACCTTTTGAGTGATACTACTGTATGATGCTACTTCCACCCATTTGGTGAAGTAGTCAATTGCCACCAAAATGAATCATTGACCATTAGAAGCCTTAGGATTGATGGGCCTGATCATGTCAATTCCCCACACTGAGAAAGGCCATGGGGCGACCATACCCTGTAACAGGAAAAGTGGTGCATTAATTCTATCAGCGTACACCTGACACTTCTTACATTTCCTGACATAACCCACACAATTTGCCTCCATGGTGGTCCCATAGTAGCCACTTCTTAGATTTTTTCTCGCCATCATGTCCCTATTGGCATGAGTTATGCAAATCCCTTCATGTACTTCAGTCATGATTAATTGAATTTCCCTTGTATCAACGCATCTGAGGAGTATAGCATTGTGACTCGTTTTGTATAACACTTGACCATTCAAGAAGAAGGTCATCACCGAGCGACGAATACTTTCAAGCTTATCTCTTGCTTGTCCTCAAGCAAGTATTATGTCTAACTTTTACAATCATGTATGAACGAGGATATAGAAACCATGACCCAAAATAACAAGCAATCTCATGATACTTTTGAAATAATCCAGACGTAAAGACAAGACAATCACAAAGAAATTCAATTCAAGCTAAATCTTTGAATCATAACAGCTGCATGAATTAGGGTTACTTTTCTCTCATCACTCTCTTGTGTTTAAAGGTCATAGTGTTTCACTCAAAAAAATTCATGAATTAAATTACATAAGCTTGATCATAGACTAAATCACCACTAACTGTATTCGAATGCTTGCAAAAATCAAGAGATATTTAAATGATTGTAATATAACCGAAGTGAATGATTTAAGGTGGAATAGACCAAGAAAGGGTAATTCAAAAGGCTTAAATTGTTTCCTAAAATACTTAAACTTTTTAGACATCTGATTGAAGCATTAGAATTGTCTTAATAAGCGTTACTTTAACATATGATCCTTTTTTTATCAATCATTTTCTTTTCAATATACTTTTACAATCATCTCTCTTTTAGTATACCTTTTTTCATTTTTTATTCATTCTTATGATTTTCTAAAAGAGAAAGGATAAACAAAATTTCTTTTTCACCTTCTTATGGATTCTTTTACTAAACATGGCATTTTTACCTTTCCCATTGCTTCAACCAAACATAAAATTTATCCCAAAACCCTCATTTGAGTAGCAATGAAAAATGAGTGAAGTTTTGGATCAAAAGTTGGCAACTAATGGGATTTCAATGTTTATATCAAGCGATTGAAGATCAAATGAAAAAGTCATAATTGCCTCTATCATTTTAATGCATACAAACAAACTTCAATCTTCAAAAGGTCACAAATCAGGTTATAGAATGTACTATCATAGAAAATTATGCACTCATGAAAGAAAAATAAGGTCTTTATGCAATTGTCAATTTAAATAAGAACTCTTATTGTGTTTGGCACAAGTTACTCATATTTGGTACATACAACAGTAGTTATGAAGCAAAGACTTTTATTAAACCAAATTTAATTCACAATTGTAAAATTTAATGTCTTTTGCTATTATTCTATATCAAATTTTTTTAGTGGAGGGTCACAGGTCAACAATCGTCATTCATGCATATTTTTTCATTTAAAGCAGACAAACAACACATAGAATAAATCAGGAGATAAATGAGATATGAAATTTATGACAATGCATGATGATATGAATATTCACCCTACCAGAGCGAAGGTCTATACCAGCCGGTCCATCCGCACCAGCTGAGGTACGAGGTAGATTGGAGGTTGTCAGGACCTGGCCCCAACCAAGATTCTCATCTACTGACTCAACGCCAAGAGGGACGGAAGGAGTAGGCATGGCTACTTCACCGGGGCCTAGGGGGTACACCTCGAATCCTTCGATGGATTGACATTAGATGAGGTGGTGGAGAAAGAGGACGATGACTATGTAGAGTTAATTTGCATAGAGGATTCGATGGAGGTTATAGAGATATCTTCAGACTCAGAGATTGAGGAAGACCCAAGTGAGGTTTCAAGTGCACCAATAGTCTAGGAGCTCCTTTCTTTCTTTTGATAGGGAACTTGTGTAGGGTACTTTTGTAATGCCAACGGCCCCAACATTATTTTATTTTTATTTTTATTTTTAGTATTTGTTAGGGGCGAAGAATAGGCCTTGTATTTTGTAAATCATGATGTACGTATTAAAAATTCAAGAATTGATTAATGAGAAGTATTCAGAAAAAAAAAAGGTTTCGTTCAATTATATTTGAAGTATTAAGAAATTATTTCTGCAAAGGTTTGAAAATATGACGTCTTGAAAGAGAATAGATAAAATGGAAAAAAATGATTTGTAAGTTATATGTTACATAAAAAAATTACCTATTTTTCCAAGAGATTAAATATAGTAATTATGAAATGATTTCCGGGGCGTTACAATCTAAACTCTAATTTTCTTACTTAAAGAAGGACGAGATTAATGGTAGGACATGTGGATGTGGTGTGATTAATAATATAAATTTGTTCTAAAATACATAGTATATCTAATTCTCCATTAAAAATTTTACACATGGAACCTTAAATGTCATTTTCTTTTAGAATTTTGCGCAAATGATTTTTTTTCAAAAGTTCCAAACATCACCTTTTTAAAAGAATGATATTTAAAAGTGATTCTCTTTAAAAATTATTTTTTAAAGAATTGCTTTTATTAAAGTGATTTCTTAAGAAAAAGTGTTTTTTTTTAAGAAAGTTGTTGTTTGAACAATGATAATTTTTATTAAAAAAAACTGTTTTTTAAACAATATTTTTTAAAAAGAACCTTTTTAACATAAAATGTTTTATTGAAATTGTGGGTTTTGAAATGATTTTATTATAAAGTGTTTTTAGTTCTAATTAAAAAATCAAATGATTTAGATATTAATTGATCAAATCAATTAAATTTGATTCATGAATGAATTTAAATTCATCCATATACTTTAGATATGAATGGATTAGATAATTTAAAATTTGTATTTATAGATTTATATGGATTGGTGGGTGATTTTTCATCTATTAGAATCCAAATTCAAATCTATTTATTTTCCATCCTCAATAGTGAACACCTAATTTTGTCCTATCTAATTTGTTTTTACGAAAAATCATAATAATTTTAAATTCCAGGAAAAAAAAATTAATAAAATAATAATAAAAAGGACATCCTTATTACTTTTGTGATTTTATAGGATCAAATATTTTTTATATCAATTTATGGTTATTATGTAACTTTTTGGGATTTCATAGAATCAGAAATGATTTTTTTTGTCCAAAATAGGGCATCTTGCTAATTTTTAAAGCTAAATAAAATATTTTTACTCAACTATAAATTATTTGTGAATATATTTGAAAAAATAATTTTTTAAATGTCTTAGAACCAATTTATTTTTGAATCATAATCAACAGTCATTTATTTTTACCAATGGTTTCATATGAAATTTTAAATTGGTGGATTTAGTTTTTAATTTTATAAATTAATTAGTGGTTACTTTTTTATAAAAATCAAAATTCAATTTTATAGTTATAAAAAATTGCTATAAAAAAATTTGGGGTACAATCAAAATACACAGTAACATGGAAGAAAATCTGCCTAGAAAATGAAACTCATTAAAAACAAGAGAAAAATGTCTTGATTTTAGTGCCACGCCATTGCCCAATAATTTCCTATAAGTAAGTTTTAAGTGGTATGATAAACCTATGTTAAAACTGTACCGGTTATCAAACCGGTTAGGGTACTGGTATAGTGGTACAATGGTTTAATCGGTGGTTTAGTAATTAAACTGTATGTTGGTTAAATCGGATATACATACTTATATATATATATATATATATATAAATATATATATATAAACCTATAACAAAAAATTCCAAATAGGTTGATACTCAAATTTATAATTCATATTTATAATTTACTCAAAAATTCACATAAACAAACAACTTTACGTCTTTAACAAATCAAAAGACTAAATTACAAAACATATATGAATATAAAAGTATCACTTAACAACTGCAAAATATAAATAAATGACACAAGTTCGTAACTCACTCTACAAAACAATTAATTTTGAGTTTTAACATTTAACACCAAGGAGTCAAAGTTGTCTTATATCGTTATTATATTTTTCCACCAAATCATATCTTCAGACAATATTATAAGATTAGACAAATGCCACTGAGATTACACACGAATGTTATGAACCTAAAAGTGTAATCTAAGTATGTCTTGGAAGCATGTTGCTTGAAGTGTTGAATAAGGGTTGAAAAAATGAGTCACCTTGTAATGAGTTTTTAAGTTTTTTTCAAAAACAAAAAATATGTGTATGAACCGGCCGGTTTAGTTAAATACCGGCCGGTTTACCGGATTTGACCAGTTTTGATACTTAGCCGGTTCAACTTTATACTGTACCGGTTAGGGATCCGGTTCACTGATTTTTCGGTTGAACCGATCGGTACGGTACAGTTTTTACATCATTGATAAACCTTATATAAGGATTAAAATAAATATTTAAGTGTGACAATGAAAAATCAAGTAAATTATAGGATTATGAAAATTATTGTGTAAGCATTAAAAGCAAGTGTGAAGTCAATTTTAGTGTTTTGAGATATGAAGAAAATAAGTTTTGAGTATAATTAGAGATAAAAACTCTTAAAAGACTTTGTTTAATAAAAGATAAAGAATAAGAAGTTGGAGGTTACTGATACTATTAGAATTAGTCGATAAGTATAGTGAAGTTGAGACTTTTCCTATTGATAAAGCAGAGGTTAGTGTGGTCTTAGATTGTTCAATAGGAGTTCTTCGATGATCTATAAAGTCAGAGAATCTTGTATATTAATGATTTTGGATGTAAAATTATTTTTATATCTTTGGCATGTTGAAAACATGTGATTATGAATTTATTTGTCCTTTCCATAATACAAGTCTAGCTTATGGACATGATTATAAATATTGTACAATCAATTTAATTGGTAAGTCGATTAATCGATTCCAATATCATTATGGTATGAGAATTATATATAACATGCTTGTAATTAAACGGTCAAAGCCATAAAATACTGATTAACTTCAGTCAAAATGTATCATGTTGTACTATTAAAACCACTTTGTGCATGAAAAAGAATTTATATTTTTCAAAATGACAAAGTAAGGATTCAAACTTTTAACTTCATAGTTGCTTGTATCATGATAAGCTATTGAACCATTTTAATATTGAGTTGTATGTTACAAATAATAATATTCATATATATAAATTTAGAAGAGGGATTCATTAACATTCAATTTAAGTTACACTAATTACACTTAATATCAGTCATTCACTTTCTTAAATTCAACGGATCAAATATGTGAAACTTAAAATTTATTTAAGATTTCTCTTTTTCTCTCTCATCATTTATTTCAGTCACTCGTTTGGTCTGTTGGATTTAAGAAAATGAATAACTGAGATTAATTGTAAACTTAAATTAAATGTAAACGGATCCCTCGTCATAAATTTAATATAATATTAAAATATATAACTTAACTAATATGCATTTTGACTTGCTATTCAACAAACACTCATAACTACTATCCAACAACACTTTCGAGCGTTGTCTATGTGATTACAGTAGAATGTAGAGTAAGATTCAATGAAGTTTTAGTGAGCTTTGTAGAATATGTCACATATAACAACACTGCCCAAGCGAACGTTGTTATATATGTGACACTAATTGCAATAGCTAGAGACACTACGCTAGAATAGTAAAACAACGACGTTTAAAATTGTCATTTAACATAATTTTTGTGACGCATTCTATGTGAGCGCAATAGTACATAAGGTTATATTCAACAACGTTTTTTGAAGTGCTTTAGAAAGTAACATTTAACAACATTCACTGAAGCAAATGCAGTTAAATGTCTACTTTTTAAATAAGACAATATATCTCACAGACATTCTATCAAACACATGACAAGCAACTCCAACTCCATCATATTTACAATAGATTTGTTAAATCACCAACACCTCTAGCTACATTCAACCTTAATAGATTCCAATTTTATAAATTAATATATAAGTAATGGGATCTTATGCAAATTGTTCATTCTTTCTCCTCCAATGTGCAAGTCCTTACAAAGTGTTCTTATATTCTTCAATGATCAATGCAAGCTGTAAATACAAATAAAAAATGACATCTCTAAACAAATTGCAAAAGTTATGAGAAAATACAAAATTAGCAGCAATTGAGAAAGAAAATTTATCATTGTACTCAAACCATGTGTTCTAAACCAGTTAATCATAGCCAAAAGCCTAGAATACAATAACTGCGTAACTTCACAACAACTAAATATCACACAATTGGTGAACAAAGAAATAAATGAGCTAAAATAAGATAACGATTTACCTTATGATTGAAGAGAAAAACCCAAAATCTAGAACTTGTTTGAAGAGATAAACTAAAAACAAAAGAGAAAAAAATGTAACTTATAGAGAATAAGAAAAGTAAGAGAAATAATAAACTGAATGATATGTGTATTATTGTGTGAGGTTTTGTTTTTGAATCTGAAAAGATTCCCGCTCACTAAAACAAGCGTTTAACAACGCTTATTGAAGAATTGGTGTTAAATAAGTGAAGTATGACCTTTAACAACGCTTTCTTTCTTCAATAAGCGTTGTTAAAGATAACACATTTAACAATGCAACATTGCTTTCTTCAATAAGTGTGGTTAAATAACACCTTTAATAATGCTTATCGAAGAAGTGCGGCTAGATATATGAAGTGCAGGTCCTGCTAAAAATAACCCATTTAACATTACTTGCTTCAATAAGCACTGTTAATTCTCTTCCGCTTTACATTTAACAGTGTTCAACACATAGGTGTTATTGAATAAGCTTAGTTAAAAATCAAATTTGGCATAGTGACAGATGGTTGTTATATGTTATTAAATATTAGCACTCTAATTGATACATTATTAATAATACTCCTTATAAAACTTTCTTTGTTCATAGTATATAAATTAAAAATGTATTGATTGTTGTTATTTAGGAAAATTTACTCAGTAGTGATACATAATATTAAATATTTTATTTATTTCCCATATAAAATATATATTATTTACTATTTTAGAACACAAAAAGATAGCTAGAGCTAGAAAGGGCTTATTTCCTAAATATAATATCAATAAATGGAATATTTCGATTTGGACTATTCTATTCTATACCAAAATAATTATGATTGAGCTCCCATAATCCCTATAAATATGCCCAAAGAGTCTCTCATTTGTAAAATAAGGTGTTGAGTACATTAGGGTTGCTTGTTGTTTTTAAGCATGGGTGCACTTAGCTATGTTTTCATGCTCACAATTCTTTGTTGTTCTTTTCTAATTCACAATGTTGCTTTTGCTGCTGATTATGGATCAGCTCTCACAAAATCTATATTGTTTTTTGAGGGTCAAAGATCAGGGAAATTACCTCCTAACCAAAGAGTGCAATGGCGAGGAGATTCTGCCCTTACTGATGGTCAAAGTGCAGGAGTAAGATAATGTTTTATGCTCCCATGTTGACTTAATATGTATACATGCATGCATATTTACCTTATAATTGTATATTCTTGTTTCTTTTAAAATAATATAGTGTACATTTTTGTTACTTGTGTTGATATTCTAATCCTATATAGTATCTGAAATAAAGTATTGTACACTTGAATTTTGCTTTTATTTTATCTTTTAATAGAATCCCTTGCAATCCTTTATTATAAAAAATTTCTTGTTACATAAAAATAAACACAAAAGAACTCACTTTTATATAATTTTTTACTCAACTTTTAAATATGGATTACAGGTTGACCTTGTGGGTGGATACTATGATGCTGGAGACAACCTAAAACTTGGTTTTCCATTTGCATTTACAATGACAATGCTTTCTTGGAGCACAATAGAATTTGAAGACAAACTTACAGAGAAAAATGAACTTGACAATGCATTGAGCGCTATTAAGTGGGGAACAGATTATTTTATCAAAGCTCACACAGAACCAAACGTATTATATGGAGAAGTTGGTGAACCAGATTCAGACCATCAATGTTGGCAACGACCGGAGGATATGACTACACCACGTGATGCCTATAAGATTGATGAACAAAACCCAGGTTCTCTCCTTTCCTTTCTCGTTCATGGATCGGGTGTGGAGCCCTTGGAGTGTGTAATTTTGTTGTGGATAGGAGCACCACTTATTCTCCTAATATTTTTTCTTTTATAATATATTGCTGATAAAAAAAAACCCAGGTTCTGATCTTGCTGCTGAAACTGCTGCTGCTTTTGCTGCTGCTTCCATAGCATTTAAGACTGCGGATCCTAACTATTCAAGCACATTGCAATTGCATGCAGTTCAGGTATGATTTGATTTTGGAATATATATGTTATTCAAATTTTAAAATACACATGATATATATGTGGTTTTTATTTATTAAGGGACAAGAATAAAAGGTGCATGCTATTTCATTTTGACTGACATCACTTGTATCAAATAGTGTTTCTTATCATTACAATATAGGATTGATTTGAGACAGAGAATGAGACATTATTGGAGACTGATTTTTATCGGTTTCATCTTTTGTTTAAAAGGTGGGCTAGAATCAACCATTATGTAAAGTGTTTAACTTTTTCATGGAAGTAACTTAAAGGAAAATTTAAAATTTCTATAATTAAGAATTTGTTGTTATTTCGCAGTTATTTGATTTTGCAAAGAATCATCAAGGCTCATATTCAGATAGTATCTCTGCTGCACGTAAAGTATATTCTAGTAGTGGATATAAGGTAAGTCAATAATTAATGTATATTCTCATACATATATTATATTTATATTGCAAATCTACAAATATCTCAATTTTGGAAAGTATAGATTTATTGTTATTCCACGAGATTTTTAGTGATGGTAAAATTTCAATTATGTATAGAAAATGATAAAGTTGTCTTGTTCTTCATACCCTCCTTGATTAATTAATAAAATCTCATAAAATATATATATATATATATATATATATATATATATTATATTCCACTGTATAAAAAACATTTAATGAAAAAATGAAACATATGCTGTACATTAACAACTACAATATAGTATTTGAAATCAGATATTACTACTAGTAAAACAAGTCAAATTTGAAATACATATATATCTAAATACAATAAAGTTTTGTTTTTTTGTAAGCAAATATTAATAGTTAATATTTGAACTTGAACTCGAACTTTGAACCATTTTATACCCTTAATCCTTAAAACCTACACATTAATACAGGATGAATTACTATGGGCAGCAGCATGGCTTTATCGTGCCACTGAATTGAAAACTTACCTTGACTATTTGGGACAAGCCTCCGATACTGGTGGTGTACGATCTACCTTTAGTTGGGATGACAAATTCACAGGTGCACAACTTCTCGTAGCCAAGGTACTTTCATAAATTGAATCGAATTCAAAAATATTTTTATAATTATAAAATAATTCACATCGCAACCACCGCAATTCTCTTCGCAACACTCACAATGACTACAATTACAATTTTGTAGCTTCTTTTGGATGGTAAAGTAGATTCATCAGGGGTTTGGGCTCAGTTCAAGTCAGAAGGAGAAGACTATATATGCTCCCTTGCTGGGAAAGGAACTAGAAATGTGGCTAAAACGCCAGCGGGTCTCTTCTGGTTTCTTCCTGATAATAATTCACAATATGTTACAAGTGCTACATTTTTAATGTCCGTTTATGCTAAATATTTAACCGAAAAAGGTTCCTCATCTCTCCAATGTAATGGTGGCGCTATTACTCCTTCAGATCTCCAATCTTTAGTAAAAGCTCAGGTAAATCGATTAAACTCTACTTAGAAATTCGTCTTCTTTCGATTCAATATTGGGTTAAAAAGTATTTTTTAGGGTATCCTAACACATCTTATATTGGCTCATTTATCTTCTTCTTTAATACAAATTGACATATTTATATTTTTAACGGTATTTTTTATAAACTTATGATACTATTTGATTCTTTTTGGTGGTAATAACAATTAGGTGGATTACTTGTTGGGTTCTAATCCAAAAGGTTTGAGTTACATGGTGGGGTATGGCCCAAATTATCCACAACAAATTCATCATAGAGCAGCATCAATTGTATCAATTAAAGAGGATGCTACACCAGTAACTTGTAAAGGTGGGTTTGACCAATGGTTCAACAGAAATGCACCAAATCCTAATGTACTTGAAGGAGCAGTTGTGAGCACAGATGGAAATGATAATTATAATGATGATAAAAATAATTACCAAACAGCTGAGCCATCAACTGTAGTTAATGGACCTTTGGTTGGTGTTCTTGCTTATTTGGCTTAAATTTTATAGGCTAATTGCTAGCAGTTCTTATAGATCACAAAACTTAATTGTAATATGTGAAGTCTTCAAATGTATACTAGTATACATATTAAAAGAATAAAGATGTGTGGATAACATGCAAGACATAAATGATTATTAATGTGATCATGTTTCATATAGTTCTTGAATTGATATCAATAAGATTCCTACTTAAATAGTTATATATATAGACTTGAAAACTAGGTTGTAGAGTCTAGTTGAATCGGATAAGCAGTGAATTGGTATGGCACAATAATCATATTAGTCATACAATCATACATGTTAATATTGGTAAAAATATATTATATTTGTCAGTTTTCATTTAAACCATATCAATTATACAAATTATTTTTTATTCAAAATTTCAATTTTTATAAAAGTGGGAATTGAGTTAATATTTTGATATGTTTGATAGATTTGTATAGAAAAGAAGAAAAGAAAGAAAATTAAATAAATTAAAAAGGAGAGAATCAAGATTACTATTTAGATATGTTTGTAAATGTTTTCAAAGAGAATTAGACTGTATGAATTATTAGTTTTTTTAATGCTATAAACATGTTATCAATATACTATCTCATTTTAAAACCAAATATAAATAATGATGAATTGGAAAATAAATGCAGCATAATTGTTATTTTATTTTGCACATGAAAATAAAATGTGAATTTGGAGACAATAATGGGCTTAATCTATAAATAGGGTGCAAGACCCACACCAAAAGAACACAAAAAATATGTATGCTTGCAATGACTACTCTAACATTTGTTTGTGTTGACCTATGTTGTTCATTCTCTCCTTTAATGATAATAGCATTACTACTAATAATAATATATTATTATTCTATTTCGTTTTTTTTTTGCGAAGTGTTATTTCACACACCACTATTAAATAATAATAGCATATAATATAATGTTTAATTGAATAAAAATAGTTAAATATTTATTTCAAATATATAGTTTTTTTATGTGTGGCTATTTTAGAAGTGCTTAATATTTTTTTATACATTGAAAAAACAAAGTAACACTAATTTCTTAGGGATATATCTATTTGTTGGACTTCTAACACAAATATTGGTATCATCTCCCATATCTTGAAGTCATCTATAGCGTTTGATCCAATCTTGATTATATTGTCTGCAAACATGTTAGTATTCCTTAGCACAATTCGAAATTCAACATCCCAACCTCTACCATGTATAACATGAACATTGTTGACCACCTAAGACACTTTTTGCAATGACTTGGTATTCCACATGAAATAATATGAACTGTTTCTACATAATCAGACTCTATAATAACATTATAAATACGCATACACCATGCCCTCTTAAACCATGTTCCATTGACATGAATTTCATTAAAGTTAAAGATCTAATCCTAAAAGTTGTCAAGTATCTTGATATCCATCGACCTTCATGGTTACAAATAACACCACCTCCAATAGACCTAGACTACACATTACAACGCCCATAAACATTAAGTTTGACCCAACCATCTTGATGTCAACACTATTGTACTTGAGCTACACCATCATCGTTGTACTCAAAGTTGTCCTTACTATACCAATCCTTAAAGTCGTGATGAACATTGTGAGTAACATAAGTAACAACCCAGTTTTTAGTACCAAGAATGGATGTATTCCTCCACCTCCATGACCATCATACTCCAGCCATAAACAACCAACCAAATTGAAGCCTTGAATTATCTATTAATCAATTCAATAATGATTGACTAGTGGAGGAAGATGGAACATTAAACCCAATATACCACTAGAAAAGAGTTGAATGTTAGAATACTACCACATTGAATGCATGCTAGTGATGTAAGCAAGCTACTTTTGAATCACGACATGTTAGTTGGAAGGGAATCACAAGCCGCAAGTCAACACATAAAATTTTCGCTCTCATGTGTTTTTAATCTCCACACTCACCTCCAAGAGGCTTGAGAAGAATTGGTTAGAACGATCTCAAATATAATTCTGACTAAATACTTTTAGGTTGATGTTGTTAGTACTGCTAGTTCTGTTTCTAACCATGTTTTAATTAGACTTATTTTAAAGAAAACCCATATGAACTTTATAGTGGAAGAAAAAAATAAAATTACTCACTAGCATGTATTTGGATAAAAATGTTTGTTCTTAACAATGGAAAAGACAATCTTGGTGAATTTGATACTAAATATGATGAATGAATATTACTTAGTTATTCTCTTACTAGTAAGGCATGCAAAATATTTAATAAGAGAACTCTTACGATTGACGAAAATAAAGAAATTTACCATTACATCACATAACAATATTCCAATTGAAGGAGAACATAATGATATAGAGTGAGTGAAACACAATGATAATATACCTTAACTTGTAGAGCAATGATGATCTACCAAAAGAATGGAGAAGTCATAGAGATCATCCAATAGTCAACATAATTTGAGATATAAACGAGGGAGTATCTACTCGACTCAATCTTAATGATACATATTTGAATATGGCTTTTGCTTCTAAAATTAAACCATCTAGAATATGTGATGCTATAGATGATCATTATATTCTTGCCATGCAAGAAGAATTCAATTAATTTGAGAGAAACAAAGTTTGAGAAGTTGTTTGGGGACTTGAGAATAGACAAGTTATTTGTACTAGATGGGTCTTCAAAAAATGATATAATAGTTAGAAATAAGATAATGTTAGTATCTCAATGATACAATCAAAAGGAGGGCATAGATTTCGATGAAACTTTTGCTCCTATTGTTAGACTAGAGGCTATTATATTATTTTAAGCAAATACATGTTCTTTAAATTTTCAATTATATCAAATGGATGTCAAGAGTGATTTCTTAAATGGTTATATATAAGAGGATGTGTATATTGAACTACCTCTAGATTTTGAGGATTATAAACACTCATATCATGTATATAAACTAAAGAAAATACTTAATAGATTGAAACTAGATCATAGAGCTTGGTATGATATATTAAATAATTTTCTATGTCTAAAAGGATTTGAAAAGGGAATGGTTGACACTATATTTTGAATGAATCCATGTGTAGTGATTTCTCTAATATGATGCAAGTAGAGTTTGAGATGTCAATGATGAGAAAGTTGAATTGCTTTCTTGGTCTTCAAATAAACAAATCTGGGATGAAGTCTTTGAAAATCAATCCAAGTAATATAAAGAACTACTGAAAATATTTGATATAGATTAATGCAAAGTAATTCCTATGTCAACGATTTTTAGTATATGCTAATATCTTAGGTATCAATCTAAACCTAAGGAATCACATCTAGTTAGTGTCAAGAGAATAATAAAATATCACAAAGGAACAACAAATGTAGACTTATGATACCCTAAAGGAGGCATATATGATTTGATCTGGTAATCTGGTTCAGACTTTGATGGATGCAAAAATAAACAAAAGAGTACTAAATGAACATTTCATATATTAGGAAATGCCCTAGTATCTCTGTCTTGCAAAAAGTAGACTTGTATTGCATTAAATACTTTTGAGGCAGAATATAGGGAGCGCATCTTCTATTCTAAACATTGTACCACTCTATGTACCCTGTGTTTTTATGACCAATGAGAAACAAGGGGTATGTAGAATGGTACAATGTTTAGGACAGAAGATGTGGTTCCTAGAGTATATTTGCAGCACGAAGTAGTTGTGCACAAGCTTTGTGAGTCAAACAACAATTATGAGAGTATGAACTAGATCTTGGTTGCATTTCCCTTAAATGTGGCAGCGCTAGTGCCATCAACTTAACCCATAATCTAAAAATGTATTCTAGAACCAAATACATAGATATAAGCCATTATTTCCTAAGGAACCGTGTGCTTAAAAAGATGTGAAATTAAAGTTTATTGATACCATGATCGACTTGCAAATATCTTCACAAGATGCTTATCTAGAGAATCATTTTATAAAATTAGGAGAGAACTAGACATCTTAGATGAAAATGACTTATCAGACGTCGATGGTGTAATATTAGTCATAATTACTATATCATAATTACTATATCATAATTACTATATTGACAAAATTTGTTATAAAAGATAAGATAATAAAAACTAAATCATAATTACTATATCAGACGTCAATGGTGTAATATTAGTCGTACAAGTCATGAAGGATGAAATCGTGTTTTAATACCATGTAAAAAATTATAAAATACAAAAAAATTGATCAAATGTGTATATAAAATAGACAAAATAACTTACTATATACACAAAAACTATTATTAATAATAAGATAATAATAACTCAAATAATAACTATCAAATTAAACTTAACATCATAATTATTCAAATAAAATAAAAGTAATTAAATTTCAATTAAAATATTACTACATAAATTCAAATATCATCTAAGACTATTCACGGACCCACTCACCCACCTCAAACTTGTAAACCTTTTTGGTTTATTTTGTCCGTAACACACCAAACAAGATGTTAGTATTTATTGGTATAAAGTCATGTTAGATCTCCATAATAATTAAAACATTAATCTTTGTTGGATTTAATTTATGTGAGCAATATTTGTTGAGAGAAGTAATCACACATCCTAAAATGTATTACTTCCTTACTAAAAAGTGAAAGATATATTTTGTGGTACAAAAAAAACTATCATACGTACATGCATCATAGTTAATGGATTAATCCAAGAGCCACTTTGAGATAAATCTCTACTTAAAATGATGACTCTATTATTCAATTTGATTAACCATTTATTGTTCTTTTTGACATTCTTAATTGAAAACTTTCTAACTATCTCATTCTGAATTTTATCTTTTTCCCACATTTGAGCTTTGCGTAACACAAACATCTTTCTTCCAAAATTTATTGACTACTGCAATTGGGACAGGATACATAAATAAAACTTAACTTGAAGTTCTATCCGATGTAACAAGAAAAAAGGAAATTATATTGAAAATTATAAAAAATACTTAGAAAAACATTTATATAAACAAATTTACACATAAAGTTAAAAAAAATGTAATCTAAATCTAGACCTCTTAATTGTATTTTTCTCAATTTACAGCTGTGCACAGGATGGGAATGAAAACTTTGCAGTTAACCATTGGTTTTAAAAAATACTCATTATTGCTCAGCATTAATTTTCCAAAATAAGAATTTAACCATTTCACATTTCACATATAGAAAAACCTCTTATATATGGCCATTATTAAAGACTTTTTATCAACCATGATTCCTTTGATATTGTTCTCCTAATTTAAGCAATTTTGCCTAATTCACTCAGCTGCATTTTATACAGAAATGCTAAAATAACTTTATCTTTTTATTTCAAATCAATCGAATATTGTCAGATGCAATATTCTAATATGTTAAATTTAAAAATTAATTTAATTTTTATTTTATATATATTTATCAATTTTTTATTAGTGGTATTGAGTTAGATATAAAAAATAGTATAGAAAATCTAAATTGCTACATTTTTAACCATATCCTATTCACAAACAGCCTGTACATAAACATCTCCACCATTAATCATTATAAAAAATTTCCAATTTCAACTCAATAATCCTAAATTAATTATAAAAATCACATTTGTTGTAATATTTATTGTGAAACT
Organism: Lupinus angustifolius; assembly: GCF_001865875.1. Taxonomy (NCBI): domain Eukaryota; kingdom Viridiplantae; phylum Streptophyta; class Magnoliopsida; order Fabales; family Fabaceae; genus Lupinus; species Lupinus angustifolius. The sequence goes on along the minus strand of NC_032017.1, from coordinate 1,815,940 downwards.
CAAACTGTACATCAAATTGGAAAATGTCTCATATTGATTTAACCAGTTGAACCATTTGGTCAGACGAGGTAATTTTATACCTAATTAATAATTACCTACGATATATAATTATATATAAATGCCAAATATTATATAGGTTAGTCTTAGTCCGATCAATGAGTAGATCAGACAAACTGCTTGATTCGGTCTGGTTCTTGTAACATTAATATATATATATTGTAATTCATTTATTTTCATTAATATATATATATATATATATATATATATATATATATATATATAATATAATGTATGACTATTATTTCATTTTATTTTTCATATTCTTATAACCTAACAGTTTTATATTGAAATCACTTTGACTTTGCTTTGTGATCGTATAGTGAGAGAGAGATATGGGAGAAGAAGATAACTTGAAGGGTGAAGAAGCTTTTAAGAACTCTTATGTACCAAAGTGGAGAAATCAAATAACAATTAGGTCAGTGGTTACAAGTTTTATCCTAAGCATCGTCTTCAACTTCATTGTGTGCAAACTCAACTTCAGCACTGGGATCATTCCATCACTCAATGTAGCTGCAGGGTTGTTAGGGTTTGCAGTGATCAAGTCCTACACTGCACTCCTCAACAAGTGTCGCCTTCTCAAACAACCTTTTACTCGTCAAGAGAACACTGTCATCCAGACATGTATCGTTGCATCCTCGGGAATCGCATTCAGCAGTGAGTTTTTGTATCGTTATCGCCACCTTTTTTCGATCTTATTGTATCATTTCAAGTTTTAAATTTGGGTCCCCGATCATTGAAACTAATGCATGATGGCCACACGTTAGGTTTTGGTCGTATAGAAACTGCTATTACAATTTACAACCACTAATTAAAACCTTTGTACGCTTTACTTGGGGTCAAATTATAGGTTTTTATGTTACGACCAATGTCATGGTTGAAAAAATGATTGTGATATGACCCAATTACAATCTTGGTGAACGTGAAAACAGGATCCACAATTTTCAGAGAAAAAAATCTCATCTTATCTCTAACCCATTAAATTTTAGGAAATAATTAAGTAACAATTTTTAATTGCACGGAACAACAAAGTAAGATAAGAATGAACACAGTGATATTATCAAAAAAAATTGCTGGCTACAATTCAAATTAAGGACGTAACATAGCTTAGCATGTTATTACCAAAAATTCATGTGAATAAACATTCTCATTGTGCAAATAATAATCTGCTTCTTCTTCTACTTTTGCATAAACTAAATTAATTCAGTATTTTCCTATAGTTTAATCCACTCATACGAAATGTCAGTGTTGAAATAATACAATAAAAAATGGAAACCATAATTCTCCTTAATTTTTTTTATTTGCCCCCATTATAACCAAAACCTGGGTCAAGTTATCATCACACTGAATTTTTACATAGGAAAAAAAAACTCTTGGACAAGTTTCATATGAAATTGTTTAGTGAATGGAATTGGAAGCTATAGCATTTGTTATGTCACTCATCTCTTTGAAAATGTTGTAAACGGATTTTATTCTTATGTAAGAGTTTTATATACTGCGACACTAGTTTATTGTTCATGTGACACTATTGAATAGGTGGTACTGGGAGTTATTTACTTGCAATGAGTCCATACATTTCTGCTGAAGTTGGTGGGGGTGGGGACACACCAATCAATACAAAGGTTCTCTCCCTTGGTTGGATGATTGGTTTTCTCTTTGCTGTTAGCTTTGTGGGCTTGTTCTCTATTATGCCTCTAAGAAAGGTTGGTAATAATAAAGAACTTTTGAGTTATGCAATTGAACTTTCATATGATTTTGATTATAATTTTTATTAAGTGTAACATTTCAAAATTTGCATTCCTACAGCTTATGGTTTTGAAGTACAAACTAACATACCCAAGTGGAACTGCTACAGCTCACCTTCTCAATAGCTTACACACACCAAAAGGAGCAAAGCTAGCAAAGTATTTATTAATTATTACAAGCAATTTCAATTTACAATGTTTTTGTTTGTTACCAGAGTATAATATCTATAGACTATTAGTATAAAGATTTAATTTATATATAATCAGTACGTTATTCATCATTCATTTATATTATTATGTTTAAAAGTCAATAAGATGCAGTGAAAATGTAAAAAAAAAAAACAGTGTCAAATACATACATTTATAAAGATAATGCTATCATTCTTATATATACAGGAAACAAGTTGCTATGCTCTTCAAAAGCTTTTTAGGAAGCTTTTCTTTTGGGTTTTTCCAATGGTTCTTCAATGGAGGAGACGGTTGTGGATTCAGCAGTTTTCCCACATTTGGTCTTCAAGCCTTTGACCAAAAGTATGCATATATATGTCTTTGACCAAAGCATATTTTATCTTTTATTTAAAGTTTTTTTAGCAAATGGCATAGAGTTTTTATTCATATATTTAAGATAACTGAATTCCCTTTTCAATAAGCATTGTTATTCATTTGATTGGCCTCAAAATTATTTGTTTCTGATTGTGTATAATATGATTTCTGAAGAGATTAATTTGTGAACAATGCATAACTTGAACATGGTTTCACAGGTTCTATTTTGATTTCTCATGCACTTATGTTGGAGTTGGAATGATCTGTCCTTACATAATAAATATATCTTTGCTTCTTGGATCTATACTCTCATGGGGTATTATGTGGCCTCTGATTGAGCAAAAGAAAGGTGACTGGTATAGTGCAGAGCTATCTGCTAAAAGTTTAAGTGGAATCCAAGGATATAGGGTACCCTACACTACTCCTTCATCCACTAGCAAAATGTATTTGATTATAATTTGTTAACCCTTTTCAAAATTCTGCAGTTTTAACTACAATTCAATGTAACAAATTTATGAACAGGTCTTTGGTGCTATAGCTATGATGCTTGGTGATGGTCTTTACCATTGTATCTCCATGCTATTACAAGTTGCCTATAATCTTAAGGTACAATACTCCAAGAAAAATGAGATTTCATCCTCTGTAAACCCTGAAGGTGATGATTACCAAACTTCAGAATTGGATTTCGATGAGGCCCGCCGAGTCGAGTATTTCTTGAAAGATCAGATTCCAAATTGGGTTGCTTGCACTGGTTATGTAGTCCTTGCAACTGTTTCCATCGTAACTGTATCACATATCTTTCCTCCACTGAAATGGTATCATGTACTAGTAGCTTATCTAATTGCTCCTGTTCTGGCTTTCTGCAATGCTTATGGATGTGGTCTCACAGATTGGTCTTTAGCATCAAATTATGGCAAAATTGCAATCATTATTTTCAGTTCTTGGGTAGGACTACCCAATGGAGGTATACTTGCTGGTCTTGTATCTTGTGGTGTTATGATGAGCATTGTTTCAACAGCTTCTGATTTAATGCAAGACTTCAAAACTGGGTATCTTACACTTGCATCTCCGCGATCTATGTTTCTAAGCCAAGTTATAGGCACAGCCATGGGTTGCATCATGTCACCTTTGATCTTTTGGTTTTTCTACAAAGCTTACACACTTGGTGACCCTCTAGGCTCTTACCCTGCACCTTATGCTCAAGTCTACCGCGGAATTGCGCTTCTTGGTGCAAAGGGTTTCTCCTCTCTTCCAAAGCATTGTCTAACACTAGCTATCATATTATTTTGCACTTCTGTGCTCATTAATATAATACATGATCTCTTGATCCGTTATGAGACCAAGTATAAGATACATAGGTATATTCCAAACCCAATGGCCTTGGCTATTCCATTCTATCTTGGTGGATATTTTGCAATTGATATGTGCATTGGAAGCTTGATTCTGTTTATATGGGAGAAAAAGAATAAGCAAAAGTCTAAAGATTTTGCTCCTGCATTAGCATCTGGACTCATTTGTGGTGACTCTTTATGGAGTGTTCCAGCTGCTATACTTTCTCTTGCTGGTGCTCAATCTCCAATTTGCATGAAGTTTTTATCTGCCTCTGTGAATGTAAAGGTTGATAAATTCTTGTCTGGTAAGTGATGATCTTGTTTCAATGACATCAAGTTAGGGACATGTTTTCGGAACAAGTGATCTTGTTTGGATGTTCTTTCTGGAAAATCATGTCTAGTTTATGTGTTATGACATTTTTGGGTTTGTTTCTATAGTTAAATATGGTCATTGAATTTTCATGTTGTTAATTGTAACTAAGAAATAAATAAATTTGTGAAAGCTTGGGTATATATTCTTTTTTTTATTCACATGTTGATATGATCAAGTTAAATTTGAAATCAAATATTCTAAACATTAAGTTTATTTTATTGATATTTTAAAGCAACTAGATTATTGTGCAAGTCTTTTGTAATTGTAAGTCAATAATATCGAGTATCTGAATCCTCTCCAATTCTGAACCTAGATTTTAACATGTGATAAGAAAAAAGTAAGGTCCAATTTTTTTTATTTTTTGAATTAAGTAAATCATAAAGTAATATATTTATTTCCCCCTTGCAACAAGAAAAATGTAATATAGTTTAATATTTTTATCCTTAAAATATAATGATATGACAATTTTATCCCTATATATAAGTGCAAAAGTATTCACTTGACTCTCCATTAATGGAGAAGATGTTAACTCGTCCATTGAGAATATTTTTGTTTCCTAGACAATGACAGAAAACTACAACCGTTCAAAAGTGATTTTTCCCATTTAGAGTTTGACATTATAAATGCATTACGAAGTGTCTATTTGTGGAATAACGATCTCCTCTCCCAAACTATTTACAAAATGATGTCCTCAATTAATAAAAACATGTTATGTAAATTAAAAAATTATTTTTCTTTCATTCTCCTTGATTTGAGATATGATTTGGAATATATTTTGGGACACTAGATCATTTCTTTAGCTGTGAGTTGAATTTTGATGTTAGAAATTCCTAAGAATATTGTGAAATACTACGTCTTAATTAAGAATATTGTGAAATACTACGTCCTAAAAGATCAAAGGTTTCTTCTACCTTGATCCACAAAATTGATAAATTCAAAGAATATCCTAATTAAGTTTTAAAATTATTCAATTAGTAAAGCTAGGGATGAGAAACTAATCCCCCCTTAAAAAACAAAATAAAAAATTATTAAAACTGCCATGAAAATTTATTTACTTTAAACATGAATGCTATTTAACACAAAAGAAGTTACCAATGTAATAATAGTGAGGTGACTTTGAACACAAGTAGTTGCATTACTGTTATTCTATTCCGGGTCGTCTAAGAGTATGATTTGGGATGAGGAGCAACTCCAATTTTTAAGATATGTTAAGTCACCTAATTTTTTGGACAATCCTATATTCATTACGGGCCTTTATTATTTTAAATATAAAGAAAATAATGGAGATAGTTGTGAAAGAGTTTTGAACAAATAATAGTGGTTTTGTTAAAACCGTACCGGTTATCGTACTGGTATAGTGGTACAGACAGATATGTTCATTAGTTAAGTCATCAAGTAAATCAATATGAAACACAGAATGATCCTCAGATGGATGCTCCATAACATCAAAAATATTAAACCGGACCACAATATCACCAAACTCCATAGATAATGTTCCAGCTTGGACATCTATCTTAGTTCGGGCTGTTCTCAAAAATGGTCTCCCAAAATGATAGGAACTGTGTTACGGGAGGATCTCTCTTCCATATCGATAATATAAAAATCAACCGGAAAAATAAGTTCACCAACCCAAACCAAGACATCCTCTACCAAACTAGCAGGGTAGGTAGTACTCATGTTTGTTAATTGAATCACTACCTCGGTGGGTTGCATAGGTCCAAGTGAAAGAGACATGAAAATAAACATATGCATAACATTAACCGAAGCACCTAGATCTAGCATGGACAATTACTCAACAAATCTTAAACATGTTTATCTTGGTTCTGAGAAGCCTGAAAATGCTCCTGACTAAGGTATCCAATACTGATATTATCTGATAATTTTATGGATATGTAACTATAGAGTATCAAAATTATTTTTATTATACTTTATGGATACTCTACAATACTCTTAAAATGTTTTCCTGATACCTTCTAGATATCCAAACTACAATTCAATAGCATTTTAAGAGAGTAGAAAACATGACACAATTAATTAAGTACAAGAGAAATCCAAGTTGATACAATGTATATATATATATATATCAATTATATTATGTGATTTATGAGTTCGACAAAATTCAAAGACGATTCCTTTAGGGTGAAGGGGAGGAGAGTAAAGGTATTCATTGGGTGAGTTGGGAAAAAGTGTGTCAATCTAAAGAGGAAGGCGGGCTAGGAATTAAAATTTTGAATTTGTTTAATCTTGCTCTTTTAAGTAAATGGAGGTGGAGAATAGTTTTGGAGAGTGAGTCTCTTTGAGTGAAAGTATTAAGGTCTAAGTATGGGGTGAGTTTCTTTGTTTTGGTGGGTCTAGTGACCACGAGTATTTCAAGAGGGTCTCTCCTTGGCGGAGAGACTTATATAATCTTGGTAGTAGGGTGCATGGGGTCTACATTGAATGGTTGGGTGAAGGTGTTAGATGGTGGTTGGGCTTTAGGCAGTCTATTAAGTTTTGGTCAGACCTTTGGATGGGAGGGGGGATTTACTTAAAACATCTTTTGCAAGATTGTTTCAGGTGACTTTGAACAAAGATGCATCTATTAAAACTTTGGGTGAATGGAGAAATGATGTTTGGTCATGGAACCTCAAATGGAGAAGGAACCTATTCCATTGAGAACAAGAGGAAGTTGACAATCTTTTAGAAGTTATTGAAGCCACAAGACTTGAACAATATACTACATATGGTTGGATTTGGATTCATGACAAAGGAGGATAATACTCATTGTGTAATGCTTATCAGGTACTACTAAAGGAAGGTCGTGATTGTGATAGTGGATTCTTTAAGCTGTTATGGGCCTGTAACGTACCATCAAAGATGAGGTGTCTCGCGTGGTGAATTGTTTTGAAGGATGCCCCAACAAAAATGAAACTGGTTCAATGTGGAGTCTTAGGAGCCCAAGGCACATCAACTTGTGCTTTGTGTGGTAGGTTGGATGAATCAATAAATCACTTGTTCTTCTCATGTTCTAAATCTTACCGTGTTTGACAAAACCTATACTCTTGGTTTGGTATTATAACAGTTATATGTGATGATATTAAGAGCGACTTCTTTTTACATGCTAATATCTTGAAAATGGGCAAAAAGTGCAAACAACAATAGATGTTGGTTAGTCACTATTTGGAACACTATATTCAATATAGATGAAGTAATGGATTCAATTTTACAACATTCTTGGAATTAATATTCTCAATGCTTGTTTTCCTAGCTTCAAGTTCTCCTTTGTGGAATGATTGTTTAACCTCTCAAGTTGTCTTCTTGGATGTAATGTCTCAACATATGGATAAGAGTACCACTTGTTTTCATAAATATCTTCTTTTTCTATTTTAATAAATATTATTATTGATAAAAAAATTGAAGTGAATACTGATTTTTTTTCATCAACGAAGGATATTAGTAATCATCAGTCCGGATAGAAAACAACATTTTGCGTTTTAATGTTTTATTTTCTTAATTATTATTCGTTCATAACCATATTGTATTATAACAAAATTGTTAACTTAAACCTAAGGCGTCTCATAAAAATAATGATTTTTTTGGGATCATTTTATCACTTTTTTTTTAATTAAATTTTTATATGTAAAATATAATAAGGACTAAAATAAAATTATCTTACAAAAAGTGGAATTCTTAGTTTAACTATAAAAAAATAGAATACAATCTTGTAAAAGAAATCTAAATACAATACTGTAACAGACTTGAAAAAAATTCCCAAGAAATTCTTAATACATAAATTGATTTGAATGGAAAGAATTTTCTGTATGATTTTTTTACTTTCTCTTTTACACTTGAAGGTAAAAGTATTATCAAACTATATTTAAACATCAAAATTGTGACATGATATTATTTTTCCCTTCTTTTTTTCAATCTTGAAACAAATGAAACATTATCTTTGAAAGCAACATCATGAATTACCACCACTCAAGAAGTTATCAACCTTACTATTCATAGAGGCAGATAAAAACTTCATGCAAATTGGAGGAGTAATTTTCTTAAGAGAAAGTCCTGCAGCTGGAATACTCCATAAAGAATCACCACAAATGAGTCCAGATGCTACTGCAGGAGCATAATCTCTAGCTTGAATCTTGTTCTTTTTCTCCCACAAATACACAATCAAGTTCCCAATGCACATGTCAATAGCAAAGTTTCCACCAATGTAGAAAGGGATAGCCAAACACATAGGGTTTGGAACAAACCTATATAACCTATACTTGGTTTCACAATGCATCAAAATATCACGTATTATATCAATAACCACAGCAGAGAAAAATGATATGATAGCTAGCTCTAGACAATGCTTTGGAAGAAAACTGAAACCATTTGCTCCAAGAAGTGCAATCCCACGGTACACTTGTGCATAAGGTGCAGGGTAAGAACCTTCAGGGTCACCAATTGGGTACACTTTAATGAAAGCCCAAAAGATCATAGGCGATATAATACAACCCATGGCAGTGCCTAAAGCTTGGCTAAGAAACATAGAACGAGGTGATGTAAGTGTGAGATACCCAGTTTTGAAATCTTGCATTAAATCAGAAGCTGTTGAAATAATGCTTAGCATGACCCCACAAGATGCAAGACCAGCAACTATACCTCCATTTGTAAGACCTACCCAAGAACTGAAAAGAATGATTGCAATTTTTCCATAATTTGATGCTAATGACCAATCTGTGAGACCACATCCATAAGCATTGCAGAATGCAATAACAGGAGCAATGAGATAAGCTACTAGTATATGATACCATTTCAGTTGAGGAAAGATATGTGACACTGTGAAGATGGAAATAATTGCTAGGGCTATATAACCAGTGCAAGCAACCCAAGTTGGAATCTGATCTTTCAAGAAATACTCGATTCGGCGTTGATTATCATAGTCCATAGTAGAGATTGGATCATCACCTTTAGGGTTTATAGAAGATGATGAGTCTTGTTTATTCAAGTGTTGTAATCTAAGATTATAGACAACTTGTAATAGCATGGAGATGCAATGGTAAAGACCATCACCAAGCATCATAGCTATAGCAACAAAGATCTGTTCATAAAATTTTGTTTCAAAATATTAATTAATATTCCACAATTTGAAACAGACTAAACAAATAATAAATAGAGTAAATATTCAATTTGGTCTTTTTAGATTTTCAAGTACCACTTTGATTTCGGAAAAAGTAAAAATTCAAATTAGTATCCAAAAAATAAAATTGAGAGTTAAAAAAATCTCTATCAAGTCACATAAAAAATGTTAAAAATAACTAATATAGACTCATATTCGATTTTTATGTCTTTAGTCCACTAATAAAGTTCATTATACTAGATGAATGAGTAGGATAGTGTAGGGTACCCTATATCCTTGCATGCCATAGAGACTGCTATGAGGTAGATCTTGGCTATACCATATACCTTTCTTCTGTTCAATCCATGGCCATAGAGCACCCCATGAGATTATAGACCCAAGAAGCAAAGATATATTTACCATTTTAGAACTGATCATTCCAACTCCAATGTACGTGCATGAGAAATCAAAATAGAACCTGTGTACCATATTCAAATCAACAATTATATTCTACATACTAGGAGAAACAAATAGTTTTGGGGCCAATTAAATGAATAATTAAATATTTAATGTAGATATGATATGATATGATATACTTTGATCAAAGATGTATATGCATACTTTTGTTGAAGGGCTTGTAGACCAAATGTGGGAAAACTGCTGAAACCACAACCTTCTCCTGCACTGAAGAACCATTCGAAACAAGCAAAACAAAAGCTTCCACAAAAGCTTTTGAAGAGTAGAACAACTTGTTTCCTATACATATAAGAATGATTTCATTAAAAAATTAACAAACAAAAAATTGCAACTTTTGTAATTGGCTGTGTCATCCTCACACAAAATTTACCATTCCATTTTCATTTATGAGAAAATTTAAGTTTTTTTGAATAATCACATCTTTTTACCGAGTGAGTGAGAAACTAATTCTTTTGGAATACATGAGTGCACTTCCTAATAAATGATACTATTAGGAATCAAACCATAAACTTTTTGGTCTATTTAAGATCTAGTTGACCTTATACAAGTTGAATAATGTCTTGTTGATAATATAAGTTATTATATATTTAATTCAATTTTAATTTTCTTGACATGTAAAAAAGGAATGGTTTAGGAATGTTAAACAAAATTAAAAGTTTAATAATTAATTGTTTTTTTACCAATTATATCAAATGTTAGCTCTCACCAAAATGCTTAATATTTTTGTATTAATTAATACTTACTTGGCTAGCTTTGCTCCTTTGGGTGTGTGCAAGCTATTCATGAGAATAGCTGTTGCAGTTCCACTAGGGTATGTTAGATTGTACTTCAAAATCATCAGCTGTGGAATTCAATTTTAAATTATATATTTAATAAACTGTAATCAAGTTTTTTTTATGAAGATCCAAGTGCCAAATTGAAGCTTCTCTATACCAACCTTTCTTAGAGGCACACTAGAGAACAAGCCCACAAAGCTAACAACAAAGAGAAAAACAATGACCCAACCAAGGGAAAAATTCTTCATATTGATTGGTGTGTTCCCTCCATTAACTTGAGAAGCCACAATTTGGCTCATGGCAAGTAAATGACTTCCAATTCCACCTATTAAACAGCCAAAGAACAAATTTTACATTACACAAAACTAGTATGAAATTATATGCTACATGAATTAATTATGATTGTAATATCATGTGACCACACCACATACTATCAAGATACCCTTAAAAGTGTGACATGATAAGCACTTTGTGATGTCTAGATATACAACTCAAATTACGAAATTTCAAAAAAATTATGATGTTTTATCTAAACTCACTATTGAATGCAATTCCAGAGGAGGCAATGACACATGTCTGGATGACGGTATTCTCCTGGCGAGTGAAGGGTTGTTGGAGAAGGCCACATTTGTTGAGCAATTTCGTGTAGGACTTGATCGCGACGAACCCCATGAACCCGGCCGCGATGTTGAAAGATGGCACAATTCCTGTAGTGAATATAATTTTGCACACTATAAAACTGAAAATGATGCTAAGGACAAAGCTTGTGACCAATGCCCTTATTGTGATTTGCTTTGTCCATGGTGGCACACTCATGTTCCTGAATGCCTTCTCACCAAAGTGATCATACTCTTCTTCCATTTCGTTGGGAATTTTGATAGCAACCCTTTGTTTATGCAAAAATTTGAATCATATAGTGCAAGCTAATGAAAGTGGCTTCAAATTTTGATATAAAGACTATGATGAAGTTGTTGTTTTATAGGAAACATAAAAAGATACATTTTTTTTATGCTTTAGGACCAGAGTACTACATTGCCCAGAATTAAATGTTACATGTAATGTGAGTTAAAGTTTAATTAAAATCAAAGGTGGAGATGTTTTTGAATAGGTTGTTATGACTAGCATGTCTAAAAAAGTACATGAGTAAGTTTGGCAAAATTGCTTTAATTAGGATAGGAAAATCTGAAGAATCAAGGTTGTTAAAGTTTAATAGTAACTATATGAGGATGAATATGGTTTACAAAATTAACTAATTTAGTATGTTTTGTTGACTAAAATTTGTGAGGATAGTGACAGCATTTGTTCATTTTTATTTATTTAAAAACTCTCTCATTTTTTTTTCAATTTTATTTTCATCCCCTTCTCATTTTCTTCCTCTCTCTCAACTTCTCCATTCACTTTTTTTATTTAAAATCATTTTTTATATTCAATATTGTCTTATTTTATTTTGTGATAAAAACAGAATGTAAAAAACTAACTTTAAAAGGAAAATTCAAAACTGATTACTTTTTCATTTTTATTTGTACAAAAAAAAAGCAATTTGAAAGACATACTATTAAAAGTAATCAATGTTTTTTTATTTATAAAGAAAACATATTTCTATTTATCTATTAATTATATATTAAAATAATTTTTTTACATCATCACTTGCTATATGTCATTCTTTTTTTAATCTTTTCATTTCTAAAAGGTTTCATAGTACTACTATGTACCTACTCAACTACATAATCAAACCTATGTGTTGAGATTAATTTAAAATCATACCTCATATAAAACAAGTTTTAAAGAACAAGTATAATTTTGCTAAACATATATAAATAAAATCACTTATTTTGCACCATAATTTATTAAAAATCACTTTATTTGACATGATTAAAAATCAATTTTTCCTTTATCATAGAAGTTGTTTGAGTTTTTATATATTTTAGTATCACAAATTTACCCGTCTATCTTATTGAAAGTTGCATAATAATCTTATCGATTATATGAAATTTGGTGTAGAAAGAGTGGATATGAAGATCATTGTTTTGTTATATATATGATGCTTAATGGTGGTGAATATATGACTTTTGGAATATATTATAGAGAACTTGATGACAATTTTGTTTTTAAGAGGAATTACTACTATGTACCTATTCACACTACATAATCACAATTTTTACAATGTATATTTTAACAATCTTTAATCTATTCTATTAACTATAAAATAAAATAAAGTCTTTTCACATAATCACTTGCTACACGTCACTTCCTTCTTAATTTTTTTCTCTCCTAAAAGGGTTCATGGTACTACTATGTAACTACCCACACTGCATGTAATCACATATTTACAATGTATATTTTAATAATCTATTAATTTATCTATTAACTATATAATAAAATAAAAGTCATTTCACATAATCATTTGCCACATGTCATTTCCTCCTTAATTTTTTCTCTCCTAAAATGGTTTCATGGTACTACTATGTACCTACCCATACTACATAATTATATTTTTACAATGTATATATTTTAATAATCTATTAACCATATAATAAAATAAACTAATTTCACATCATCACTTGTCATAAGTCATTTTCTCCGTAATCTTTTTCCTTCTAAAAAGGTTTTGTGGTACTACTATATACCTACCTATACTACATAATCAAACTTATGGGTTGATATTAATTTAAAATCATTCCTCATATAAAACAAATTTTAAAGAATAAGTATAATTTTACTAAATATATATAACTAAAACACTTATTTACACCATAATCTATTAAAAATATCACTTATTGAGTTATTTGACACATTCAAAAATTACTATTTGACACAATAAAAAATCACTTATTTTGCTATCATGGAAGTTGTTTGAGTTTTCATATATTTTAGTATAACAATTTTGCTCATTTGTCTTTGTGAAATTCATGTTGAGTTTTGATAAAGTTATTTGGTTGCATAATAATTCTATCAATTATATAAAATTTGGCATGGAAAGAGTGAATATGAAATTCATTATTTTATTATATGATTCTTAATGATGTCAACATCCCAAGTATATGAATTTTGGAATATATTATAGAGAAATTTATGACAATTTTGTTTTGTTCGTGTTTTCTTTGTAACTTTTTAATAGGAAGTTTCACAACATTATTATCACTTATTTTCCTTATGTATTTGAACATGTTTGATGATTATGTGAATGCAAGAGTAACATATATGTTATTAACCATGTGAATACACATGCTAACATTATGTTGTTATTAATAATGTGAACGCACGAGTAATATGTGTGCTCTTAACCATGTGAATGTACAGATAACATGTGTGTTTTTAATCAAGTGACAAAAAAATATGATCTTATGCGAATGCATAGATAACTTACTAGTGTATATATAAAAATGCAACCATACATCAGTCATACAAATAGAAAATGGGATTAAAAAATAAATGATGAAAACAATTTATTTTTGAACTATGAAAGGAAAAACGTATGTACAATACTCAATTCTGAAAGATAATTCATATAATGTGTTAGGGCACCAAAAGTGATTGTTGAACAATGTAGACCACAAACCAATAAATAAAGCGTAAAAAATAAATAGAAGAAAAGAAAATAGAATTTGTTATTGGGGTTGGAATAATTATACACTAAGAGCATTAAGTGGCACAACTACCATGTTATTATTAAAAAATAAAAATTATCAACTAATTGATTACCGATTAAAAACTTTTGTTTCTATTAATTGTTATTATTTAATCATTAGTTGCCATACATGAATTATGGAATTTTATGTCACCATTAGACAATGTCATAATTACTTAATGAAATTTGAATAGCCAGAACATGATATGCATCACCTCTTCCTTTTTGATCAAATCAAAAAGTTGATCTAGGACTATTAACCCCAAATTGCTATTGGTTACTCAAATATTTTGGAGTTATTCAATTTGCTAGTGATTCTACTTTATAATAAATAATTCTATTTAAATCAAATCAATCAATTAATATTTTTTATTTAGAGTTATGTAATATTGATTTCTCTATTGTACTTAGGGATACTTAGAAACAACATAAGCTCTTATCAGACAAGGAAAATAAAACATATATTATTTTTTAGTAATTAAGTTTTTAATGATATAATAAAATCTATGTAATTAGTAAAATTATTGTTCTAATAATACATGTGGATAAGATGTTAATATCTTTTCCGACCCATAATGAATTGTAAAGCTTAACACTTAGGTTAGAAGACTGTATTTTCCAAATTAGATATAAATAAGAGTTTTCTACATTTGAATCGTAGAATAGGTAATAATGACTCCACATTGAAAAATATGCACATTTGTAATTAATCTTGTTTCTTGGTTTCCCACGTATTTTTGTACTGGAGGCAATCATGTTCGAGCTGGGAACATTTACAAGACTTGAATCCGAAACCTTACTTAAGAAGAATGTAGCACTTGAACTAGTATATGTTGGTCATTTGCAATTAAACTGTCACGTTGTAAAAATACCCTAATTTTATAATTTAATATTTTTAGACGAAAAGGGTTGATTGTTTATTCTATAAAGTTGTATTTAAAATCTCTTGGAATGATGCATGAATAATTTTCTCATAATCATTAATGAGACTTTAAATTAAAAGTTTGAGGTCTTAGTTCCCAATTCCCAAACCAAAAGCGAATAATGTCATGGCTTCTTCTTCTTCCCCTGAGGTTGGTTCTACATTTCACTTTTCCTTTTCCAATGTCTTAAATTTTCTCTTTTTTTATTTTGTTTTTTTCCTTTTGATATTTTTCTCGATCATGATCTCTTCTTATATCAATTGTTGATTCTTCTTCTTTATTGCTTAGCTTGTTCTTGTTATATAGGTAATGGCTTTTGTTTAAGACCCGTTTTTTGGGATTTTTCCAAACAAAAAAGTGATCTTTTATAAAAATATTTTATATTGGGAGAAACCAATGTTTCACATGGGAGAATGTTGAAAATTGGTGAGAAGGGCACCTTATGAATCACCCATATTGTATTTATTTCATCATGTTAATATTCTCAATATGTATTAGGAATGAGTGGGGTAATGCATATAATAGATCCTTAGTTATGAAATGAAAATAATGCTAATGGAAAAACGATGATCACATTTTAACATAAGGGAAAATATGTATATGTTGGTGTTTTTATGTGCTTCTTGTATTTAGTTTGAATTTTTAACCTGTCTAGAAATTATATGATTCATTATGTTTGTATTAGTTAGTCTTTTTGATTTTTCATCATGTAGTACATAGATGTTATTGCTTTTGCTTGTCTTTCTTTCTTTTTCGTACATTTCGAAATTTTTGTAGCTTACTTGGTTGCTCATGTAAGTCATATATAGGAGGAGCAATATGTAACCGAGGTTACTGACAATTATGAGACAACATGTTGGGGTTGTGGACTGCACATCTTGCTTCCATCTTGTGCATCTGTTTTCAAATGTGGCTGGTGTGGGGCCATTACAAATGAAAAGAAACCGAAACGCGAGGATAAGTGCGTCAGGTGGAGACTACTGCGTGATCGATGCTTTCTTTCTATTGTCATCACGTTTATGCTCTTCGTGATATGTAAGCCTCTGTTGTTCATTCTGTTTTCTGGTTTTGTTTGTTGCCGGTATATATGACTACACTTGCTTTTATTTTCCACTGGGGTGTAGGTTTCGTTTTCAATTTTTTATCCCTTTCCGTTTATTCTCTTCGTGACAACTTATTATATCAAATGTTTGTGTAGTGTCATGGGTTTGATTGATACATTCAAACTGAGAGTTGATTACAAGTCTTCAGTTTCTACTATGTATTGCTTTGCTCATAGTAGTTTAGGGGATTCCTAATTTCCTATTACTGATAATTATTGGCATCAAAATGTTTTAAGTATGATATATGCAAAGAGATTGGAAAGCTTTGTTATAATTATACACTTGCTTGTTTTTGCTGTGTTTCATTTTGGTTTAGGCAGCTTTCGTAAGAGATTCTTTTTCAGAGAAAGATGAAATACTATTAGGGATAGAAGGAAATGAAATTTAAGATCTGAGAAAAAAAATATCTCCCTAAAATAAAACAGTAAACACAACAACAAAAAATGCAGAATAATTCATTCTTTGGCTTACAATTGTCTGTTTTTCTCCCTATCTAAGTCAAACTTTAAATGTCAGTTTTGTGGTTCAGTGTTGGTATCATTATTGGTTTTTCATAGATGTGTTATTGTGATTTGTGATATCCATTATCATGGAATAATTTCCTTCTTATTGTAATCCATAACATTCACCTACATGAAGAACTGAATCACTGTTATACTATATACTTCTCTTATACACTTGATCTTTGATTATGCAGTTGGTGGGGTGTGGGCACTCTATCCTATGATCTTTTCTCTGAGTCTTCTTTGCGGGGTTTTTCACTCAATCATTATAGCAATCTTGTCCATAGCTACCATTTCCTTTTTCAGCCTTGCCGCATTTAGGTGCGCTGGCACACCACCAAATATATTGTGGGGAAGCTATCCCACTGTAGGGAAAGGTGACCTTGAAAATTATACTTTCTGTCGCTACTGCTCAAAACCGAAATCACCCAGAGCTCATCATTGTCGTTCATGTGGAAAATGTATACTGGATATGGATCATCACTGCCCATTTGTAAGTTCCCATCATCTTTTTTTAGATGTACACTTTAGTACGGATTTTAGTTCTATTGCTACTTTGTAATCTCATGTGTGAAGTTTTTATGTGTATCAAATAATAAATAAAAACTTTAAACATGAGAATTTTTAATGGGACAATAGAATTTTCAATGACTCCATCTGTCTATTGATTTTGTTTGGGATAGGGTGACCTTTATGGCTTGTCTTTGGTTCTCCGCGCATGGGCTTTCTAGTTCTATTTTTTTGGTAGGCATCCAGAGGGATTGTTGTCCTTTGTTTTGTTGCATTGCCCTTTTCTATTAGCTTTAGGTGTTTCTTTTTTGTTTTCTTGAAGGATGTCTTATTCTCTCTCTGTAAAGTTATATCTTCTAATCCACTACTACTTTTTTTAATACTTTTTTTATTTCTGTATGTTTGCCTTGTAATTTGGAGGTCACGTTCAAATCCTAGAAATAGCCTCTTGGCTTTCGAGGATAAGGTTGTGTAAGTCTACCTTCCCCAGACCTTACTAGATGAGAGCCTTGTGCATTGGGCCGCCTTTTTTACCATATTCCTCAAACAACAGCTATTAAGCCTTAGTTTCACTAGGTGAGGTCGACTACATGGATCGAGCGATGCCATAATGCTCTATCATAAATCATGTCCATTGACAAAGCGTAATAAAAATACACCATAAAACAATTTTGTAGACAAGGAAAACAGGATGGTCCAATGCATGAGAATCCCACCTAGTAGGGTCTAGTGAGGATAGATGTATGCAACCTTAGCATCGTAAGCAAAGAGGATGACTCTAGGATTTGAGCTTATGATCTCCTGTAAAAGTGAGAGAAAGCAAAGAAGAAAAGAGAAAGAGGAAACTGAATCTAAGAGAAAGTTTAACTGAATTTTGGCAGTTACAAGAAGATATTTTGTATTTCTGAAAACTTAGAAAATACAAGAGAGGAAGCTCTTATTTATAGAGTTCCAATAAGGGCAACATTGTTTGGTAAGCAGAATAGCTAACTTAAAGATACAAGAAGGAATAAAACTATTCCTAACAAACAAAATACCAACTAACTAACACACTGTTCTTACAAAATAACCGTGTGTTCTAATACAACCCTCTAGAAGCCAAAGGTAGATCAGTAGTGTAAACTTGAAGTTGTTTTCTGAGAGTGATGAATCTTGTAGGAGATAGAGGCTTCGTGAGCACATCTGCAGTTTGAAAATTAGCTAGGATGTGCTTGACTTGTAGAGACTTGTTTTGGATCTTTTCTCTGACAAAAAACAAGTCAAGCTCAATATGCTTAGTCCTTTGATGGAGGACAAGATTATGAGCCATAGCCACTGTACTGAGATTATCACAGAGAAGAAGAGGAGCAGTGTAAGCAAACTGTAATTTAGTGAGGAGGGATTGAACCCACAAAAACTCTTGAGCAAGCAAAGCTAGACTCCTGTATTCAGCCTCAGCACTGGACCTGGAGACAGCTTGTTGTTTCTTGGACCACCAGGTGATAAGGTTAGGCCCAACAAATAGACAAGCCCCTGATGTGGATTTTCTATCATCACAATATGATGCCCAATCAGCATCACAAAACCCCTTAAGAACCAAATGAGAGGAAGAAAGAGCAGGTTGTAGATGCAAATCATGACCTTGAGTGCCATTTAAGTACCTCAAGATTCTTTTCAAAATTGTCCAATGTTCTTCTAGAGGAGCAAATAAGAATTGACAGAATTTATTTACTGAGTATGCTAGATCAGGTCTTGTTATAGTGGCATATTGGAGAGCACTAACTATAGACCTATACAAAGAAGGATTTTCAAAGTAATTGGACCCTTCTTTAGTCAGTTTGCTGTTAGAGAGCATAGGGGAAGACATAGGCTTTGCTCCACTCATATTAGCTCTTTCAATGAGATCCCTGATGTACTTAGATTGTGAGAGAAGTATTGATTTGTTCTTGAGATATTTAACTTCAATTCCTAGAAAATAATCAAGTGTGCTAAGGTCTTTTAAAGCAAAGGCAATGCTAAGATTATCAATTAGAGCTTTGATGTGAGGAAGAGATGATCCTGTGATGATAATATCATTAACATAGACTAAGGCAAACAATTTGTAGGTAGTGGACTTGTGAATAAAAAGGGAGTTATCACACTTGCTGGTGCTAAAGCCAAGTTTGATAAGAGTCTTCTTTAGCTTTTCAAACCATTGTCTAGGAGCCTGCTTGAGCCCATACAGAGATTTCTTAAGCTTACATAATACTAAAGACTTGTCCTTGTCTTGAAAACACATAGGTTGTTGCATATAAACTTCTTCATTGAGATGCCTATTAAGGAAGACATTATTAATGTCAAGTTGTTGAATGGTCCAATGATAGCTGAGAGCCAAGGTGAGTAAAATCCTTACAGTGATAGGTTTTACCACAAGGGAAAAAGTTTCATTATAATCAACACCAAGTTTCTGATGAAACCCCTTGGCCACTAACCGAGCCTTATACCTGTTGATAGAGCCATCTGGGTTTTCTTTCACTCGAAAAACCCACTTGCAGCCAATGGCTTGCTTTGTTGGAGGAAGAGGCACTAGAGACCAAGTATCTGATTTTATAAGAGCATCATATTCATCTTTCATAGCAGAAGCCCAAACAGGATCAGCCAAAGCAACCTTAGTTGAAGTAGGCTCAATGTGAGCTAAATAAGCTCTAGGATAAATGGTTTTAAAGATCCTTGACTTAGACCTAGTTTGCATAGGATGAGATGAAGTAGGAACAGAAGCTGACTCTCTAGGTGTAATGGTAAGACTAGGATCAGAATTAGTAAAGACAGGGTCAGTGGTTTGACTAGACTCAGCAGGGACATCAACATTGTTTGGAGGGGACAGATTATTAGACAGAGGTATAGACTCACTGATGTCAGTGTTACCACTATGAGGTATTTGATGAGGAAAACTAGAGGAGACAGGACTCACAGAACTAGGTGTGTGAGGGACTAGAAGTAGGGTTATGAAAAATTAAAATATGTTTAGGGGATGCAGTGGTTGTAGGAGTAGATGAAGAAGACTGAAAGGGTGTAGCATATGGAAATCTATGTTCATTAAACACAACATCTTTGGATATGACAATTTTACCATCACTAGTAAGACACTTGTACCCTTTGTGAGACAGTGAATACCCTAAGAATGTACATTCAGAGGATCTAAAGTCTAACTTGTGTTTGTTAAAAGGTCTGAGATTGGGAAAGCAAGAACAACCAAAGACTCTTAAGGAGAGGTAGTCTGGACTGGTATGGAAAAGGAGTGTATGGGGAGATTGATAAGCAAGTTTTGGAGAAGGCATTATGTTTATTAAGTGAACAGTAGTAAGAAAAGCATGATCCCAAAACTTCAAAGGAAGGCACCCATGAGCTAATAAGGCTAAACCAGTCTCTACAATGTGCCTGTGTTTTCTCTCAACTATCCCATTTTGGTGATGAGTATGAGGACAAGCTACTCTATGAGAAATACCCAACTTGGTCAGATAGGAAGTGAAAGGCCTAAATTCCCCACCCCAATCACTTTGGACAGACTTTACAGTGTTATTGAATTGAGTTTTGACCATTGTAAGGAAGGTATCAAACAAAGTGATGGTGTCTGACTTTAATTTTAGCAAATAGATTCAGGTGTGTCTAGTGGCTGCATCAACAAGTGAAAAATAATATCTAAAGCCAGTGGTAGAGTCAACAGGTGCAGGTCCCCATAGGTCAACATAAAGGAAATCAAAGGGATTGGGATATGTATTAACAAAGTTAGAAGCATGCAATTTATGAGATTTGCCTAGACAACAAGTAGAGCAAAAATCCAAAACACTTTTATTGTAGTGAGAAATTTTACAAGTAGTAAGAACATTAGAAACAACTTTGTCATTGGCATGCCCTAACCTACAATGCCAAAGGAAGTAAGTAGATGAACCACTAGTAGTGTTGTGTACAATTTTATTAACAGAGAAAGGAAAACTAGGAGTAACTTGTTGCTTAGAGACATCAATAGTAGAAGGTCTTGGACAGATGGAAGGTTGCAGATCATGAAAAGCATAGAGTCCCTCTGAAGTGAGAGTTCCTCTTAGCAGAACCTGATCAGTAGCCTGAGATTTGACAAAACAATGGTAAGGGTGAAATTCAAAATAACAAAGATTATCTTGTGCAAATTGTGAGACACTAAGCAAATTCTTGGTAATAGCTGGAACAAGCAATAAATTTTTAAGAGATAGAGACACTTGAGGATTAAAACATGAATAAAACTTGGAATTTCCACAGGAAGAGATAGGGATACTAGAACCATTACCCATATAGATCTGATCTGCAGTGAACTTTTTAGCTGGCTCTTGAACCAGAGCAGGATCAGATGTCAAGTGATTGGTTGCACCTGAGTCAGGATACCACACAGGGGGATTAGTATGGTGACCAGGAGCACCACCAGAAGATGAAGCTGTCATGGCATATGGAGAGCCAAAGTAACCTTGAGCAGCAGGGAGAGAAAGTTGAGCACCAAAAGCAAACTGATCATCATGTCCAGGGTAAGAGCCCTAATTATGTGGAAACTGAGGTCCAGAGTATGGATTGAAGTTCCTTGGAACATGAGGATAGTAAGGTGATATAGAATTAGGATAGTGTCTGGCCATAGGTGCAGTGTAGGAAGAATTATTGTAAGGTGGTAAACCAAAAATAGATGGAGCTCCATAATGATCTGAACCATATGTAGAAGGTGCATAGTAACAGTATGAAATGTCATGACCATACTTGTTACAATACTCACAAAACAGAGAGCTACCTCTTGGTCTAGCACCACCACGTGCACCAAAACTACCACGTGCCTTGCCATGATTACTACGAAAATTACCTCTGAACCCTGTAGCACCAGTAAATTGAGATGGAAGTCCTTCATTGCGTCCCCTAGGTACAAAAGGTGACATAGGAGACCTTACTGAATAATGTTGCATATGTGAGTTAATAGATGAAGGACTCGAAGGGGAAGCAATAGCAATGTTAACAGATAACGCATCAGATATGGATTTGGTGCAGTTTCTCTAAGAGATAAGATTGTAGAGCATTAATTGAAGGAATGTCCTCTTGACTTTCAACAGTGGTAATTAAATTGTGAAATTCTTCAGGCAATCCATCAAGAATACAATCAATGTGTTCAGCTAGGGTTATAGGAGATCCAATTGAAATCAAAGAATCAACAATTACCTTCATCTTCATGAGATACTCTAAAATCGTACTTGAAACTTTAACAATTGACCTTAATTGAGCCCTAAGTTGCCTACCTTTGGCTTTTGTTTGAGCATGGCAATACTCATTGATTTCGCGCCAAAGCTGAAACGAGTGTCTGCAACCAACAACTCTAGGTTGCAGATCTGGTGAAAGAGAGTTGAGAAGCCACGAAAGGATCATTTGATCCTGTTCTTCCCAGCTTATATACGCTGGATTAACGCGACAGAGAAGACGATCCTCTTCTCGTAGGTATTTTTCTGGAATATCATCACCAGAAACAAACCTAATTGCGCGATTCAATGTGAGAACTGCCACAGTGAACTGTTTCCACACAAGAATGTTGTGTTCAGTGAGCTTCGTTGACGGAAGAAGAAGAGTGAGGGAAGGAGAAGAAGTGCGCAGAGAAGAAGCCATGGATGGAGGAGGAGAACCAAGATCTTCAGTGACGTGAGCCATTGGAGGCATGATACCATGTAAACGTGAGAGAAAGCAAAGAAGAAAAGAGAGAGAGGAAACTGAATCTAAGAGAAAGTGTAACTGAATTTTGGCAGTTACAAGAAGATATTTTGTATTTATGAAAACTTAGAAAATACAAGAGAGGAAACTCTTATTTATAGAGTTCCAATAAGGGCAACATTGCTTGGTAAGCAAAATAGCAAACTTAAAGATACAAGAAGGAATAAAACTATTCCTAACAAACAAAATACCAACCAACTAACACACTGTTATTACAAAATAACCGTGTGTTCTAATACCTCCAAGTCACAAGTTAAGCAACCTTACCATTGTGCTGAGGCTGACCCTCTATTTTCGTAAACAAGGAATGTATTGAAATTGATGTGAAGAAGAAACATATGAATGGAGCCATTTATTAAATTCTAATGCAGGAGCAATTTAATAGTGAAACTAGGGTAGCAAATGATAGGCTTTAACAGCTTCATAGTTATGGATTTATGATCCTCATGAGGCTTAAAGGTCCAATTCTAATGTAATTCAGTGGTGGAAAAGGTGATTTTCTCTTATTTTATCCACACAAAAATCAAACAAACTTGATTGTATAATCAGGATTTCTGTGAACTGGCTGACAGTGATAGAATACAGAAGCATGAGAGATTGATTAGATAAGAGGGTGGAAATAGCAGGAAGGTTTATTTGGTTTAGTTTGTAAGTATGTTGCATTATCAAGGAGCAGGTTTTGGGTCTTGGAAATTTGGTGTCTAAAAACATTGCTTTAACTAGCAAATCTTTATTGTGTTTTTCTTCTAGGTTCAGATCCCCTATGCCACATCTTTTGGAGCAAGAATCATGTAGTAAGCTAGAGCTGCAGCCAATATAAGTTATGCAACTAAGTTTAGTCCATTGAATTTTGTTTCACTGGGGATCAATG
The DNA here is from genome assembly GCF_001865875.1 of Lupinus angustifolius. Classification (NCBI taxonomy): domain Eukaryota; kingdom Viridiplantae; phylum Streptophyta; class Magnoliopsida; order Fabales; family Fabaceae; genus Lupinus; species Lupinus angustifolius. Next base: position 1,792,290 of record NC_032017.1, on the reverse strand, counting down.
GTGTTGTTCTAGTTCTCTAGGATCTTTAATTCTTTATCAGGTATGTTTTAAATTGAGAGACATGTCTCTTTCTAAGGAAGAGTTGACAGGCCTTTTAAAGTATCCGGAAAACATTATTAAGGAGAAAATTAATTGTTTAGGACGGGTCAATTTGATCAATTAACTCTTTGGACAGTTCCATATAATTTAAGTGATTATTCCATGATAAAACTGTTGTTGAGTAATGAAAAACCAAGTGGAGGTTATGTTGACATGTTCCTTTGTTAATTGAGCCAAAAGACCTCTAAAGGTGTATGAATGATTTTATTAAGGGAGAATTTAACTGTTGTGGACATGGATGATTATGATTGAGTAATTCTTTTAACAGTTCCATCTGTTAAGGGGTTATTCCATTATGTTGTGCGGTGTTGAACACACGTGGTTCAGATGTTCCTTGCAAGAAGACGCCTTTTTTTGGAATGTTCTTGTTTCATTGTTGTAATCTATCAGATCAACTGTGTCCAAAGTTGGTGCTTTGGTTTCAATCTTCCATTGTAGTCTGATGATAGATTTTGTATTAATTTTGGCAGATTGGGAACTGTGTTGGAGCAGCTAATCACCGCAGCTTCATTTTCTTCCTCATTTCAGCAGTGTCGAGCACACTCTATGTCGCTATCATGGCTGCATATGCAAGCTCATATATTTGGCCGCCATTGAAATACTCCTTCGGACGATTAAACGGGGTATCTCAAAAATATCTGGCATGGAAAGTTTTGAGTGAACTTGTTGCTGCTTTCCTTGGATCTGTCCTGCTTCTATCATCTAGGGGACTTGTTCTTGTTTATCTGTTTATCTCAAGTGTTTCATTGCAGATAGGATTGATTGTTCTTCTATGGCAGCAACTTTCTTACATATACCAGGGGAAAACATATTTGAGTAACCTAAGTTCAGCAGCAGAGAATGAAGAAGAAAAGAAAGATTGTCAAAATATAGTTAGATTTTTTGGTTTTCAATATCCTGCAACAAGATTTTTGCCAACCTTCAATGTTACTCGGAAGAGACATGTAAAGTGAAACAGTCCTTGTTTTTTGTGGTTATTTTACCTATTTGACTTATTTCTTTTTTTGACAATTTGTATCAACTATTTCCTCCAAGCGGCATTATGGCATCGTTCGATCTATGTAATCGATGTCATCTAGTGGATCAAGGCTTGGTTGTTGTTGTATTGAATATAATGTGGTTACTGCCAATTCAAATGGGCCATATCACAGACATCCAAATAATACTCCACAATCCACATGTCCATGTTGTTTTTGTTTTGTAAAATTCCTGCATGCATCATAAATGTGTTTTCCCATCTGCGTGCATGTTTAGTTAATATGGCTTTGTTTTTTATTATATTCAAGAACTACATAAATATGTTGTATGTAAGAAGCCTCCACACTCACTCCTAGAGGGGGGAATCTACGAACAAGACGTTGATATAGTAGTGTAAGATTCTGTTAGATCTGCAGAAAGACTAAAAGGCCAATAATTCAATTCCCAAGAGTAACATTTATTGGGAAAGACAACTATACGCATTGAAAAAGATTATTTTCTTACCTATAAGGTGAGGGGATATCTTTGATATTCAATATTCAGAACAATATGCAGATTTAAAGCTATTGATCTTCAACCTTTTCATTACCTTCTTTCCAAGTTACGGATTATTAACATCTACTTTCTAACTCGAGGGGCTATTGACAAAACCCACAAACTCCTACATCTTCTCCATCTATACCTTCACTATCATTCAAGAACATATCATTGCCTTGCATTCTATTCCTTCAAATCGGCCAATACATTCTTTGCATGGGACAATTTGTTGATCATAATTCAACTACAACACGAGATCTTAGTCAACAAAGCAACTTGCAACCACACTTCATTATTTGCCTTCACTCTTTTCTTTAATTCATTTAATTCCTTCTTTTTTTTGGTATTAGAAATCACTAGATTTATTAGGTTTATTTGTCTTTATCACAATGTCACCGTTGGACATGTGGTTAAGTTTGTTATATAACTAACCATGACTTTGCTTGCTTTCCAATCTTAAGGCATCCAAGAACAATATGAATCCAAACAAGTTTTATGAATGGTTTTTATTTTATATGATAATTGATTTGAAATCAATTGACATCAACAATTTATTGAAGTGCTCCAAGCACAACAGAAGAAAGATATATTTGGTCACTAGAGCCACTTTCTAAAAGTTAGTCCAGTTAAAGTGCATAGAGTCATTAACAATAAAAACAAAAACAAAACCAAAACCAAAACCAAAACCATTTCCGAACATTTTTCTGTGTCAATGCTTCAAAACAAGAATTTTTCGATCTGTCAGTCTATCTATGTATTCTATCCATCTATCTGCTGCTCAAGATCTTTTAAATTAATGTCCATCAATTGGAGCAACACAAATGAAGATGATGAAGGACTTTAAAAGAAAAAAAGAAGGGTGGGTCTGTAGCTTTACTAGATTATCACTTTGTTGGGTTTCCTACACCAATTGGTTGGGCTGTATTCATCTTCTCAACTGCATCGGAAGCTGCGGATGCTGCCTTATCAAAGCCTAACCTTTGCAACTCATTTAAGAAACCATTGGCATCTGTTTCACTAATTTTGTATGGGCTGTGGTCAGCATCAGGAAATGAACCACTTGTCACGTCTTCCTTATATTGGCGCAAGGCTTGATTGATGTTGTCCCCAACACGGGCATACTGCTTGCAAAATTTTGGAGTAACCTGAAAACGAAAGATTACCTCGATTCTAGCAATGAATCCTATAATGATGGAAAGAAAAACAGAACAACACATGTTAGAAAAATACCTTTGCATGGTGAGGATGTTGTAGCATACCAAGGAGATCATGGTAAACTAGCACCTGCACGAAGAATGAAGCAAATTTAGTAATCAGTTATACCGTAACATCAAATCATCTAAGAAAAGAAGGAAGATCATGATAAACTAACAAATGGCTTAGTATTAATAAGTAAAAGAATTCATATTGTACAAAGTGCATGAAACAATTTCACCAAATATGAATAGGGTGCTTTTTGGAAAAATGTAAGTGTTACTATGAAATGAAACACGAGGAAAGGAACACTTAGTTGTATATTCAATAATGATAGATTTGGCAGGGAATATGTACCATTCAAATTACAATGTAAGAAGATTCGAGCAGAAAATCATATGTAAAGCTTACTGGTAAGAACAGGTCATCCAAGTGATTCATTTTCACATAAGACGACAACAAGTCATTTCAATATAACAACAACCAAGCATGTATCTCTGGAGTTGGCTACATGGATCGAACGACGCCATAATGATAACAAGTCATTTCAATGGCAGATGATAGTAAATTATAGGGCCAAAAAGTCATATAACAACCAGTTGCAAGTTCACCCCTCAATAAATGAAAACCCAGGTCATATCCCCAATTTAACGAAAAGATCCCTTTCCTTTTCTTCCCCAAAAGCCCGCAATTAATGATTGGTCTAATTATCTCAAATGAATTGATGGATAGCAAATTCAAAATTCCATCAATAGCTACAGGTAGTCAAGACAAAATCTTAACATTTCCAACTCAATATATGCACAGGGAAGTGAAAATATCATTTGACAGCAACTGTTTATCAGAAAATTGAAAGCCCAACACATAACAACTTTGAAGAAGAATAAATGCCTTCAAGTAAAGCGACGGTTATCTGTTTTTAGTTAAACCAAATTAGCGATGTTAATCTTGGTCACGTATCTCTCACTAAAAGTACATTTCATAATAGAACATTAGGGCTAAAATGTTGGTGAGGGCAACTAACCTGTCCACTGCAAAAGGGTCCAGCCCCAATTCCAATTGTAGGAATTTGAAGGGCTGCGGTTGTCGCGGCAGCAACAGGTGGAGGCACACATTCTAGAACAACAGAAAAGCACCCTGCTTCTTGCAAAGCCAATGCTGTCTCTACAACCTACACAAACTTGTTCCATTTAGGATGACAATTAAAATTGTTCAAATGTCAAATAGATTGCATGAATGGAAGATAGACCTTGACAGCACTAGCAACATTCCTTCCCTGGGGTCTAAATCCCCCTAAAACACTAATTGCCTGGGGAGTAAGCCCTACATGCCCCATCACCGCTATTCCAGCTTCAACAATAGCCTTTGCTGCAACTATTCTTGAAGGAGACCCTCCTTCCAATTTTATGGCATCCATTCCCCCTTCTTTTAAAATACGAACTGCGGAATCAACGGCCTGCTTATATAATCAAAACAGCAACATTTAAAAGTTAAAACCATTGTACATATAACAGAACTTCACTAAAACAGAAAGCCATGTCCATATTACTAGCATCTCCACCCCACATTTCAATTCAGCCATTGATGTTAAAAGCATATACACCCTTAACAAATTACAGATATTCTTACTCAGCAAACTTTTTTCTTCAAAATTAGTCCCTGAATGTCTAAATATTGATATTTTATCCCCAAATTCATAAGGCATCAGTTAAATAGGTCACTAATTGATAAATTTCAGTAATATGGTTATTTACTTAAAAATCATTTTATGATTTTATGAAGCACTAGTAAAAAACACACGAGACCATTATACCCGGTATAAAACGTCATTTTCTCCCCCGAGATTGACATTATTGATCAATTTAATCTCCAATATTACAAATATGTCAATTTGGTCCCTAACATTGCACACCATCCATCGACAATTTCGTTCCAGTGAGAATCTTGTGATTTTTTGCAAGGGACCAAATCGATGGATGATGGGGAAAGCCAGGGAGCAAGTTGGCATCTTTGCAATCTCAAGAACAAAATTGGTGGATGATGTGAATCTCAAGGACCAAATTTATGTTTTACTAAGTTACTACCTACACCAATTTTTGATTCACAACACTGGAACAGAAACCTTGCTTAGTGGGAACCAAACTTTTTACACACAGATCAATAGACATTGGTATGTTTGTCTACAACTTTCCAAGTTCCAAAAGAAACAAAATTCACAAAAGAGGCGTTGGTGTTGGTCTAGTGGTATAAGGTCAACTGGATCTCATTACCGTATTAGGTCAAAGGTTCGATTCGTGAGAATAATACTTATTGGCAAGGGCAATTACACAACCCGACAGAAATTAATTTCCTTACCCATAAGGTGAGAATACCCACGCTATACTAAAAAAACAAAATTCCATTCAATACAAGTTAGTAAGTCACCAAAACTCACCCCAAAAAAACAACAAAACAAAAGACAAAACTAAAAACAAAAAAGAAGCAAAAACAAAAACCTGGACAGAGCTAGATTCGTAGGACCCAAAAGGCAAATCACCAACAAGAAGAGGTCTTCGAGCCCCACGCGCCACAGCACGACAATGTACAAGAATTTCCTCAACCGTGATAGGTAAAGTTGTATCATGTCCATGAACAACCATCGCTGCCGAATCCCCAACAAGACATATATCAATCTCAGCCATATCCACATGCACTGCTGATGGGTAATCATAAGCAGTGACCATAGAAATGGGTTCATTTTTTTTATACTTTTGTCTCAACTGTGCCAAAGTTACTCTCTTGTTTGGGGTTTGTGTGGTTGGTCCTGAATACACTGTGTTTTCTGGGACATTGCTCATTCGACGAATGAGGTTGAAAATAAGAGATGAAGAAGATGGTTTTGATGCTCTTAGAAGAGAGTTGAGTGACGATGCCATTGTTAAGGAGATAGAATTGGAAGTGGTTATCTTAAACACTGAATCCGAAACTCGATAAGTATGATCTTTGCGTTTTCTGTGCCCAATTGCACTGTACCAAATCTGTGATCAAACTACTTATTCCAATAATTCGGTGCAAGTTGGTTGTTTTTTATTGACCAAGAAATTTTAGTTCCTCGAAAAAATAAATTCATTCAAAGGCCTATGGACAAAATGGACTGTGTTTTTTTGTAATATCAAGAATATGCTATTATCTTAGGGAACTAATCTGTTCAGGCTATATAAAAGTTTATCTTAATAAATATTGTTTATATGAATCGAATCTATAATATTTTAATTTTTTTAGAAATCTAGTAAAGTCTTTAACACTAAATCAACACCTTACTAATATACATGCTTTAATTAGCAATGTTTGCCTGGTGAAATGCACCTGTACAACACTTGGAAGTCCAACATGGTATTTTTTAAAATAATGAAACACATAGATTAGTATAGTAGAATATAAAGGGGTCAAAATGGGTGGGTCCGGACAGACTGGCATTTTAAAGCTCGAAAAATTGTAAGGTTTGTATATCATATTTAATATTTTTTTATTCAGGTTTTTTAGTCCGGCCCGATCAAGGTATATTAAAACCAGACTCAGGCTGAGCTTATCCAGGCAAGCTCAGACTACCTATTTTCCTTACTTTTTTAAATCTTTTTTGGGACATTTGACTTTTAATAAGCATTAGGTGAAAATTTACAAAACTACTTATAATAAAAAATAAATAATAAATATTGTGTTATAAACTTTGAATAGAAAATAGAGTAATATCTAAACATAAATATTTATAAATTACAATAACATTATAAAGTTAAGCATCATATAATTTTCCTATTTTTCGTAATATCATTTTAAGCTCGTTAATTGTGTATTTAATTAGATTTAACTTTTAAAACAAAAACATAATAAAGAAAATAATGTTTACAACAAAATTAAAATAACATAATTGTTTACCATAGAGAACTCCACACAACCAAACTTAATATAACAGTTCACATTGAAAGTGTTGATAAAGAATATTAAAAAGATAATATTTTTGATAGTGTCCAAAGGTTTATATAATAAATTCAAGTTACATATTATATTGAGTTAGGGTGTGTGAGTCTAATAGAAATGAGAGATTTAATAAATGAACTATATTAAAAATCATATATATGGGATTGACACTACATCTTAACTCAAACGCAATGCCCTAGATCTATAAGTTTGATTGCATTGGACATATGTTAAAAAATTTATACATTAATATCAAATGATATATTTTTTAAATAGATTAAATATGTTAAAATTTAAATAAATATTTTTAGTTTATACAGGCCGACCTGCCACAATCCGCGTTACAATTTGATATGCATAAATTGTATACAGATTTTTTAGCCTGACCCAATTTAGCTCACACCCAATGTGGGCTAGCTTGAACCCATCCAGATAGTACGTTTTGACACCAAAGTAGAATACAACATTCAACCAAAATATGTATTTTGTTTGTTGTATTTTAATATTTAGATATATTCAATATAAGTCAAAGTATTTTATATCAAAGTTATAAAAATACTTGAAATTATAAAATTCAGTGACACTTGAACCCGTCCAGATAACTCGTTTTGACACCAAAATAGAATACAACATTTGACCAGAATATCTATTTTGTTTGTTGTATATTAATATTCAAATATATTCAATATGAGTCAAAATATTTTATATCATACTTATAAAAAATGCTTAAAACTATAAAATTGATTGACATTTGATATTTTAATATTTATTTTGATTTTCTCAATTATTTAAGGGCCAAGAGATACCAACAAATATAAGTCCAAACTTGAATTAAAGTCATCTTTAGCCTTACCAGGAACATTGAGAAAGTACCTAGGAGAGTTTCAAATATATTTTTTCAATATGCATAACATTGAGAAAATACCTTACATATAATGACCTCCAATATGGAAGTTCACAGAATATTGATCTTTTCTTCCACCCATTTGTGACAATTTCTCCTATAAAAGGTTTACCAAAATTATTACTCAAACCCTTTAGATTTTAAATAATTGGTCACCCATCAACAACAAAGGAGCTTGACCTTCTTCATGGTTCATGTTGTATGCTTTTCTCTATCACAGATAATGATGACATGGATGCAAAAGTATACGACACCCAAGGAGTACATTCTTCTTATATTGTTCCAACCTCATCGAATGTGTATTGTCTTAACATATAGGTAAGCAAAATGTTATTTTGTACTATATCCTGAAATATTACCACATGTCGAAAAATCACTGATTATGTCAATCAACAAAGCTCTCATGGTGGAGTTTATACAGGCCGACCTGCCACAATCCGCGTTACAATTTGATATGCATAAATTGTATACAGATTTTTTAGCCTGACCCAATTTAGCTCACACCCAATGTGGGCTAGCTTGAACCCATCCAGATAGTACGTTTTGACACCAAAGTAGAATACAACATTCAACCAAAATATGTATTTTGTTTGTTGTATTTTAATATTTAGATATATTCAATATAAGTCAAAGTATTTTATATCAAAGTTATAAAAATACTTGAAATTATAAAATTCAGTGACACTTGAACCCGTCCAGATAACTCGTTTTGACACCAAAATAGAATACAACATTTGACCAGAATATCTATTTTGTTTGTTGTATATTAATATTCAAATATATTCAATATGAGTCAAAATATTTTATATCATACTTATAAAAAATGCTTAAAACTATAAAATTGATTGACATTTGATATTTTAATATTTATTTTGATTTTCTCAATTATTTAAGGGCCAAGAGATACCAACAAATATAAGTCCAAACTTGAATTAAAGTCATCTTTAGCCTTACCAGGAACATTGAGAAAGTACCTAGGAGAGTTTCAAATATATTTTTTCAATATGCATAACATTGAGAAAATACCTTACATATAATGACCTCCAATATGGAAGTTCACAGAATATTGATCTTTTCTTCCACCCATTTGTGACAATTTCTCCTATAAAAGGTTTACCAAAATTATTACTCAAACCCTTTAGATTTTAAATAATTGGTCACCCATCAACAACAAAGGAGCTTGACCTTCTTCATGGTTCATGTTGTATGCTTTTCTCTATCACAGATAATGATGACATGGATGCAAAAGTATACGACACCCAAGGAGTACATTCTTCTTATATTGTTCCAACCTCATCGAATGTGTATTGTCTTAACATATAGGTAAGCAAAATGTTATTTTGTACTATATCCTGAAATATTACCACATGTCGAAAAATCACTGATTATGTCAATCAACAAAGCTCTCATGGTGGACATTTTTTTCTATACCCATCATATACCTCTATACCTTTCTTCCCTAAATATTAATTTGATGGGAAAATATCATAAAACGTTTTTGGAGTTGAGTGTTCCTTCTTATATTCTAAGAGATTACATTTAGGATACAACATTAACGAAGCATACTCATTCAAAAAGAAAATGCAGTCATTTTCACATGTATGTATCATTTTTTAGTCTATACCAATAGAGCATAACATTTGTTTAGCATCATAGCTTCAAGAAGGGAGCACATTATCCTTCAACAACATATCCTTCAAAGGTGTAAGTAACTTTGTAAAGCTTTTATCAGTCCATCAATTAACAGATTTTAACTTATACAACCTTAACACTGTTGTCAATCTTGTGAATTTAGCGCAACCATCATATAACGGTTTCTTAGCATCACTTATCAATCGCTCAAACATCTCAGGAAATCCATAAGATCCTCTTCAATTACATTTGTCATTTCTTCAAAACAATTGCCCTCATATACATCTGTATTGATATCATTTGTAAAGATCTTATGGTGTGACCATCTTTTATCTCTCCATCTCTTGTCTCACCTTTCTTTGTCCAACATGTGTAACTCTAATCGATTCCTTGAAACACTAAATGAACTTTTAACTCGGCTAGACTAACTCCCCTTGTGTAACAACATTTAAAACAAGAGCATACAATTCTATTACTGTTTTCGGCATGCTCAGTGGCAAACCTATTAAATATTTTATCCCATCCTTATATTCCTCCGTGGCAAACCAATCAATTGACATTCATCCATTTTTTATCAACAAAGAAAGTCGTATTGATCAACAAGAACAAGAACAATAATAGCTAACTTATAAGTAGATTAGGAATGTTTAAGATAGACTACCTAAAAACAAATTGACAAAAAATTTAGTGAGCATAAATCATAGTCTAAATCATTTATAATGAGCAACAGTGAGAGAAAAAAGGGAAAAACAGAGGGATGCTACATAAAACAAACAAAACTCAATTTTAGTATTTTCACAGTGAATGTTGCGGGAAGATGAGTTGAATGAATAAATATCGTGACAAAGTGGATCTTATAAGCTGATGAATCTCGTGGGAAGATGAGTTTAATGAATGTCATGGGAAGGTGAGTCTTGTGGGAAGATGAATGTTGAGTGAAAGTTCTCTGATCGTAGGAATTTTTTTTTAGTTTTAGCATTAAATGAACGAGTTGTATGTGAGGTTTTGTTTTTAAATCCGTGAGAATCAAACTTTGACATTGCTCACTAAAACACGCGATATTGAATTTGTGACTTCAATGGCGATTAGTGAAACAATCGATGTTGAATATGTGAGAAATAACACTACTTATTTCACTGAGTGTTGTTGAATCTTTGAGTCATACAATCCACAATGCTCGATGAAGGAAGTCATGTTGATTGTATATCTGCCTGTCAGATTTAATAGCATTGTTTCACTGAGCGCTGTAATTTCTTTTCGCCTATTATTTAAAAATGTTCCGCACATGAGCGTTATTAAATATTGTGTGTAGTTAGATGCAAATTCTGGCGTGGCTTCATCTGATTCTGAACAAGATTGTGCTGCACAAAGCTGGTTCTAAAGACAACATGCACAAGTTTTGCCTATGTCATATGTTGATGGAAACAAAGATCAACAATATCTTTCACTCACCTACTCTCTAAAGTGACAAAGCCTCAATTATTTATGCTTTGCTAGAAAACATATACACTGAAGATCCTTCTCAAACACTAACCGAGAAAGGCTTTTGTGCTTTTATCTTTGGGAAGATGATTTTGACAAATATAAGGTTAAGTACGATCGCTCATAACATGTGTATTATTTTGTTTCGTATTTAGAAATATTTGTTTAGAAAATAATTAAATAAAGTACATGTCATTATTTAGTGACTGAAGGAAAAAACTTATCTCATTTTATCAGAAGATATTTTATTCTCATTGATTAAATGTTTCATTTTCATTCTTGTATAAAAAATAATTTGAAATCAAATCATTGTTTTCCACATTTACAGTGAATTAATCATGTATAAAATACTAAATACAACAGAGAAACTTAATATTCTTTAATACTTAAAGTAATAAGTTATGATCTAAGAAAAAACACCTAAATACATTAAGAAGATGAGTTCAAATACAAATGATTTAACACATTTAATATAAAATAGACGATTCAAGGAATTCAACTCCTCTCTCCGGTACTAAAGAATCTAGTACTGGATTATAAAGGGAAATGAAATTTTATCAAATTTAAAAATTATTTTATTAAAAATTAAGTTAAAATCATACCTTTAGATTTTTACCACATGTCCTAAACTTAATATGATAATGGATCTCCTTATATCGGAGAGTAGAAAAACACTTATGTGAAAATATATCTAATACATCTTAGTTAGAGACAAGTATATTTAAGTAAATGGTAGGAGTGCTGGTAATAAGATATCGAATAAGAGAATGAGAGATAAGGAGACTGTAAAAGCCTAGGGGTCGGTGGCCCCAAGCCATCCCTGGCTAAGGACACAGTACCTTGTCATGCGTCACATAAATTACCCCATCACATTTGCTACTTCGGTACACTAATTTTATGTGTTTTAAATTATTGTTGAGCTTATTGTAATTGTGAAAAATAATGTAGTTGATGCAACCACAATTTCGATTATAATATTATTGTGTAGAGTCTTAAAATCATAATATTAAAGTGATAATTGTGGTTTTATGGTACAATTTAAAACATCACAGAATCCACAACAAGGATGAGGAAAATGTATAGAGTTAAAGCAACAGACAAAATACATAGGAACATATATTGGTATATATCCACAACAAGCATGGTAAGTATTATTTATGACTTTATGTACAAGACATGAAATCATTGAGGAATAAGAAGAGGGTGTACCATAGCAAAGTTTTATGAATAAGAAAACAATAGCTAGAGTGAAGAGATGAGTAGGTATACAAAGTGATTCTTTTCTTCTCTTAGATAAATTCTATTTTTGGTGTTTATTTTCTGGGTTTTAATTTGAAAGCTTTGAAAGAGACAAGAAAGCAAGGAAAATCAAACATTTATAGCTTCAGGTCCTTCTTTCTCCACTTCTTATGCCTTTTGTTTCCTTTCTTTTCTCTTTTTAATTATTTCCAATAGAAAAGAAAGCATGAAATTGATTTTTTCTTTCAGTAGAGGAATTCCAATAATAAATTTTAATAAGTTTTAAGAAATTTCAGTTTTGCTCAAGTTTGCAAACCAAAATGGAAGCTGCTTCCTCATCCACACCTTTCTTGGGAATCAGAAAAGAAAATCAAAGTCAGATTACACAACACCAACCACTCACAGTTGGTTCTTCAACTGTTGCTTCAACCATAGTGCCTCAACAGAAAAAGAAGAATCATCCTGGAACAGCATGCAAGTAGCTCTATGCATTCTTCACAATTTTTTGTTACTTTAAAAGCATTCCTTACATGTTATGGAAAATACCCTTTTTACAATCTGTTGTTCATTTTCATCTCAAGAAACAAACATGACATGAAAACCCTAAACCTAATCATCAAGTTCAACAATAGTAATTTTCATCTACAATAACAGTAATAGTTCTATTCTTTTAAATAGCTTAAATTTTCACTTCAACATATTTGGTTTGGCAATTTTCATCTACAATAGTAATAGAATTCCCTAACAACATATTTGGTTTGGCAAATTTTTTTCTAATGGTAACAACAGATCCAGATGCGGAAGTAATAGCACTATCTCCAAAGACCCTGATGGCAACAAACAGGTTTATATGTGATGTTTGCAACAAAGGGTTCCAAAGGGAGCAAAACTTACAGCTCCATAGAAGAGGACACAACCTTCCTTGGAAGCTAAAGCAGAAAAGTACAAAAGAGCAAAAGAGAAAGGTTTATATGTGTCCTGAACCCACATGTGTTCACCATGACCCTTCAAGGGCTCTTGGAGATCTCACTGGGATTAAGAAACATTACTCTCGTAAGCATGGTGAGAAGAAATGGAAGTGTGAGAAATGCTCTAAGAAATATGCTGTTCAATCAGATTGGAAAGCTCATTCTAAGACTTGTGGCACAAGAGAATATAGATGTGACTGTGGCACTCTCTTCTCCAGGTAACAATCATAAGACTTGGTTTCATTGCATGTTTGCTTTTACTTATAATTGATTGCATTAGTGTGGTTTTGATGCTTAATACAAAGCACATTTTAATCATAATTGTAGCCATATCAGGAGTATTGTAAGAGAATCCTCAAAACAAGAGATAAATTTGAGCAAGACCATCCAACCTTACTCTTGTGTATGTTAGTAGTGAGATGTTTCAGTAGTATAAGACTATTCACACGTGAGCACACTATACAAATGTGGATCCAAAATTGAAATGTTAAGAGAAGAAAAAAAACAAGCAAGTTGAACTTTGTTCCTTGGGAACAAGGTCCCTCATATCCTTATTCCCTCACGTGTAGTTAAACAACATTGTAAGGAGCACGGGCACAGTAACAGTGATACTGGGTATGGTTTCACATGAGTTGAATCGCTGGGTTTTGTTTTCTTTTGGATTGGATATTTATACATGGTTCAACTTTCTATGCCAATGGTCCAAGATTCCTAATTGGAACAGTAATAAAAACTATTCCTAGACAAATCTAAAATTATTACTTCATTTAGAGGGATTCTCATTGCTCATGTGATTTACCATTACTTTAAATTATTTTGATATAATCAAGTATATCTTTCACCATAATGAGTTAATCATTTTTAAATGTGCGTGTTGACTTTTCCAACAAGTATTATTGTCAGAAATTTAACTCTTACCTTTTTGGCTCAATCTAAAGATTAAATAAGCCTTAGATCAATGCTTTAAGGGTTACCTTTATTTTAAATTATACTTTCCAACCACAATTGTATCATAATAGCTTGGTTTTGCCAGTTTTTCTATAACGAGATGGCAACTACAATATATGAATATGATTTTATTGATCTCATTTTTTGAAAATTTTCCTCAATAAAAATACTATGATTGGCATACATAAAAAAAATTATTCTCTCGTTAATTTAATCTGGAGGAAGAAAATTCTCAAACCCTATAGTTTCTAACAAGTTATTTTACTCAATGAATTTTGTAAATTAATATTTGCTTATCTATATTTCATGACTTGGTGTTTTCTTTTTTCACGAATTTAGCAAACCTTTTGGTAGGTGTACAATTGTTTTCATAACAATTCTCTCATTGTATAAAATAGACAAATCATGAGGCACTTTGCATTTATTATGGTGGTCCCTTACAGTGCTTATAATTATTAACTTTCATCAAATTTGCAAATAATTCTCTCTTTTAAGTGATCTAAAGAGATTTCCTCAAAGTGGTAGTTCGATATGGAGTTGTTGGTGTGTTCCAGATTTTGGCATAGTCCTTCAGGCCCTATCATTCTGTTTTACTATTGTTTATACTTCAATTTTTTATTTTTTTTTCGGTAGAGGTACTTTTCTTAATGTCCAACTACTAATTCCAATTTCAACCAATATTCCTAATTTATTCTATGCTTAACTTTTGAATTTATCTTTAATTTAACTTTTTTGACACGTGATACTATAGATTTGGTCGGCTATATAATTCATTTTTATTTTTTTTATATAGGCTATATTATTTATGTAAGATAAAGGGTATGTATTTGATTATGGGACATCATTGAATTCAAAATTCCAGCATAAGCATAAAAATTTCTTATATTGTTTTAGTATTTCATTATTCTTTGCATGAGGAAATGTTTGTTACGGTTGTGGTTGGATGTCCTCTTCACTTTGTTAATTAGGGATTAAAAAATTAGGGGTACACATCTCACACTTTGTGTCACTCCATGTGCCATGAATTGTGATTGGTCAGAAAAATATATTTAAGTTAAAATTTAATTATTAAGTATTTTTCTGACCAATCACAAGCGCATGACACATGGAGTGACACAAAGTGTAGGATAGCAGATGTGCTCCCAAAATTAGGGTCGAGGGTGGCTGTCCTATCGCGTGCGATTATTTAGGGAAATTTTGATTATACTGCCATATTTTAATTAGTTTATTATTTACACAATGCAACTAAATGCTTTAAATATGTAGGTATAAAAATTATTCCATCTATCATATTTATATGTCATTTGTAACTAATTCACACATATTAAGAAAAATATTTATAAACCACTATACTCTCAAATTTATCAACATATATATTAATATTTATAAGTTATCCCTCCATTTATTACTTTGTAAGTGAAAGTTTATTGGAACATGTAAGGAAGAATAAATATAGAGTGTAATTACAAAGGAATAAATTTCATATGAATTATTTAATGTCATCTAAATAATATAAAGTAGCTAGCTAGTTATATTTAAGGATAAATACTATCTAAAATGTGAATTATAAATAGGTTTAGTGAAACTATTGAATACTTCTAATCAATGGACTTACACAAGTCTAAATCATTAATTTTGAACAAATTCTTTTAACTTATATATTAATGCATGATGTGTTATCATTGATTCAAGAACATCAAAAATTATATTTACTCTACTAAACCGTCTTGGTTGTTGTGACTCTAGGGTAACTAGTTTCTCAAGTCATAAGTTAAATTCTGGAATAGTTTTCTGGTATCCAATCCAGAACTTTGGTTGTTTTAGTGAAAAGTATTGTTTTATAATTTTAAGCTTTGGTTAACAATATTCAGTTGTATTCTCATTCAATTATTATACTCTCTCCAATAGTTGTTCCTTTCCAATATATTTGTTGCAGGCGTGACAGTTTCATCACTCATAGGGCCTTCTGTGATACACTAGCACATGAAACTGCAAAACACCATACAAATCTAAACCCTTTGGGAACTCATTTGTTTGGCACCACAAACCAAATGAGCTTAAACCTATATCAAGTTGGTGCTCAAATTTCTAACCTTCAAAACCAGAACCATGCAACCACCAACAACAGTATCTTGAGCCATGGCAATGCTGCTTTGGCACCACCAAAGTATGAGCACATTTTCTCATCACCTTTGCATCACCATTCATCATATGGAGTAGTACAGTCACCACATTCAATGTCTAATTCCTCAGCTGGTTTCTTCATGACTGACCCTAATCAAGGATTTCAAGAATTCCAATCTCATCAGCAAGGAACAATCTCAAGCCACAAAGAACTTTATGGCCTTATGCAGCTTCCTGATTTTCAAGGCAACACCAACAATAACAACTCTACTTCTGAATCTGTATCTGTTCCTGCTAATATGTTTAACATCAACTTCTTTACGAATAGCAACAATAGCAGTGGCAACATAATGGCTGGTCAATTCAACAACATCAATGGAGAAGGTAACCAAGAAACAACACTTTATATTAATAACAAGAGCCCTGTGAGTAATCAAGTTGGGTCTGGTAATTTATCTTCACTCTTTGGAAACTCATTTGTGCAACAAGAAACCATGTCGCCGCATATTTCTGCCACTGCATTGCTTCAAAAAGCTGCTCAAATGAGTTCAACCACCAATGCTTCCTCTATGCTAAGAGGGCTAGGTCGTTCCTCAACCAATGGTGCAGAATCTTTTGGAAGTGATAGTAGGAGAGAAGGTATAAGATCAAGCATGGAAAATGACCAACACCATCATCTCCATGGATTGACGAACTCTATTGGAAATGGAAACAATTCCATATATGGTAATATGAAAGGGAATGAAAACAACCTTGGACAGTTTCACAATGTTGAGGAACCTAATAAGTTGTCCCAAAATCTTGGTGTGTGCTTTGGAGAATCTGATAAGTTGACATTAGACTTTTTGGGTGTTGGAGGAATTGTAAGAAACATGAATAGTAGGTTTTCACAAAGAGAGCAACAACACTCTATGGGTTCTACGAGTTCTTTGGATCCTTAAATGGAAAGCCAACCTTTTAGAAGTTCAATACTGCAATAAGCTGAGTTAATTAAATTAATTAGGGAGAGAAAAATGGTCATTGCTCATATATCTACTAGTTTCTAATTTTTCTTATTTTTATTTTATTTTTCTTAAAGAAAGTCTACTTATCAATTGGTATATTAGGGTTTCATCTCTAAATTGTGCAATCCTTGCATTTTTCTTGAACACATCCTTCTCCCTTTTATCTAGAGAATTGAAATTCCACTCTCCTTGATAATGATATATAACTAGTGAATTTTAATTTATGTTGCGTAGAATTTCTTGATCCTGAGATAAATTACTAACAGTGAAAACTTTGTGGTAAAGCAAAGTTCTATAGAATGGGTGTGGCATCCATTAAATTGTATCTTATATTGTTAATCTTTTAGTCTTGTGGATAAAAACATTACTTGTTCTCCTACTTTTTTATTTTTTATTTAATAAAGTTCATTGCTGATTAAAAAAAAGCAAAGTTCTGTACAATACTCACCAAATGAGGAAGCTGCCACTCACTTTCTGAGAATCTTCACATGGTGGCAATAATCCAAGGGAAGCGACAAAGGCCAATTTTCGTTTAGTTTCATTATTCTCTTTTCATGTTATAATAGTATTGGATATATGTTATTCCAACTATTAAAAACTAAATGTAAGAATCTTTGTTTGTTCACCTAATAATTAACATATACTTGACATATATGTCATTGATCTAATGATTTAAGATAACACATCTTAGGTACTGTACAAAATTAAAGGTTAAAGATTTGATTCTTAAAATGATAGTTGTTGGAAGAAGAAATCACATATATCCAAAAAAGGTTAATGACTTAATTCCTTACTAATGGAGTAAGAGAATACTCTTAGTTATAAAAAAAATATCAAAGGAATAATATTTTTTTCCATTGGCTTTGTAACTAGACTACAATGTCAAAAACCTTCTTATTTTCATGTACTTTAGTTCACATTCTTCTTCTTAACCATGTCCATTTAACCTTATTCCTCACCATGTTGACTACCTTTGTAATTTTTTGACTTGCACTCTTTGTTCTCTTTCTTTAAACTGTTTTTTTTTTCATGGTAACATGCACTGTGACGTTAGGGTTAGGTCTTACGTCATTTATTCAACTTCTTAACGACTTTGAAGGAGTTAATGAAGATGTTGGCTAACCACACTGTGCAATACAAAAAGAGCATTGATATATCCTCCTACTAAATCCTCCTACTAATCCTCCTACCCACCAAAAAATGACACATGTTACTTATAATTCAATCATTAATAATTAAAGTATCTTATTATGACATATATCATCTTCTTGTGGGTAAGTAGAAAGATATAGTAGGAGAATATATCATTTTCTATAGAAAAAGGTTGTCTGTAAATTTCGTTACAGTCATAATAGGTAAACATTATGTGACAGTTTTGTCGAAAGTCACGGCATTTGTTTCAACATATGAGAAGCATTCAGTCCGTCCGTGACCATGGAAGCCTGTACTATTGCTGTACCGTCTTTATGGCGTACTTCATTTCTATTTTTTATTTGCCCCTTTTGAGGTAGATACAGTTCAATATTTCAGTCAATGCAAGCAAAAAAAAATAGCATTCCTAATTCTTTCATTCCTGATTTGCTTAAAATATAATAATGTCACATTTCGTAGTATTTCAATGAAGTATAAAAACAAATATTATATATTAGACTCAAATTTCATATAATAATAATATGTACTCATTAGAAACACTATGTGTTCGGGCTCATGAGTGTGGTGGAGCTTAAATTGCAATATCTAATAATATATGTCGTTATGTGATCAGGTGGAGTTAGGCACAAATGACTAAATCTTGTTAACAATTTTTTTGTCTCATTCTTTTATATTTGTTCTCTCTCCTTTTATTTGATTACTTGTGTCAATATAGTGCAACAATTGCTTCAGCTACACCAACAAATTGTATCAGAATCAATTGGTAGAAGTCCAATGAAAATCATATCCAAGGATTGCAGAAAGTAGGGTAAAGGACTTGTAGGCTGGACAAGGTCTTTCAAATACAACACCCAATGATAAACCATATGAGTGTAAGGATAAGAAAATATTTAGAGATCATGGTGGTGACCATGGTTGTGTTGGATCTAGAATTCCCGAAATTCATGTATTGGATTATGACCCAGGTTGAGTAGTAGGCTTAGAGACATGTGTTGATATTATCTCTCTAAATATTGGAAAGGATGATCTCATTTGAAATGAGAAGTTGTGTATCCTTGTGGCATTTCAGTGGCATCATAGAAAAGGATGTTAATTGCTAGTAAATCCAAAAGAGCATCCAAATATTGACTAACTTTGATGTCGTGTGTAACACATACATTAGCTTGGATACACTCTATAACACGAGCGTTAGTAGAGATGCAATGTGTAACACAGGAATTGTCTTAGATTCAAGAATGTGGGACATGCATTGGTTGAAATTGATGCAAAGTATGTGAAGTGCTATACTCATTAAGGTTTAATATGATTTTCTTTGAGTTATGATTGTCAATATAGATAACAGTGGTGGTAGTTGTTGAGACGTTCCAAGGAAGCTTCATGATTCACCTCGGTTGAATATTGAATAGTGCGATTGTTAATGAAATCTAGTGTAAAGGTTCTATATTATTGCAAGACTTCCTAACAATGGATTTAGAGGTGTGTGCTCCATTGGACGATGGTATGGGATTGGAGAAACTACGCTACAAGTCTAAGGTCAAAAAAATTAGGTGAAGATTGGATAGACATATAAAATAGATGGGTAGCAAGGTTGGTGTCTCTAACCAAGCATAGAATTTGTTCCACACATTTCAACAAACATATAAGAAACAAAAAGATAGTCTATTGATTCAACATTCTAAGAGCAGAAGATGCGTACCATCTTCACTTATGATTGGATGCCCAACCTCTTCCAAAGTTCACTTTTTGTTGCTACCTTTCCGTAAGGACTTTCCACACAACGCAAAAATCCTTGAAGAATTACAATTTAACCACACCCTTTTGAGCAAAATCCCCATCTCGCTTTGGCTTACATTCAACTAATGAGATGCTTTAACTTCATAAACCTCTCATTATGCTAGATTCCAGTTCTACCTGTCTCTTGTGCCCATAATACAGGAAAATGGTTGAATCATACTATACAGTTCCAATAAGGGTGACAGAGATCGGGAGGTTTTGAATCGAAAATTTGTTGCAATGATTCAGAAGTATATTGATAGAAGTTTATTTGAACATGTGTCTACATACACAAATGCTTATGAGTTGTGGTCGGAACTTGAATCTATGATTCAAAAGAAAACTCCTAGAAATAAAGCATCTCTTGTCAGAAGGCTAGTGAAACTCGACTACAAAGATGGTCAGAGCATGATAGAGCACTTGAATTCATTCAAGGGTCTTGTCAATCAATTGACAAAGATAGATACGAAGATAGATGATGAGTTGCAAGCACTTCTGCTACTGAGTTGGTTACCTGAAAGCTGTGATACATTGGTGGTCACGCTCAGCAACTCAGTCCCTGATGGGAATGTCTCAATGGACAATACAGTCTATTGAATGAAGAATCTAGAAAGAAAGAATGGAGTACATCTTTCCACTCTGAAGCAAATATTATGGAGAAACGTGGAAGAAGTGAAACTCATGGGATGAATGAATCTCGTGGAAGAAGCAAAAGCAAATTCATAGGCCGCCCTCAATCTCACATGAGGTCAATAACATGTTATTATTGTAGTAAAGAAGGACATAAAATATCTGAATGCAAGTCCTTAAAGAGAGACCAGAAAGCTGGAAATGTCCATGAAGATTTAGTTGATCCAAGGAAAAATTGTCATAAGTCTACCACAACTGTCACCACATATGATGATGTTCTCCTCATTGGCGAAGACAATTATCTAAATGTTGCATATGGTGATTGTGCTTGGATCGTTGATTCCAGTGCTTCTTTTCATGTAAGTCCACATGAAGGTTTCTTCTCAAACTACAAGAAAGGTGATTATGTTACTGTGAAAATGGGAAACCATGTTACTAGCAAAATTGCAGGAATTGGTGATATTGTGTTGCTAACAGACACAAGAGGAAAGCTTATACTGAAGGAGGTGAGACATGTCCCAGATATGCGTCTCAACCTTATCTCAATAGGTAAGTTGGATGATGCTGGTTTTGTAAGTCACTTTGATGTTGGAAAGTGGAAACTAGCAAAAGGCAACCTCGTTATTGCTAGAGGCTCAAATGAAGGATCTTTGTACATTATGCAATGAGGAATTTGTTCTAGAGAAGCAAATGTTGCTACTGACTCCAAAGATCTTTGGCCTAGGCGATTGGCGCACATGAGTGAGAAGGCACTTCAGATTCTCGCCAAAGACCACCTTCCAAGTATAAAAGGTCAAATTTTAGATTCATGTACTGATTGTCTTTATGGTAAACAACATAGAGTCAATTTTCAGAGAACAGGCAATCCCTCACGGAGAGATGAAATACTTGAATTGGTGCATTCAGATGTTTGTGCACCATCTGAAAGATCTCTTGGAGGATCCTACTACTTTGTCACATTCATAGACAATCACTCGAGAAGAGTATGGGTGTACTTGTTAAAAAGCAATACTATCAGCATTCAAAGAGTTACATGCACCAGTAAAATGTGAGACTGGGAAGAAGTTGAAGTGTCTGAAAGAAGACAATGGTGGAGAGTATCGTGGTCCATTTGAAGCCTATTGCAAGGCTTTTGGTATTAGACTGGAGAAGACACCACCAAAGACTCCTCAGTTGAATGGAGTAGCTGAGAGGATGAACCACACAAATGAAGAGAATATCATATGCATGTTGCAAGATGTCAATCTCCCAAAGTCTTTCTAGGGTAAAGTAGTGAACACTACAGTGGATCTCATAAATCGAACACCTTCAAGACCATTGAACGAAGAAATTCCTGAAGAATTGGTTCTATTCCTTTTGTGTATCTGGGAATTCCGGTGGGGGCTAATCCAGCAAACTATTCTTCTTGGCAGAATGTGATTGAAAATGTTTTCAATATATTGGCAACTTGGAAGTGTAAGCATATTTCATTCGGTGGTAGAGTGATTCTCATTAATTCGGTTCTCGTGAATATGCCTCTTTATATGTTATCGCTTTTTAAGGCTCCAAAGAAGGTCATATCGAAGTTGACCTCTCTTCAGAGAAACTTTCTTTGGAGTAATAAAAGAGGAGTTAGAGGCATTCCTTGGGTTGCATGGTCGGACGTGTGTAAGCCTAAAAAGCTTGGAGGTTTGGGTATTAAGGATATTTCTCGTTTCAATGATGCTCTGTTGGGAAAATGGAAATGGAGAAGACTGGTGGACTCTCATGCTATATGGGTTAAAGTGATTGATTCTAAGTATGACACTAATGGGGTCTTTAACTCTAGTCCGTCGGCTTCAAGATGGTGGAGAGATTTGGTTAAAATTGGTTCTCCCGATGATGGATCTGACTGGATGGAAGCCAACCTTTGGAAGGAAATTGGTGATGGGTTTCATACTTGTTTTTTGAAGGATATTTGGTTTGGGCATCGAACTCTTAAGGATACCTTTCCGAGACTTTTTCTGCTTGCTTTAGATAAGCACGCTTTGGTAGCTGATTGTGGGGTTTGGACCAATGGAGAGTGGACTTGGAAGATTCATTGGAGGAGTAATTATTTGCGTGGGAGGAAGATGTAGCAAGAAGCCTTTATCGTCTAATCCAGAACCACCCTTGCAAACGTGATGTTGGTGATAGATGGAGATGGAACCTTGATAAGTCAGAATGCTACATGGTGAAATCAGCTTACTTGGCTCATTTGAATGCTAGTATGATGGAGCCAGGTAATGTTCTTAATTTATGTTGGATAAATTGTGCACCTTCAAAAGTGTGTTGTTTAATGTGGAAAGTTATCAGAGGTAGGGTAGCAACAAAAGTGGAGCTTCATAAGAGAAATATTATGGGGGTGAATGATTTGAAGTGCGATCTGTGTTTGTTGCATGATGAACATTTAGAGCATCTTTTCCTTTCTTGCCCTTTTGTCTCTAATGTGTGGAAATGGTTCTATTCTTGGCTTCAAATTCATATTACTTTGTCGGATTCGATTGTGGAATCGCTTAAGACTCATGATTCCCTTTGTAAGATTAGTAAAAGGAAATCGATGTGGAGAATGTTGTGGTTTGCTGTTATTTGGTCAATTTGAAAGTTAAGAAATTGTATTATTTTTAGGGGGGACAAAGTTAGTTTTACTCAGATTATGGATTCAATTCAAATTAGATCTTGGTTGTAGATTTCAAAAAATATAGAATCTAAGTTGTACACTTTTGCCCAATGATGTATTGACCCTTATACTTGTATTGATCTTCTTTGTAAGTTGTAATTGGGTCGGCACTCCTTATACCCATTTCTAATATATTTGCTTATCAAAAAAAATAGGTGTGTCCCATATATGAATAGGTTTCCTGTGCAAATCCCTTCAGCAGATATGTTTATCTAGCATCAATATTTTCCTTTAACCATTTTGTAGAAAATATATCATAAAAAAGGCAAGTGAAAGGGAAAAGACAATAGAAGAAACAAAAATACTGTACCCATAGCTGTCCACCTCATCCAAGACAACATGTCACAATCAGAAGAAAAAACTTTTTCTCAACAAAATTGAAAAGCTGGACGATCATTTTTTGACCAATAAACAGTAAAAAACTACTCCATTACACATTTACCAAGGAAAATCGATCATCTTGTAATCATAAACACATAATAGTAATCTTAGACACATAATAGTAATCATTTTAATATAAAAGTGACTGATCTTTTTGGTTGTCGTACCCTTTGTCCTTTTCAACAAGATTCACTCGCTGAGAAAGTTCCCTCCATCTCCAAAAGATTGATCTGATGGTGCAGTATTTTGCTGTTGCTGTTGTTGCTCTCTATGTGAAACTCCTCCACTCATGCTTCTTACTATTTGACCAACTCCAAGAAAGTCTCTAGTACTGAGTTTATCAGAGCCTCCAATGCTCACTGAATGCAGTTTTGGCTCTCTATTTATGCTATTGTTATCATATGCTTCAAACCCAGTACTAAACCTAGCTGCAGAAGAAGATGAAGAACCATTTTCCAATATGGGAGAGTTTCCACTAACAACAAAAGAGTTCATCAACTCTTGCAGGTTGTTGTTGTTTCCGCTGAAAATGGTGTCAAAGTTTGCAGAAGAAAGTGGCCTCTGATCACTGTTGGAGGTAGTGCTTCTGAAACTTCTGAGAATAGAGGAGGCAGTATTATTGTTGTTACTTGAACTTGCACCCATTTGAGCAGCTTTTTGCAGCAATGCAGTTGCGGACATGTGAGAAATGGAGCCACTGCTATGTTGTACAGATGAGCTGAATAGAGAAGGAGCATTGGTAGTGGTGCTTGTTTGATTATGATCACTCATTATGGAGAAGAAATTAGACCCTTGATCATTGTTGATATGTTCAGATAAGTTGTTTTTGCTATTGATGTTGCAGAACGGATTGTTGTTGTGATTGTTGTTAAGATCAGCCAATTGTAATAGTCCCTGAAATAATGCTTTGTTTTGATAGTTTTGGTTTTGGTTTGGTTCATCTGGCATGAAGAATGGAGAAGAGTGCATGGTTTCTAAAGGTTTAAAGGTTGATGAGCCAAGTGATTGTTGGAGAATGTGGTCAAATTGACCGGCTGTCGTGGGACGTAGGCACAATTGGTCACCTGATTGGTGGTTATTCTGGTCATTGATGGAACCTACTTGAGATATAGCTAAGGTCATGCTGCTATTTCCGTACAATTGGCTTCCAATGGCACTGTTCAGGTTTGGTTGTTGTCTTGCACTTTCATGAGCTAATGCATCACAGAAGGCCCTGTGGGTGATGAAACTGTCTCGTCTGCAGTGTTATAACACACACCAAAGAATTGTTTTAGATATAACATGTATAACTATCTTAGATATGAGCATTTTGAATTGGAAAATATTAGCATTTGCAAGCATACTTTTGGTAATAAATTTCTCATATGTTTCATTTATTTTTTTGTTTTTCCTTTAATCTATACACACAATAAGAAAAAGAATCAAGAAAAAAACATATAAATCATGGTGCATAATAATGGTTGTCATATCTTCCGCCGATCAAAAGAAATTTATTATCGAACAGGGAAATGGTGCATAAATGATATAGAAATAAGAGAAAATAATGTATATACAAATAATATAAAAGATACTTTATACATATCATATGTTAATTATTATTAATCATTATTTAAAAGTAACAGAGATAAATACTTCAGTATAAAAAACTAAATAAATGTGTATTTGTGTATAGGCTTTGGACTCTAAAAATTAAATTTGCAAATATTAATTTAGTTAGTTTTAGTAATTTGAAAATATTACCAATAAAACACGTTACATTGTGAATTGGTTATGTTTAATTAATTTATTATATCGGTTGGTTGTTGCAGTTTCTTTAGAAAAATCATAATTACATAATTTACTAACATTATTTAGTAGAGGAACATTTCAATAGTTACTAATTAGAGAGAATTGGGAAACTATTATCTTTTTCTATTAGTATAATTTTAATACTACAGGTATATAAATTCCGTAAAAAAATACCATATATACATATAATATTATTAGAGAAAAAATGTATGCATTGACATTATATGAATATGAATTTTATATATGGTTATTGAATCCATCATTCATATTTTATCATCATCAACTCTTCGAAAAAAAGTAATACAATTAAATAATAAATAATATACTAATTATATATAAATCATTACACTTAATCATGTCATACACCCCACAAAAAATGTTTCTTATGGAAACAGTGATTATTATAGCTGTTCACATATCCCATAAGTATATAGATTCGTAGAAGCAGGGTTAAGCACAATGAAAACGTTTAAAATGAAGACCTTAGCACCCAAAAAAGAGTTTATATCATAATGAGCCAAATGACAAATATTTGCGTGGATTCGTGAAAAAACTGGATAAATAATAAGACCACTGTGAATAACACTAGGAAGAAGATAACTAAAATTCTGAAAAAAGATGACATAATAAGATAAATGATTTAACCAAAACTTACAAGAAGATCAATCAATTCAACATAGAAGTGACATTGCTTACTAAAAAAATAATAAATAAAATAGGAAGTGTCATTTCAAGTACTGGGTGCTCAATAAATCAAACTGATCGAAAAACATATTTGCTACATTGATTAATCAATTAATTTAGAAGTGCCAAGGACCGGGACTGTGGGAGTATTTATTTAACGTTGTGGAAATGATAAATGAAGTATATTATTGAGGCATTGTGCTTAACTTGAATGAAAAATTCCCTTAGATTTGTTAGATTTTTTTATTTTATTTTCTTTTTGAGTTTATATTATTCCTAAGAGACCAATTAAAGTTGTCAGAACTATCTATCTGTGGGTGTGTAATCTAGCACACTCATTAGACATCAGCTTCAATTCTAAACATAAAATGACAACCAGCTCTGACAAATTTTAATTCAAATAATGTTGAAGAAAAAGAACAAAAAATGTACATATAGATGAAGTAGAGGAAAAATAAATAAATTTATTATTTTCTGTGTTTTAAATTACAGTTACATAATAATTTATATGGTCATAATTGATGTCATAAAATTATTGTGGCAACTATCACTCACAACATTATTATCACAATTATACTTGTAGAGTGTATTATTTATAAATAGATAGATATAATAACAATGAATAACATTTATTATCATCTAAAATATTAGTTCACCTAATAATATTATGATGAAAATGAGAACATGGAAGAGTATAGTACAAAACACATATAGCCAACCTAGAAAAAACAAACCTAGTAACAACACCACACTACACAACACTGTACCCTCTCCCTTCTGAACGGTATACCAACTCGTGAATACAAAAACAAAAATGTTTGTTACACACTCAGAATGATATTTCATTGGGAAATTGTTTGTAATTATGAATGTATTTTACTGTTCTCCTATCATACATTAGAGAAAAAGGTAGAAACAAATGTATAAAATGTTAAATATGATGCTTAAGACTTGATTATTGTTTTAAATTGCGGTTGCGGTCACTGTGATTGTGGTCATTGCGATCGTAGTGGTGTGGATTGCAGTCATTATAGTGTAAATTATTTTGTGATTATCGTAAAATTCGATAGATTACTAGGCAAAAAATGGTGTTTCTGAGGTAAAATGTGAAAGGTGGATTTTATTTTTCACTTTTGTTGGAGAAAGGAAAGGGTCCTGTTCCTCCGTGTGTGTTTTCTGATTTGCAGAGATTATTCACGTGAGGGATGTTTCCTTCTATTTCACATATAAGAGTAAAACGACAAAGGAAACCATACAAGAGAAATGGAAAGATAGGAGAGAATCTTAATCAATTGGTAACAAAACCAAACTCAAATGGAAAGAGAAAGCATCTAAGGCACTTTTCTCCCTCTTGCTACCTGAAAAATAAAACAAACCCTAAACTAAACCAAGCTAACCTAAACTTCACAAGTTGCCCATTAATTGCCAACATGTTTTCTTCAAATGCAATAAGCGTAAATTGTAACTATAATTGTGTGTTGTGAAGATTTCTATAACGATAATATTGTGACCACAATTATGCTTGCAGATCGATTGCAATTTAAAATCCTGACTGATTTGATGAAATGGATTAAAATAACAATCTCGATAAAATTGAATTTCATCAAGAAAATGAAAATGTTTTATAAAATAACAATCAATTGTGATAATGGCAAATACTAATTAATTGGTTATGATTGTTACCTGGAGAAGAGAGTGCCACAGTCACATCTATATTCTCTTGTGCCACAAGTCTTAGAATGAGCTTTCCAATCTGATTGAACAGCATATTTCTTAGAGCATTTCTCACACTTCCATTTCTTCTCACCATGCTTACGAGAGTAATGTTTCTTAATCCCAGTGAGATCTCCAAGAGCCCTTGAAGGGTCATGGTGAACACATGTGGGTTCAGGACACATATAAACCTTTCTCTTTTGCTCTTTTGTACTTTTCTGCTTTAGCTTCCAAGGAAGGTTGTGTCCTCTTCTATGGAGCTGTAAGTTTTGCTCCCTTTGGAACCCTTTGTTGCAAACTTCACATATAAATCTGTTTGTTGCCATCAGGGTCTTTGGAGATATTGCTATTACTTCCGCATCTGGATCTGTTGTTACCATTAGGAAAAAGCCAAACTAACTATTAGAATTTTCATTAGATTAAACAAATATTTAAATAGGAATTTAATTGTTGAAGGTTCGAGACAAAGGTTTCCAATTCCTGGACATACCCATTTAATTTCAATCCATTTTACAGTTTTATGTTTGAAAATTAGGGTTCCCCAGCTTGGGAATTGTATCAATGGAAAAAATAAATAATGGGGTGGCCTAAAATCAATATTGTTTTAAAAAGGAGAGAAAATTAGCATCATGGATAGAAATGATTTAGATTATATCTTTGTGTTAAAATTTTAAGATACTTGCATGGTGTTCCATGTTGGTTTCTTCTTTTCTTCTGTGGTGGTGCAGCTGGAGTTGTTGATGATGATGGTGTTGAGGATTGTTGTTGGTTCATCTGATTCTGATCCACTTCTCTGATTCCAAGAAGTGATGCTGCTGAAGAAGATGCAGCCATATATCTTATTGCATAGCCTCTATACTATAGATAATATTTTTTACCCTCTTAATTCAATCTTACAACTGAATCATATTTCTGAAATAAAACCAAGTACACTTTGAGTCTTTCAATTTCTACCCCCAATCTCAGAAATCAAAAGAAAAGTATGTATTCAAATTGAATGCTTAGGAAGCTGAAGAGGAAGAAGAAGAAGAAAAAAAGTGAATGAACCCCCCATGGCAACTTAGACATGATTTCTTTCCCAAGCTGACTTGTAATAAATGAGAAATTTGAGTTTGAGGTACTCTAATGTTTTTCACTACTTTGGTGTCATGCATATACACAAACACATATACAGTCAAACCATATATACTTCTTTCTTTATCCTTTTTTCTCTCTATTTTTTCCCTCTTTCTTGAAAATGAATGAGAGAGGCAAATTCTTAGTTTTATATTTATATTAAAGGTTAAAGTATGATGTTATTATATTTAAAGGATAAAAGTGTTATATCAGTTTATTTTTTCGTACTGTTTTTTATGTAATATTGTTTCTCCGATATTGGATAAGATCATAAATCAGCCTCTATTATTTTCTTGACAGTTTTTTCTGGATTTTTCTCATGGTTTTCTGCAGTAATAAATGAAAATTTACATTATGAAAATTAAATAAGAGAGTGGGTGAAGGGCTAAGGGTCTGTGGACCCAATCCCTAGTCACATAACGACATAACAGCTACACTACTCTCTCTTATTTCGTTTATTATGGGACACTTCTAGACAAACTTTCCCTCATCAACTTGCCCTACCAACTTCACAGATAATTCAAAATACAAAGTAAAGGTGGTGAAACTAAAATTATGAATCCCAAAACTACAATAAAATAAGCATTGGTTAAAAAGAACAATTAAAAGAGAGCGACCGACGTATAGCTTAATTGAGTTTGAACCTTAGTTAAATATTTGGCACTATGAGCTTTATTGTCTTTCAAGTAGGATTGTCTTCATAAAGGATACTTAAAATAAAAATGGGTAAAAAGACTAGTATGCAAAGAATGTGTAAATATACATACTTAATTCGAAAGTAGTAATTTTATTAGTGTGATAACACTCGCTTTCTAACAAATAGAACAATTAAAATTAAACAAAAGGAAGTAAATAAAATAATAATTGAATAAACAATAGGGGGGGAGGGGGGTCTTTTATGTATATATTATTGAATATACATTAGGTTTATGTGGTGGCTAACTCCAAATGTTATAAATACCATATCAATGAGAGAAATAGTTGGGATAAGGAAATAATGGTTCAACTTAATATTAATAAGTTGTTGGTCAAATGGTGTAAAGTTTTGTTAGATATTATTAGGATGACAAATAATCAAAAGTTTAATTCATGAGGACAACACTTGTTAGAAGTGATAGTCACATATTCCGAAAAAGTTTTCATTACAAAAAAAATGAGGAAATACTTTGATAATAAAAAAACTAGTAATAAATTATTTAATTTGCATGATGAGTAAACCGAAGATGGTTTTATATATATTTTGTAACATGGTTTTATTCCAACGGAATGTACAATAGTAATTTAAAAAATCTAGTGACCATTGAACTCATTACCATCTATATCATGTCAAGTATTGACTCTCTTATTATAATCATTGGTTCAAATTGTATACCATATTATGTGATGTGGTCTAATATTATGATTGCAGTGACTATAGTATCATACTGTAATTGCAATGTGATATTGAATTACAATAATGCAGCCGTTTAGGTTACAACACAACCATATCAGTTCGCAATTGGGTCACATCCGACCGCATTGAATTCACAAATATTTTGAATTAAAAAATAATTCACACATCAACGACTGCAATCCTCATCGCAATGGTCGCGATCCCCTTAGCTATTGTTATCCTAGAGCTTGTAATCCTTTCATTTAATAATATCTTGATAGTTACTCAAGAGGATATAAGCATAGTTAGCTGAACCCCTTAACAAATTCTAGTCTTCTTTTTCTCTTATATTTATATTTTGTCTTTTATTTAATTATTTGTGGCCAAATTGTACAATGATCGTTTCTGTTGCACTAACAATTAGTATGAGACTCAATTGATAGATGACTCTTAGTTGAGGCACCATATTATGCTAATAAAGAGTGAAAGACGTGTTGGCTAGACAAGGTTTATCAAAGATATTGTGCGAGGATAAACTAGATGAGTTGAAAGAAAAGTAAACATGACGAAACCATGATTGGGACCACAACTATGTTGGATCCACAACCCAAATCTATGTATTGGATTTGTGATCAACATGGAGATAGAAACTTAGGTGTTGAGTGAGGCTTTAAGACAGGTGCTAGAAATATATCTGGTTATTGGAGATGATGATCTCATTTGAAATGAAAAATGAAATATCCTTATGCATGTCTATGGTGTCATGGTGAAGAATGTTAATTGCTAGCAAATAGGGATGGCGCTGGGTACCCGGACTCGTATGTACCTGCAGAAAATATTTGCAATGAGTCGGACCTGGATTTGTATTTTTGGACTTGTAGGTAATTGAGACCCAAGATTTGACACCCGTTGTTGGATGGATATGAGTCTGAGTAATGAGATACTTAGACGTATGGGTATCTGGATCTACTATTCATTCCTAAATTTATGTATATATAGCAACATAATTGTAATATAATGTTAACTATAATTATAATGTTATATTGTTAATCTATAATTGTACTATCGTATTAATTCATAAATGTTATTGCTAAGTTGTTAAACAATGACATTATATTTTTAAGGAATGTGATGTGATGTTATGTTGTTAATTCATATAGATAATATAATTTTATGTTGATTAAACAATTCTTACAAATCAATTTTACATCATAATGTTGAAGTGATGACTTTGTTTTTTTTATGTTTGTTTGAGTATAACGAGTTGTATTTACTAGTCAATTTAAATTGTGTTTAAAACTTTAAATTATGTTTTATCTTCTTAATTGCATAAATAACATATAAGATTATAGGAAACAAACACACAATTACATAAATTACTCACAATTGTTTTAATATTTTTGAACTTGTGGGTACCTGCAGATCTGCTAGGTACCCAAGGACTCAGGGTAGAAGACACAATGGATATCAGCACGGGTTTGGGGCAGCTCTAGGTCAAAAAATAAAGCAAGTGGATGGGTCATGGTAATGCACTATTTGGACCCATTCAGACTCATTGCCATCTTTCCACAAAAGCACACGGACACTGGTTGACTTTGACAAATAGTGTAATACAAGCATTGGCTTGTGCACAAGGTATAACACAGACAATGGTAGAGATGTAGGGTGTGACACGGATATTGGTTTGAACGCAAAGGTGTGACACAAACATTGGTTGGTATTGACGTAAGATGTAGGTTATAGATATACTCCTTATGATGGAGTATGATAGTTCTTTTGAACTATGACTGTTAGTGTAGAGAATAGTAGTGGTTAAGGCTTTCCAAGGAAGCTCAATGGTTCATTAGGGTTGAGTATTGAAGAGAGCGGTTGTTGGTAAACTTTGGTGTAGATTTTCTATAATATCAAAAGGCTTCCTAACAATAGAGACAAAGGTGGCACGTTCTGTTCGACGACGGTATAGGAAGGTACACTATAAGTTTGGAGAGCTAGACTATTTGTTACTTCATTAAAGATACTTGGAAAGTCTTATACTAAATTTGGAGCATGTATCATGCGAAGAGGTGATAAAGAGTTAATGATTGAACAAGGTGAAGTTGAATATTCGCAAATGTGAAAATTGTTATATCGATTTTTCGAGGAGGTGGATATTCCTCTATTTCAATCGAGAAAAAGATTATGTACCCAAAAAAATCAAGGTAAAGACTATGAGGATGCTTGAGATTGAAATATGTTATTGTATCACATTGCATAGTATTGGAATGACATGAGAAATCAAAGTTATATTTTGGACTTACGTCCTTTGTTATAATATTTTACGGCAATTATAAGCACTAATTAGAAACACCTATGGGTCTTGGACCATAGATATGTTAGACCTTCTAATTTTTATTCTCCAATAATATATTGTTGATGCTCAATGCTTTCGTAAATATAGGTGCAATTGACCAAATTACATTAATAAGTTCTATTCTTCTTCTCTTCTATTTATTTTTTATCCTTTATATAATTGTTTGTGACTAATGTTTTGCAATGATAACTTTCGTTACCCCAACAGTTTTTTCAGTTTTCCTTTTCTGTGTTTTACTTTAAAAAAATTTAAAGGCAAAACGACTTAGTTTTTTTATAAAAAATGCAATAATTGCTTCGTACAGTTATCTGTTTTAAAATTCACACTAATATAATAGTATGACTGATATAATTATTGAATTGTGTTAGTACGAGTTTCCACTCGACTAAAAACCAATATGGTTTTATAACATTGTTAACACCTGAGGGTTGATTGGGCAAGGAGCTGAATGAAACTGTTGCCTGAAATTCAGCAGAAGCAGAGTGTACTGTACTATTACAGTTTAGGTCACTTACATGTAAAATGCATAAAAGGTTTCTGGTCGACTTTAATGTGCTTGGCTGCGTTGGGTTATATGCAATATGTATTGATAGTGAATGAGTTTTTTATATTGTTAATGTATGACTTATTATTAAAATTTACTCATTATTAACTTTTAAATACAAGTGATACAAATGAATGATAAATATAATATATTGATTGTCTATAAATCTTTATACCGAAAATGTGTATATAATAGTCATGATAATATGTATTTAGAGGTAAAATAATATATATTTTTTGTTACAAAGGAAGAAAAGTAAAATATGATATGAATGGGTGTATGTCATATTTCGTATTTTGAAGCAAAAAAAATATAATACATAATGGACTGGTATTTACGGTGAAAATTTGTGAGTGGATAAAGAGATGCACCTTTTAGTTTGAATATTAATAGTTTATTTTTTAATGAGTCAATCTCAACATCATTTTATGTTGTCGGCATATCATATTTTAAAGCAAAATTTATTTAATTACAGTTGAAAGTTTGAGAACATCTTTTACTTTAAAATGATTAATGTTTTAACAAATATGCATGATTGTTAAGAATGTAAAATTTTCACACTCTATATCAATGTATAACCACTTTTCTCTAACTTTAATTGTATAAATAATGAAATGAAGTTTTTTTAATAAAAAAATTATATCAAAGAAAGACAGGTTATAAAAGACCACAACATATTAAAAAAATTGGAAAGTAAATTTTTTAATATTATCTATAAACGTGGGAAAGCTGAGAATCTAATCGAAGTAATGCTGTAATAATGGTATGATATTACCTTTTGTTGTTCACATTTTTTGTGTAATGAAATAAATAATTTTGGAGGGTGTGATTGTCCTTCTTAATAAATATCATTATTAGGAATTGAACTATTGACTTTTTGATCATTTTAAAAATTTAATTAGACTTTGCACCACTAGATCAATATCAGGTTAATAACATAATATTACATTGAGCAAAATGTTTAATCGAATAACCTAACCTCTATTAGGTCTTTAGTGAGCTATCACATATTAAGAACATGATATTATGATTTTGATAATTGAAGTCATTTTTTACGCAATTGCTCACTAAATTAATATAGTATAAAGATTTATATATAATTAATATATCATTCCAATTTATATTACTTATATTTTATAAATGGTGATAAAATAATGTCAGATATATTTTTCTCTAACATTTAACACAACTAAATCGCAGTCAATTATGATGGTAATTTAAAGTCTGGGTGAAGTTACGTGGAAATGGGTAATTTGGTCATTTAAAAAATCGATAGGAACAAATCTCAATCGGAAGGAGCTAATCCAACCACTATGGATAAAGCAGTAACACAGAATTTTGAGAATCAAATTTGATTTGCTATGGTCACAGCTTGTCTCTTTCTCTCAAGATACAGCTGAATTCTGACCGTGTATTCTGTGGAAGATAATTAGTTCAGCTGCATTTCTTTTTCCTGAGCTGAATAAAGTGAAATGTGAGACTTTTGGGAATTATGAAATCTGTGCTGAAAGGGATAGTATTATTATTTGTAAAAGGAAGACCCTTTTTCTTAGTAAACAACACTTAAAATTACAAGGAAATGCCTACTACATATTATGGTATCCAAACTGAAACATACGAAGTAGTTTCTGTCATAGTATACTATTAACTACAAGTATCCTCATTAGTATGAAGAAAACTAAATTAAATAATAAACAATAGGAAATACGAAAAAACACAACCACAATAATTTATTTTCATAATTATAGAATTAGATTCACATCCCATGGCAAACTCATAAATAAATCTTGAAGAAAATAGCATGACCAGAGACCAAAACTAGCAGGAAAATGTTTTAAGGGCACAAAAAATTGATTCTATATAACATAAATGCAAGAGCTAATATCCACAAAAGATACTTAGAGATTGCTTAGTATCGAAGCAAATTGACTTTGGAGCGTACTCAGAAGTCATTATCTTGCAGCTAATATCTCAAAGAGCTGATATTGCCCACCATATAGAACAAGGCAACAACAAAAAGAACTGCTATTAGAGCCCACCACACCCATGGCTGAATTCGTCTCTTCCCACGGTTGCGCAGAGGCAGGGGCACGGATTTTGACTTACTAGTCTGCTTAGGGAATTGAGGTTGTTTCTGCGGCCTTTTTGTTACCTCAACTGGTTTCTCACTCTGATCTATTTCTTCGGTAATTGTGAGAGATTCTGAGGTAGGAGCAGGTTCTTGTTCTGTGTTTTCGGCATTGTCAGTAGTAGCTGCCTTTCTTCTTTCCTTCTTCCTTGCCTTCTTCTCCCTTTCCTGCATCCAAATATATGCATGTTAATATAGTTTAAGAACAAGATATAGAATCTAAATCATATAGTGCAGATGGTTTTATGCAGAAAGCATGTGTACTTTGTTCAGAAACAATTAAGTGAGGGTTGTCTACATAGGTCGTAAAAATAACATTTTATAATCATATATATGCTATTACCTTCTCCTTTTGCTCAGCTTCTTTTTGAGCCTTCAAAATGGCCCTTTGTTGGGCTTTCTCTGCATTACGTTTTTTCCTCTCCATTGCTTCCTTAGCTTTTTCTATCTCCTCTAGCCTCCGCTTTTCCTTTAACTTAGCTGCTTCGTCTTCTTTTCTTGTTTTTTCAGCCTTTAAGATCAGCTCCTCTTCCTCTTTTGTTCTCACAGGTTCTTCAATACTATCTTCAGGCTCATTGGGTTCATCTCCCCAACGTAAAACTGCAACTGATGATTTCTCCGAAGGAGCAGGTTTTGCAGGCTTTATTCCTTTAGTTGTCTGATTTCTTTCGGTTTTTTGTATGACAACCTTCGAAACAGATTCATCCTTTATATCAACAGATTCTATTGATGTTGATTTCGTTTCTTGTTCCAGCGTCAAATGCTTGATCTGAGAATTGTTTTTGGAGACTCTTTCAGTGATCGTGGCATTAAGAATTACTGGTGGCTGCTCACCTGGACCAAGTGCTCGGCCATCCAGGGTTTGAAGTCTCCTCACTGTACTCCTGGTGTTGCACCGAATATAGTCCCTTCTGAACTCATCACTTTTGTTCCACAGCTCCATTATTCTCTCAACCTGAAATGCTTATTGGTAAGTGCTAAATTCATGTTTGTTTGCTTACTAGGGTAGAAGGAAAAAAAATCATCTCTCTACTAGTTCCAAGGGTAAGAGGATCACCTGATCAATACAGAAGCTTTGCAGCTCATCTTTCCTCCCTTCTGCTGCCAGTTCTTGCCCTTTTGTAATAGCACCTTTGTATTCCCAAAAATATTTCTTCTGCAATACCAGTGAACAAAAAATAGGCTCAGTATTTGTTTTCAAGCACAATTATCTGAAAAGTATCTAATTTCCATAACAGTAAGAAATTAAATAAGATCAAATACTCAGGTATCTAGTTTATACTCAGGTATCTAGTTTATACATCATCCAGTAGCAACAACCAAGTTCACAGCCAATACATTTGGTGAACAATAAAAAAGAGAGTTGAGCTGATTATATAGATGTTTATGTGTTGATATAGAGATGATTGTGTAACAACAAAAAAGATAGAAGAGTTGAGCTGATGAAGTAGATGTTTATGTGCCTAGTGCCTACCAATATTAGTTTCGCAACAATATAGTGTAGTGAGTTTCTCTAGATGATATGCTAATCTTGATAACAAGAAAAATTGTTGCCTAAGTGCAGCCTAAGCATTAAATCTAGAAATACACAAGTCATTGGCAGTCACTTTAAAATTGCAGACCATGCAGGAGTATATAATATATTTGCCATTTACTAGCACGAATTTTGTTGTCGTGCCCCCGTTAATGTATTGTTATTATTACTCCATCGTTCTAATGAAAATCATTTGGTTCATTGTAATGAGCAACACATTGCTACTCAGTATGCCCCAAGCTTCTATTACTAATAGAGCAAAATAATTTAAGAGTAAACTTCTTGCTGTTCTTCTGAACATATAGCAAAATAATGCAACAATAAGTTTCATACCAGTTTTTATGTCAAAGAGAAAATTCAAAAAAATAAAATGTTAAAGGAAGAGTATAGTATACCTTCTCATGCAATTGACTTTTCAAAGACCTTAAATTTGTATATGCCTCTTGACGAATGCGATCAGCAAGATTAAACCGACCTTGCAACTCACTCAATTTATCCCATTCATCATCATATTTCTTCTGTGCAGCTTTAGTTGCTGTTTCTGCCTTTTGAAGATTATTTCTAAGCAAGTCCAATTCCTTCTTCAAATGAACTGAGCGCTGAAAATATTGGAACAATGATATCATGTTAAAGACAATAGAAATCCCTATAAATACATACATGTATTTGATATTAATGGAATAACAGTCACAGGATTGCAAGATGCAATCAAGTAGTTAATGACTTAATTCAACAAATATTGTAAGAGCAACCTGACCATGGTACCTTAGTGTGTTCTTCTATATTGTCATTTTGGTCTGTAGATTGTTGTGATTGATCCTGCTTTCCTATTATAGAAGAAAGCTCCCCTCGATTCTGCTTCAATTGCTTGATTTGACGTATCAATTGCTTTTCTTCATTTAGAGGCAGAGTTTCATGCTGGATCATGTGTTCCATGTTTCTTATCTGCCAATAAATCATATATCCAAAGACTTAAAAAAACAGACAGAAGAATCAAGATCATGTAAATACTTCCAAAAGCAAATTGAAAGCATACCTTGTTATCTATATCACCAACAGAAATTGTATTGTTTAATCTGTTCATTGTGGATTTAACTGAATCCAGTTCCTGGCGTTTGGATTTGAACAAGTCCCGAGCAGTTTTCTCTGCTGATTTTGCAGCTCTATAATCTTGACGATACTCATTACAGAGGTCCTGATCATAGCATAACAACATTATTTTTTTTTATCAAACATCAAATATTGGTCTCAGAAATATAGAAAAGTTTTCATCTTTCGCAATCAAAATATTAATGAAGTATGTTGTATGCTCTGATTGCTGACCTTCCTATTGTTGATTTCAGCTCTGATTTTGCCTCTATGTTCTGTCTTTTCATCTACCTGTTTAAGAGCATTATTTATTTGCTCTTGTATATTCTCATCGTCGTCATATCTTGGAAGCCTTATCAAATAGTAGAAAGGCCTTTTCACTACCTCTGAACCCACATTATGTCCATCAAAACTATCAGCAATACTAGATCCTTCTTGTGTGGGTCTTGAGTCTCCCTCTCCACGATTGCCACCTTCAGTAGAGATGTCACCTTGCAGTGAAGGTTCCATTTCACTCTTCACCACATTGTTTTCTGGTTCAGCTTTGATGTCCGCTGCAATGTTTTTTATGTCAGATATATCAGCGGAAGGTTCAGCTTTGCAGTCTAATTCATTGCCATTCAAGTCAGAAACGACGTTAGAATCTATGGTCATATGTGTAGTGTTTATGGCTGAAAATTTTTCTCCAAGAACTGGCTCAAGTATTGTCTCTTCAAAATTCTCTGGCTTGCTACCCACTTGAAGTTCGATGGGAACCTCCTTCTCCTTGGTGCAATCACTCAGCTCTGGCTCTGCCAAACCATTTTGAACTTCTGCACCAACTACACTTCTTTCCACATCAACCTCGGTCACAGACTTAAGCTTTGCCTTCTCTAAGCCATTTTGATGAAATTCATCCTTTACATCTGTAGTAGGAGAGACACCATCAACATCAACAGAAACCACATTTTTCTCAGTACATTCATTTAGACTGGTATCCTCACAATTTCGAATATCTGCTACACTTTCTAACTCCCCATCTTGACTTTTGTTAGTTACAATGTCCTTCTCATTTGAAACATCAGTGCTGTCTATATTTTTGTATTCCAGACTTTTATCGACATTTGTATCAGAGACAGTCTTACTTTTTTCCTGCACAAAAGTCCCACCATCTTTCTCGTCTCCACCTCTAGAATAAAGAGACTCGATCTGTGTCTTCTCTCCTGAACTTGTTCGATCACTGCAGAGTTTCATGCTGGATCATGTGTTCCATGTTTCTTATCTGCCAATAAATCATATATCCAAAGACTTAAAAAAACAGACAGAAGAATCAAGATCATGTAAATACTTCCAAAAGCAAATTGAAAGCATACCTTGTTATCTATATCACCAACAGAAATTGTATTGTTTAATCTGTTCATTGTGGATTTAACTGAATCCAGTTCCTGGCGTTTGGATTTGAACAAGTCCCGAGCAGTTTTCTCTGCTGATTTTGCAGCTCTATAATCTTGACGATACTCATTACAGAGGTCCTGATCATAGCATAACAACATTATTTTTTTTTATCAAACATCAAATATTGGTCTCAGAAATATAGAAAAGTTTTCATCTTTCGCAATCAAAATATTAATGAAGTATGTTGTATGCTCTGATTGCTGACCTTCCTATTGTTGATTTCAGCTCTGATTTTGCCTCTATGTTCTGTCTTTTCATCTACCTGTTTAAGAGCATTATTTATTTGCTCTTGTATATTCTCATCGTCGTCATATCTTGGAAGCCTTATCAAATAGTAGAAAGGCCTTTTCACTACCTCTGAACCCACATTATGTCCATCAAAACTATCAGCAATACTAGATCCTTCTTGTGTGGGTCTTGAGTCTCCCTCTCCACGATTGCCACCTTCAGTAGAGATGTCACCTTGCAGTGAAGGTTCCATTTCACTCTTCACCACATTGTTTTCTGGTTCAGCTTTGATGTCCGCTGCAATGTTTTTTATGTCAGATATATCAGCGGAAGGTTCAGCTTTGCAGTCTAATTCATTGCCATTCAAGTCAGAAACGACGTTAGAATCTATGGTCATATGTGTAGTGTTTATGGCTGAAAATTTTTCTCCAAGAACTGGCTCAAGTATTGTCTCTTCAAAATTCTCTGGCTTGCTACCCACTTGAAGTTCGATGGGAACCTCCTTCTCCTTGGTGCAATCACTCAGCTCTGGCTCTGCCAAACCATTTTGAACTTCTGCACCAACTACACTTCTTTCCACATCAACCTCGGTCACAGACTTAAGCTTTGCCTTCTCTAAGCCATTTTGATGAAATTCATCCTTTACATCTGTAGTAGGAGAGACACCATCAACATCAACAGAAACCACATTTTTCTCAGTACATTCATTTAGACTGGTATCCTCACAATTTCGAATATCTGCTACACTTTCTAACTCCCCATCTTGACTTTTGTTAGTTACAATGTCCTTCTCATTTGAAACATCAGTGCTGTCTATATTTTTGTATTCCAGACTTTTATCGACATTTGTATCAGAGACAGTCTTACTTTTTTCCTGCACAAAAGTCCCACCATCTTTCTCGTCTCCACCTCTAGAATAAAGAGACTCGATCTGTGTCTTCTCTCCTGAACTTGTTCGATCACTGTTGTCAGCACATTCTTCCACATATGTAACAGAGACTCCATCAACTACAACAGGAACATCACTCTCCACACCCATACCATTTTCAAGAGCTACACTTTCAACTTCTCCATGACTTTTATTCTCATGTGCAACTCCCACAAAAACAGTCACAATGTCCTTCTCTCCTAAAACCTCCGCAGCACCAGCTACATCAACTCCATTCACATCATCATGAATCTCATTCTCCACACTGTTTTGAACACTAACTTCAACATTAACATCTGTAATGGTGTCTTTGTTAGAATCACCATGAATCTTATTCTCCACACTGCTGCTATGAATACCAACTTCACCATTAGCATCTGTAATGCAGACTCCATCAGCATCACCATGAATCTCATCCTTCACACCGTTTTGAACATCAACTGGACCATTAGCAACTGTAACGGTGGTGACTCCATCACTGTGAATCACATCCTCCACACCGTTTTTAACATCAACTGGACCATTAGCAACTGTAACAGTGGTGATTCCATCACCGTGAATCTCATCCTCCACACTGTTCTGAGCATCAACTGCACCATTAGAATCTGTAATGGTGGTGCCTCCATTAGCATCACCACCATTAATCTCATTCTCCACAGCCTGCTCATTCAGTCCTCTATCCACCACAACGTCTGTACCAGCTACAGAATTTTCGATCCCATGATCGTTATCATGATTTTTATTCACATCTATAACTCCTTCATCCACAACGACAACCTCAGCAACGTCCATATCACCTGAAACATCTAAATGGGTAACAGATCCCAAATTAGCATTCTCTCCATCAACAGAAACCGTTCCACTACTAATTTCCTTTTCCCGAATTTCTTCTTTCGCTATAACCTTAGATACAGCAGAGGAATCCGTGCCAACACTCTCCTTGTTTATAATTTCAGATACAGTAACCTCCAAAACCGTCACGTGAGATTCAGCATCACCAACCTCCAATCCCTCCGCTCCAGAACCACCGTCACCATTGTCGTCAACAACAGCAACTGGATCCGATGCGGCAGAACCACCGTCAGCAGCAGCAGAAACAGCATCGCTTCCACTGACAGAGTCGAATGTGACGTCAGCATGGATCTTACCACCGACATGAGCACCATTCACCACCGCGTGAGAACCGCCATTATAAACGCCGACGCCGCCTTTGATCTTCTGCCGATCTTCGCCGTGCACATTCACCACCGCATGCTCCGTCATTGCGTTTTCTACAAATCCAAACAATAACATCACAATCAAAATTCAAACGAACCACAGGATCAAATAGCGCAAAAACCGGATCAATAGATAAAAAACAAACAGATCGAATAACAATGCACAGCTAGATCCCAGAATAACAGAATGTTCAATTCCCGATAGCAACACATGTTGGAAGAGACAGTCAAACAACCGGAAAACGGAAAGATAATAGCTCACTCGATAGTACTAAAAAATAACAATTAAAGACAATATTCAGATTTACTTACAGAGAAGTGTAGATCGAAGAAGTCGAAGGGGGAATTGAAAGAGTGATAGAATTGGTAAGTGGCGTTGAAAGAAAGGAAGAGATG
Organism: Lupinus angustifolius; assembly: GCF_001865875.1. NCBI lineage: Eukaryota > Viridiplantae > Streptophyta > Magnoliopsida > Fabales > Fabaceae > Lupinus > Lupinus angustifolius. The sequence continues at coordinate 1,750,093 of NC_032017.1, read as the reverse complement.
CACGAGTGTAGACTATAGAGATAAATAACTTTGAGTCCAAACTCCAATGTGTATGAACTATAACTTAAGGATGATTTTATTTATACAATTTTAATTTATTTTAGATTTTATTATATACTAGTATGTCGATCGGCACTTTGTGCCTGTCGATCCATATTGTTATTGCAATATATAAATTTGAAGAAAAATATTGATTTAAGAAGATAAAAATTATTATATGATTATTAGATATTATTATTGTGTGGAAGTTTTTATTAGTTATTAAGGAGAGAAGCTAAAAATAATAAAAATGGAATATTCAAATTATATCATGCATGGTGATTATCACTTGTTTTGGCTTTATTAATAGTATAGATATTATTTTATTTTGTTGAAGAGATTATACGCTAACAATATAATTTTTTTATATTGAAAGTTTATGAATAATTTATTAATAGTATAAAAACACTATATATATATTGTACAAGCTTTAAGCTCTATGAAAACAAAAAACAAGATAACTCTTTCTAACTCACTCGTTATGAAGAGATGTATGTTATAATTGTTTTTTGGTTTATATGATCCAGCTATTGTCGTTTTGCCTTTTATATTTTGTATTTTTTTAAGATAATAACAGCATATTTTTTTAACAGATAACAATCAATGATATAGGACCAGACAATCTGATCCAGTGATTGAATTAAACCGCAATAATTTGTGAAGTTAACATACGGTACAATTAAAATTAAAAAAGAACAAAAAGATATTATTTCAATATTCTACTTCTTTTAAGTCAAATGCGATAAAATCTTAATTCATTATAATTATGCCTAATTATTAGTTATAAACTATTATCATGATGCAATTGTTATTTCTCTATTTTGTCTTTAATATTTTTAATTTCCAGAAAAAACATATTATCTTAGTTAATGACTCCTAGTACATTACTTATAAGTTTAAACTATCACTCTCACCTTAAATTATACATTCTAATAAAAACAAAACGTATAATTTAAAGTATGTAGAATAAAAATATAATATAAAATATATCAAATATAAAAAAAACAAAATCATACAAAACGAAATATATAAAAATTGAATATTTAATTGTATAGAATAAAAATGTTACTTGACAGTCAACGCACTAATATATAATTAAGTACTTCTTGTCTTTTTTATAATTATTAGTTGTATATAGAATCTCTAGACTTGCTTCTTGAATTAGGTATTTTTTTATATTTTACTTATACTTTTTGTTTATTTTATTAATATATATCTTTCTTTATTATTCATAACTAGCCTATCGACATTCCTGACCTGTTGTAATCTTATAAATATTTGTCATGATATTTTATTCATTTGCAATTCTGGAAAACTATACACATTAATAATACTTTTAATAGTGTAAGAGTATTGTACAATATCATTATATTATTAATCGTTTATATATTATTATCATAAACTTTAACTCTTAAATATAATGATAAAGAATATATTATTGTGTATAAATCTTTACAATATAATAGAGGGATAATATATACTTTTTAATTTTATATGATACCCATTGGCCAACATACTAATGATAATTGATAAATGCTATGAACAGAAAAAAAATAAAAACTCCTATCTTAAGATTGAGGTGATTATATTAATTGAGAACGTTTGTTAAGATAATATTATATTAGTGTGTCCTTGCTTAAAAGTTTGGGCTTTTCAAGGATTATTGAATTTGAATTCTTAATCTAATCGAAAACAATCATGCACTGACATTAAATGATTAAACGTGGATTTGTTTGATATGGACAGAAAAATAAAATCAAATAAAAGCCACTTGATTATCCTAAGATCAAGGTGATTATATTAATTGATAGAGGATATCATCATCGTTCCATTTTGGTACGTTTTTTTTTTCGGAATCAAATAGATTCATGGGGAATCTTTCAGTATAATTCGAAAATGCAATAGATTACTGAAACTCATTAAGTAATTTCATCCTATAAAAAGCACGGGGATAATGGGATATTGATTAGAGAAAACCTCATCTTATTGATTTGAGAAAATAAAGCACAGGTAAAACAAATTATATATATAACAAATAGAATACATAAAATAAAAAACTGGCGTAACTAATTATTGGTCATAGTTAGTCTAATAATTATGATAAAGATGAATCAGAGAGTTATACCTGTTTAAACTTTAAGCCTTGCACCCGGATAAAGATAAAGTATGAATTGGGTTGGGATGGGTTCAAACTTATCCCATTCTCGGCCTTAAATATTGGCCGAACCAATTTTTGAACTTAGACTCGACCATAGACTTGAAGCTAACATGACTCTACATATTGACTGAGGCAGCCTTTAAACTCAAACTCAAGCTTAAACCCGATTAAATATAATTCATACTAATTTTAGATAAAGTCTTCTCAATATTATTTATTATTATGAATATGTAATTTGAATATAAAAAAATAATATATGTATATATATTATTAATCATATATACATAACAAAAAATTAGATAATCAATAATACTTTTGACCAAAAAGTGTCATTACTTTATACACATTTGAATAGAAAGACATATAAACATGAGGAGCAAGTGACTATGAGACATGTTTGTATGTACCTAACCCTAAATATTGATCGGATCTAAGTTTTGAACTCGAAAGCGGCCTTAGACATGATGAGACCCGATCCTATTCAGATTTGATCATGATTTAGCCATACCTAATAAGAAGATAGAGTCAGGTCATAGTCATATTCACCTCTGATCTTAACAAACTGCAAATACTATAAACTAATAACTACATCAATAATATAAAATATAAAAAAGAGCTCCATCTCAATCTAATTTCTAACTTGATTTTATATATCACTGTTTATATTGCAACCCAATTTTCAATGGACCAACTATTATATGACTTACAAAGAGAGTTAACAAAATTCCAATCTCTCACAGATGATTTGGAAAAGTAATTTTGTCGAGAACTAGAAAACTCTTTTTATGCCAAATTTAGAGAATATGGTAGTCAAAATGGAATTCTAAGTTTGAGAATCGATTACGAATTGTAAAATGTATTAATATCTTGTATTCTCGTTTGCTCGTATTAAAATGGTGTCCTCACTAATTACATTGACTAATTTATCTCAAAACTTTTTCATTTAGATATTTAATTATTAAAGCAAAACAACATATTTTTATTAAGTCTCTAGCAAGAGTTTATTTTGTTCATATATATCTATATATTGAAAACGAAAAAGAAAATGATGTAATTATAGGTTGAAAAATACTAGTTTTGGGTTGAAAGTTGATTAATTCTTTTTTTATTGAACATATTATTTTAATTAATTTAAATGGATTAATAACAAATAGACTGCATTGGTCGGTTACTGCCTTCATGCTTTGAGAGATGACATAAACGAAATTAATAGCAAAGAGATTATATCAATTGTTCACTGTCTTTCCACTTTGAGCAATAATACAGATAATATTATTCACTATAATTTCTTCTCAACCCGAAACAAAAAGTAAGATATAACACAAGTCGTAACTACATTAAATCTCAAATTAATTATATTAATAAACATTTTTTGAATAATTAGTTAATGGAAACAAACTACATTGACTTTAAACTATCCTCTATCATAAAACATGGTAGAGACACTACCGATGACCAAAATCGTGACATTCCTCGTAAACCCTTTAAAATAATGTTATAAAAACATTTTATAATACTTACTTTTTATTATTTTATTATTATTAGTATTTATTTAATATTTCATCATTATTATTATTAGGAAAAGTAAACATTTTTTGTTATTTAGTTAGATAAAAAGTTTACGATTCATATATTATTTTAATATAGTGAAAACAAAATAAATTAATTAAAAGAAAAGAATTGGTGGACCATACCTGTAGGACGGTGACAATGTGACACTAGCGGTAAAGATGGTAAAACGAGTCGACCGACCTGTTTAGCTTGCGCCCGCAAAAATTTAAGCGGGCGCAGGCATGCCCGCATTGGTTAAAGGACAAAATTCAATGGTCTGCCCATTTTAAAATGGGCTTGCGGGTGGCTCGCGGGCTTTGTTAAATAATTTAAAAAATAAAAAAAATCATATAATAAATGAAACTAAGTTAAATAAAGTAGTTGAAGATACAAAATTAACAAATTTTTTGATATTTTATATGAAGTTTAACAAATAACATTAGATTACAATTTTTTTAGGGATTAAAAATCACATTACATCATAACTTATTTAAAATTTTCTTACTTTTTCCTTAAATTATATTTATGGGCTGCCCGCATGCCCAACGAAAATACCCGCAATAAAATGCCCTGCTCGCAAAAAATGCGAGCTATGCGGGCGCGCCTACGGGCAATGCCCGTTTTGCCATCTCTACTAGCGGGCAAGATAAGCTAATAGTGAGTTGGTAATGGAGGATGTTATGCATATAGTTGTCACCGCACAAGGATCGGGTAACTCTAGTTATGTAAGGGTAGATGACAAATTAAGAGAGAATGAATTAGTTTTTTTTAGTTATATGCAACTTTATGTATATTTTTGTAACTCGTTTAAAGATGATAATCAAATAAGTAGTGGAAGAATTAAAGTTAGCAAATATCATAATGCACAAAGGAAATGAGAAAGGAAAAGAGTAAGGAAAAGAGATAATATTATATATATCCTGGTTCACCTTTTAGCCACTGAAGGCTGCATCTAGTCCATTGCAAATCACAAGAGATTTCACTATATAATGAATATCAATCTTACAAATCTTACACCAAGATTTCTCCTAAGATTATCACTCACCAATATCACAACAAGAAGCACACACTTCTTGATTTTCACTTTTCCCTTCACAGTACCCAATAGTGATTAGAGTAAATGAATAGATGAATAACTTTGTATCCAGGGCTCAAGGATTGCTATGAATTGTAACACTTATGCACTCAATCCATTGTAAGTCACAATGATTATAACACAAATTCTTTAGTGTTTTTTAGATCAAAATAAATTGTAGAAAATGTTTTTTCTCTATACTACCTAGGATATCCTTTCACCATTTAGATAAAGAACTAATCCCTTTTTTGGTGCGTGATTGTCTCTCTCAACAAATGTCACTCATAATAATTAAATCCTTGACTTTTTGGTCTTTATATGGATCTAACGAGACCTTACATTACAAGACTAACATCTTGTTGATACAGAAATGTTTCTAAAAAACACTTCAACAACTTTTTAAGAAATCAGAAAATTTGACTCAAGTTGTTGCAAAATGTGTAAGTGATCTGTGTGTAAAAGTTGTGTTTCAAATCTGAATGTTTAAGGGATTTAAATAGGCTTCCAACCAACCATCATACTCATTCCAAGAGCTGGAAGTTGATTGGAGAGACATTGATTCATTTTGAAAGAAGTTGTTTCAGTTTGAATATGAAAAGTATTGTAACAACTATGAATAATGGTGTTATCGGTATGCTCAGCTCATGTGCAATGAGTAATGAGTTACTCTGCCTTATTTTTGCATGGTAACCTATTACTCAGTATTGGGTAACAACTTACTCTGTCCTATGAACTTTTCCCCAACTTAAAAGATGAGGATTTTACAATTTTAGGGTTTTTACCATAAAAACATAAAATCATAATGAGAGTACAATTTCATTCCAAAAATTTAGAGAACATGATAAACATATTTATCAGAAATTTGCATGCAAAAGAATAAAATATAAGCACGACAATTATTAAAGATAATGAAATTACAAAAAAGAAGTGGTCATGTACTAATTTTTGTTTCATTTCATACACTAACCACAAGCACAGATGGGAAAAGGGTGAGGGGAATTGTACAAAACAGGCGTCAGAAAGAGAGTGAAGCAAATCAAATGTGGCCAAATTGGAGAATGTTTCTGTTATCATAAATAACATAAACTGTGGCTAATGATTTCAATTTGCTTTGTGGTGGTTAAGGATTTGTAATAGTCAACCACAGAATGTTCTCCTCTTAAAGGGACTGCTTAAAGAAATAGATCAACTAAGTACGAACACTTCCCATATTTGTGTAATGTCATATCTATGCTTCTTGTATTACATGGTTAATCTGAGCTAATATTATTAACTTTTCTCATGGATATAGTTCTCATTACTATATTACTTCCCTCATATTTTTTTGGCGTTGACAAAGCTAAAGTATGAGGAGTCTAGGCACAATATAATAGAGAAATTTGAAGACATGCATACTAAATAACTTGCATCATTCACAGCTAGGAACATTTTTTATTTGATATAACAAACATCATTCACAACTATCACTGACTTTGGGCACATTACAAAGTTTTCAGGTCTACATGAACCAATAAACATGGACACAACTTTATTTTTGGAGTAAATGCTGAACAAATTGAAAGTATGGAGTTTATGTTGCAAACAAAGGACTATAAGCTATGGGAATCAAGTACATGTCTTGTTTTCTTCTAACAGTCACTCCAAATATCTCAGTCATGTCCAAGTCCTCACTTTTCATTCCATTGGGAAGCTTCCAATCAAAGTGATATAACAAGAATGCAAGGGCCATCTCAACATGCAATAAACCTAATGTGCTGCCTGGACATATTCTTCTTCCAGCGCCGAATGGAACGTACTCAAAGTTACTTCCTTTGTAGTCAATGGAGCTATCAATGAATCTCTCTGGATAAAACCTCTCTGGCTCAGTCCAATATTTTGGATCTCTTCCAATTGCCCAAGCATTGATTATGACCTTACTTTTGACAGGTATGTGATACCCATTAATCTCACATGCTTGTCCACATTCTTTTGGAAGTAAAAGAGGTGCTGCAGGGTGTAACCTAAGGGTCTCTTTCACAACTGATTTCAAATATTTCAGTTCATTAATGTAAGTTTCATCAACCCTTTCTTTCTCATTGAATACTTCTCTCACCTCAGCTTGTGCTTTCTTCATTACTCTTGGATCTCTTACCATCTCTGCCATTGCCCAATCTATTGTAGTTGCTGATGTCTCACCTCCAGCACTAAAGATATCCTGAATAGTAATCATCATTGAGGTTAAGCTAAGGAGAAAGTTAAAATAGATATGATTTTAACATGGGTAGCCCATCTTCTGTCCATAAAATTGTGTCATTTCATGTACCACTTGTTGTGATTGATCAGAAAAATACTTAGTTATTAAATTTTTAACTTAAACATATATTTTTCAATCAACTACAACAAATGGAACATGAAGTGACACACTTTTTAGAACAATAGATGTGCTTCCGTTAACATAATGTAAATAGTGCACAACTTCAAATAGATCATGAAAGATAGTATGGGGTGGTATTAAACTTTTATGTAAGTGCTACACCTCTACAGTTCTGCATAAAGGAACAAGAATAAGTTCATAAAAGTATTTGCAAGGCGTTATTATCCTTACATGGATTATAGCTTTGATATTGCCTTTAGTTAAGCAAATGTCCTGGTTGTTACCATTACCATCCTCAAATTTTAAAAGAACATCTACCAGATCTTCCTGTACTCCACCTTGGCCTTCTTCGGCTTTTAATTTTAGCTCTTTATGCTCGTTGATGATATTTTCGTGTATTCGATCTATTTTTTGTTGCAACCTCTCAAGCTTAGGCCTTAAGCCAGTCAAGACTTGAAGCCATCTAGCAGAGGGAAAAAAATCTCCCATGTCAAAACCTCCTGCAACAACTACAACTTCTTTAATCAAGGATATGAATTCTTCCTGGTCTTTGTTTTTCTTGCCAAAAGCAGACCTTGAAATTATTGTATATATTGCTGACAGTACTGCTTCAGTGAGATTGATGGGTGATCCTTTCTCTGAAGCAATCATTTTGATGAGATTGGTGAACACTTCTTCTCTTATAGGCTTGAATGAGTTGATACGTTTTGGGGTGAAAAGCTCCAAAGCACAAATTTTTCTTAGCTGTCTCCAATAGTCTCCATAAGGTGAAAAAACTATATCTGTTGAATTATAAATCAATATTTCTGATGCTAGAATTTTCGGCCTTGATGCAAATATAACATCATGGGTTTTCATTATCTCCTCAGCATACTCTGGTGAGGAAACAATGATAGTGAAAACCTCTCCAAGTTGCAGATGCATCAAAGGTCCATATATTTTGGCTAAGTCTCTTAATTTTCTATGTGGAGTGGATGTAAGAATAAGTGGTATATTTCCAATAATAGGTAGCTTCCATGGTCCTGGGGGTATATTTAGATTTGAGTGACTTTTCTTGAGATTTTTTCCTATTTTCAGTGCAACTATCATGAAGATGAAAAGGCAGATAAGGGATGAGAAGTTCAAGAGTTGAGAATCCATGGAGATAAAAGTTGATTAAGCTGGATCTCTCTTTTGGTAAGATAGAGTTTGAGAAAAAGTGTGTACTGCTTTACTCTTCATTCATGCTTTTTGTTACTTTTCCTTCGAGATTGTTCCAACTATTGATTGCTATCCACTTTTTGGCATTTTTATTTTTCATTATGATCAATAAAAATATGTGGAGGACATTAGTTGCACCACCGTTAAACTAGAACATGAGTAAACTGTATGAATACTATATTCCTACTCACAGAATTGGTCACATATGCAATGTTTAAATGTGTTTAGCGTTATTAGTTAAATTAAAGTAATTTACTTCAAATAAGATATATCTATACTATTAATAAAGGGAAAATACAAAATAACTATCCATCATGGTGTAATTTGTGTTTTCCTATTTTGCCCTCAATATATTTTTATTTCTACCAAAAAAACCATATAATATTATTTTCTTATTTTATCCTTATTATCTTCTTATTTTAAAAGTGTATTTAAAAAATTGAATATTAGACCAATTGAATAATCAACCATAAATTTAGGGCAAAAAATTATATTTGAATTTATAAAATACAAACTATACATTACAAACGATAGGAAAACGGGTTGAGAGGCACGACAGTGCATGTCAACACGCTAGTGACTATAGACATAATTGTCATGAAAATTATTGTGTAAATACCTAAAGTATTATTTCTATTTTTATCATGGTCAAAAATAAGAAATAAGAAAATTGAAAAGACATCACCTTTAATAAAAGAGAATATTTGTCTTATAAATAGGGATTATGATCCCCAATTGTAGACTACATAAAAAAACACCAAAACAACACTAAACAAAAGGAATCACAACATACATAAGTTATTCTCTTCATCCCTTAGAAGAGAAACTAAGGCTAAGGGTAATTTAAAATTAGAAAACCAAAAAACTTACATGTTCTACTATTAGCATGTATTTCATACAAGGACAAAGTAGATAGAGTTGGTGGATACATGATGAAACATGATATAAAGTTCATTACCATATTCTCAATGAATAAACTAAGGTATGTTTCTGCTCAAGCTTTAGTTTTATCTATATTCTTCTGGTTGATTTGACATGAAAAATCTTAGTTATATATATGATGATATTATTCATCATCTTTAGTATGTATGTAGTATGTATCTTTAAGTATATAAAGTCTTCCACCATACTAAAGTTTATATTAAAGATTTTTCCTACAAGTGATATCAGAGCCACTTTCATGTGTAGTCATTAGAAAATAAATTTTAGAGGTACATGTATTAATTTTGAGAGTAAAATGTAATTAATTTTGTATCATTATGCATGATATAGAACTTGTTTCAATATGTAAATATTATGCATGTGATTCTTTGAATATATTAAGTTTGTTCGGTATGGTTTTCACCAAGCATATGATCATGCATTTTGGATTTGATAGATTTACACAAAGCAATAGTGCAACTGTTTGCTGTTCCAAGAATTATAAGGGATTAAAAATCAAGCAAATAAAACTGCTTCTTTTGAAAACCATTACATTAATGTGTTTTTTTTAATAGGATACTTTTGGTTAAGTAAAATTAAATAAGGATGTTGCTATTGAATTTACTTGTTTTTTTTCCTGATTAGAAACGTGTCAATTTGACCACACCAACACATTGAATAGAGTAGCTAACAAATTTGCTATGCTTCTGTTGCATGATGGTCTTACGTAAATGTTAATATTCAAACCTGGGTCGTGGGTTTAATACCCAACACTTGCAAAAATTTTGCAAGTGTTGGGTATTAAACCCACGACCCAGGTTTGAATATTAACATTTACGTAAGACCATCATGCAACAGAAGCATAGCAAATTTGTTAGCTACTCTATTCAATGTGTTGGTGTGGTCAAATTGACACGTTTCTAATCAGGAAAAAAAACAAGTAAATTCAATAGCAACATCCTTATTTAATTTTACTTAACCAAAAGTATCCTATTAAAAAAAACACATTAATGTAATGGTTTTCAAAAGAAGCAGTTTTATTTGCTTGATTTTTAATCCCTTATAATTCTTGGAACAGCAAACAGTTGCACTATTGCTTTGTGTAAATCTATCAAATCCAAAATGCATGATCATATGCTTGGTGAAAACCATACCGAACAAACTTAATATATTCAAAGAATCACATGCATAATATTTACATATTGAAACAAGTTCTATATCATGCATAATGATACAAAATTAATTACATTTTACTCTCAAAATTAATACATGTACCTCTAAAATTTATTTTCTAATGACTACACATGAAAGTGGCTCTGATATCACTTGTAGGAAAAATCTTTAATATAAACTTTAGTATGGTGGAAGACTTTATATACTTAAAGATACATACTACATACATACTAAAGATGATGAATAATATCATCATATATATAACTAAGATTTTTCATGTCAAATCAACCAGAAGAATATAGATAAAACTAAAGCTTGAGCAGAAACATACCTTAGTTTATTCATTGAGAATATGGTAATGAACTTTATATCATGTTTCATCATGTATCCACCAACTCTATCTACTTTGTCCTTGTATGAAATACATGCTAATAGTAGAACATGTAAGTTTTTTGGTTTTCTAATTTTAAATTACCCTTAGCCTTAGTTTCTCTTCTAAGGGATGAAGAGAATAACTTATGTATGTTGTGATTCCTTTTGTTTAGTGTTGTTTTGGTGTTTTTTTATGTAGTCTACAATTGGGGATCATAATCCCTATTTATAAGACAAATATTCTCTTTTATTAAAGGTGATGTCTTTTCAATTTTCTTATTTCTTATTTTTGACCATGATAAAAATAGAAATAATACTTTAGGTATTTACACAATAATTTTCATGACAATTATGTCTATAGTCACTAGCGTGTTGACATGCACTGTCGTGCCTCTCAACCCGTTTTCCTATCGTTTGTAATGTATAGTTTGTATTTTATAAATTCAAATATAATTTTTTGCCCTAAATTTATGGTTGATTATTCAATTGGTCTAATATTCAATTTTTTAAATACACTTTTAAAATAAGAAGATAATAAGGATAAAATAAGAAAATAATATTATATGGTTTTTTTGGTAGAAATAAAAATATATTGAGGGCAAAATAGGAAAACACAAATTACACCATAATGAGTAGTTATTTTGTATTTTCCCTTTATTAATAGTATAGATATATCTTATTTGAAGTAAATTACTTTAATTTAACTAATAACGCTAAACACATTTAAACATTGCATATGTGACCAATTCTGTGAGTAGGAATATAGTATTCATACAGTTTACTCATGTTCTAGTTTAACGGTGGTGCAACTAATGTCCTCCACATATTTTTATTGATCATAATGAAAAATAAAAATGCCAAAAAGTGGATAGCAATCAATAGTTGGAACAATCTCGAAGGAAAAGTAACAAAAAGCATGAATGAAGAGTAAAGCAGTACACACTTTTTCTCAAACTCTATCTTACCAAAAGAGAGATCCAGCTTAATCAACTTTTATCTCCATGGATTCTCAACTCTTGAACTTCTCATCCCTTATCTGCCTTTTCATCTTCATGATAGTTGCACTGAAAATAGGAAAAAATCTCAAGAAAAGTCACTCAAATCTAAATATACCCCCAGGACCATGGAAGCTACCTATTATTGGAAATATACCACTTATTCTTACATCCACTCCACATAGAAAATTAAGAGACTTAGCCAAAATATATGGACCTTTGATGCATCTGCAACTTGGAGAGGTTTTCACTATCATTGTTTCCTCACCAGAGTATGCTGAGGAGATAATGAAAACCCATGATGTTATATTTGCATCAAGGCCGAAAATTCTAGCATCAGAAATATTGATTTATAATTCAACAGATATAGTTTTTTCACCTTATGGAGACTATTGGAGACAGCTAAGAAAAATTTGTGCTTTGGAGCTTTTCACCCCAAAACGTATCAACTCATTCAAGCCTATAAGAGAAGAAGTGTTCACCAATCTCATCAAAATGATTGCTTCAGAGAAAGGATCACCCATCAATCTCACTGAAGCAGTACTGTCAGCAATATATACAATAATTTCAAGGTCTGCTTTTGGCAAGAAAAACAAAGACCAGGAAGAATTCATATCCTTGATTAAAGAAGTTGTAGTTGTTGCAGGAGGTTTTGACATGGGAGATTTTTTTCCCTCTGCTAGATGGCTTCAAGTCTTGACTGGCTTAAGGCCTAAGCTTGAGAGGTTGCAACAAAAAATAGATCGAATACACGAAAATATCATCAACGAGCATAAAGAGCTAAAATTAAAAGCCGAAGAAGGCCAAGGTGGAGTACAGGAAGATCTGGTAGATGTTCTTTTAAAATTTGAGGATGGTAATGGTAACAACCAGGACATTTGCTTAACTAAAGGCAATATCAAAGCTATAATCCATGTAAGGATAATAACGCCTTGCAAATACTTTTATGAACTTATTCTTGTTCCTTTATGCAGAACTGTAGAGGTGTAGCACTTACATAAAAGTTTAATACCACCCCATACTATCTTTCATGATCTATTTGAAGTTGTGCACTATTTACATTATGTTAACGGAAGCACATCTATTGTTCTAAAAAGTGTGTCACTTCATGTTCCATTTGTTGTAGTTGATTGAAAAATATATGTTTAAGTTAAAAATTTAATAACTAAGTATTTTTCTGATCAATCACAACAAGTGGTACATGAAATGACACAATTTTATGGACAGAAGATGGGCTACCCATGTTAAAATCATATCTATTTTAACTTTCTCCTTAGCTTAACCTCAATGATGATTACTATTCAGGATATCTTTAGTGCTGGAGGTGAGACATCAGCAACTACAATAGATTGGGCAATGGCAGAGATGGTAAGAGATCCAAGAGTAATGAAGAAAGCACAAGCTGAGGTGAGAGAAGTATTCAATGAGAAAGAAAGGGTTGATGAAACTTACATTAATGAACTGAAATATTTGAAATCAGTTGTGAAAGAGACCCTTAGGTTACACCCTGCAGCACCTCTTTTACTTCCAAAAGAATGTGGACAAGCATGTGAGATTAATGGGTATCACATACCTGTCAAAAGTAAGGTCATAATCAATGCTTGGGCAATTGGAAGAGATCCAAAATATTGGACTGAGCCAGAGAGGTTTTATCCAGAGAGATTCATTGATAGCTCCATTGACTACAAAGGAAGTAACTTTGAGTACGTTCCATTCGGCGCTGGAAGAAGAATATGTCCAGGCAGCACATTAGGTTTATTGCATGTTGAGATGGCCCTTGCATTCTTGTTATATCACTTTGATTGGAAGCTTCCCAATGGAATGAAAAGTGAGGACTTGGACATGACTGAGATATTTGGAGTGACTGTTAGAAGAAAACAAGACATGTACTTGATTCCCATAGCTTATAGTCCTTTGTTTGCAACATAAACTCCATACTTTCAATTTGTTCAGCATTTACTCCAAAAATAAAGTTGTGTCCATGTTTATTGGTTCATGTAGACCTGAAAACTTTGTAATGTGCCCAAAGTCAGTGATAGTTGTGAATGATGTTTGTTATATCAAATAAAAAATGTTCCTAGCTGTGAATGATGCAAGTTATTTAGTATGCATGTCTTCAAATTTCTCTATTATATTGTGCCTAGACTCCTCATACTTTAGCTTTGTCAACGCCAAAAAAATATGAGGGAAGTAATATAGTAATGAGAACTATATCCATGAGAAAAGTTAATAATATTAGCTCAGATTAACCATGTAATACAAGAAGCATAGATATGACATTACACAAATATGGGAAGTGTTCGTACTTAGTTGATCTATTTCTTTAAGCAGTCCCTTTAAGAGGAGAACATTCTGTGGTTGACTATTACAAATCCTTAACCACCACAAAGCAAATTGAAATCATTAGCCACAGTTTATGTTATTTATGATAACAGAAACATTCTCCAATTTGGCCACATTTGATTTGCTTCACTCTCTTTCTGACGCCTGTTTTGTACAATTCCCCTCACCCTTTTCCCATCTGTGCTTGTGGTTAGTGTATGAAATGAAACAAAAATTAGTACATGACCACTTCTCTTTTGTAATTTCATTATCTTTAATAATTGTTGTGCTTATATTTTATTCTTTTGCATGCAAATTTCTGATAAATATGTTTATCATGTTCTCTAAATTTTTGGAATGAAATTGTACTCTCATTATGATTTTCTGTTTTTATGGTAAAAACCCTAAAATTGTAAAATCCTCATCTTTTAAGTTATGGTAAAATTCGTGTCTAATCTGCAAACTTGAAGACCTAGAACCCTCTGCTTTCACACTTCCCAATCTGTAGTAAAACACACAACTGGTTCACATAGAAAATACAAACTGATGTAATGATCTGGTTGGATCAATGTTAACCAGGAACACATACGCATCACTCCTATAGCATCCCATAGAATTATTATTCGCATTCTTATCAATATAGATTAAGCTTTTATCTTGCTCTTTGAGCAAAAAAAATTTGTGGCTATTTCATTACCAGTGATAACTACTAAAATGCAAAATTACAAGAATGACAAAGCTATGCAAAATTACAAGAATGACAAAGCTCCACCCGAAACTATGTTCGAAAGACAGAAAGACCAAAATTTACATGCAATGGAGGTTGTCATAAGGGAAACGTCTGAGAATGTAAACTTAACAGGCAACTCAAATAAAGGTATTGTTATAAGATATAATATTATGATCAATCATGAAAAGGAAGGCAAAAGAAAGATGTCTAGGAAAATTGGCACCTTATATATCTCTTCAGCATTTAATCTTGCATTAGTGAGAAGGCGAAATACAAGTATTTGGACAAATTATTAAGCTTCTCTAATACCTAACATAGTTAGTTCTAGAAATTTGAGAAATTATAATCCCTAATTTTAAGTTGCTACACAAATTATATACCATTTTATATGATGAAGGGAGAGCTAGGATGATTATGGGCCCTATGAATATCTTCATCCTCACTTTTCAATAAGCATTGCCCTCTCCACTAAACATAGGAGAGCGATTGATTGAGGAACCTTCACTACTGGATGGATTCATAGAGCTCATGTTTGATATTCCTAGGATCACACGAATTTAGCGCTTAAGTTAGCATTTATTTGAACGAGCTCTAATTAACAAGGGCTCTAACAAACCTAGAAGGGGGTGAATTTTTGGTTTCGTTTACGATTAAAACTTTTTGATTTTGAAAGATATTTGCTATTTTTCTTGCTTTAATCGATTAACTTTTTTACTTAATCAATTAACAAAATTGTCCAGTTAGTTCGGGAAGACATACCTTTTTGTAAGCAGCATTTAGAGAACATCAAAAAATTATAATTAGTGCGAGAAGGTGTAAATGAAGAAGAACAAGATCAAGAACAAGAAAAATATGGATCAAATAATGATGAAGATTGTGATAGTTGTAGTGATGCTGAAGAAGGAAGAATGTTAGAGTAGTTTGATATCTTATATAATGTACTTGACAATATAAAATAAACTTTTTTACAATTTAAGCTATACGTCTTATATTATATCTTTAATAATTCATATTATGATTCATTTAGTATATATTTTGTTTCTTGTTATAGTTCTTCCTAATAGCAAATTGTGCAAGTAATTGGTTCAATATGAAGCATAACAATTCAGGACAAGTAATGCTAGAAAAGCTATGAGGACAAAAAGGTGAAAATAGTAACGAAAATACCTAAAATATAGAACAAGAAACTAGTGACAATCAAGAGGTATTGAACCTACACATGTGAATACAAAAGATGCTTCATATGGTGATGATAACTTTGAAACTTCCTCAAACTCATATGAAACTCAATCAAAAGATAAAGAGGAACCCTTATTTGTCAAGGTTAAAGGTAAGAATAATATTCCATTAACTTCAATATGTTATTATATGTTTGCCTCCAGTACTTTGCTTCTTGCACATAATTGTAGATACCTCTTCGGGAGAAATTGAAACTCGAAAAGTGCAAGCAATTCATGTTTGGCATTTGTAAAAAACTAAAAAAGTTATTGTGGAACTCAATGGTTATGGACAAGGCAATGACAATGGCTCAAACTTACTTGTGAGGTTTCTTGGTAAACTTGCTTAAAACTCAACAGTTTGTCCTATGGATGTCAAAGGATAATAGATACCAACAATGGAAGTATATTGAGGTAATTATTTAAATTTTCTGCAATTTTAATAGTTTTTTCCTATTGCCATTGAAAATTGACTAGTGTATTTAATAATGTACGAAGGAAAATTTCAATTTTGATTATGTTGCTGGAGTCAAATGGGCTATGAGTACTCTATGTGAAAGATGGAGGGCCTATAAATATCGGTTAAGGTGTAAGTAATTCTATCCTAATAAAAGTAAGAAAGACATACTTGCTAATCCTCCTCCAGGTTTAGATTGTGTTGATTGGACTGCAGGTGTGCATCACTCTAAGGAGGATAAGATGAAGGTATTCATCATGTTGCAAAGTATTTTATTTTTCCAAGCCTTTCATTTTTTTTAATATAATGACTATAATGTTTGTCAATTGTAGAGACAAAGTTTGGCGAACACCAGAAATCGTAATAATCTTAGAGTTTCCCATGCTGGTGGTAGTGTGAGTAATGCAAGGAAAGGTTGTCAAATGGTAAGTTGTCCTAGGTAATTGTATTATTTTAGAGAATGAAGTCTTATGAATGTAAAAACTTATGTTTTAATATGTATTTCATTGGTTTTGTTAGGAGCTAAAATTGCAAAGACCTATATGTCATGGTGAGGTTGTTTTGTCAACTTTGTTGAAGAATGATGGAAGCTATGTGAGCGAAGAAGGAAAAAATCTAGTTGTAAATAATTTAAAGTCTTTTCATACATGACGTGTTACATATATCCTAAAAAGTGTATCACATTTTTCTCATATATCAATATCTTATAGCAATGACTACTCATGTGAAATAATTGACCCCTATCTCTATCCTCTTCTTCATTTGGAGGAAGGATAAAATTTAGCTGCTGATTATTCACTTCAAAGGTTGATGTCATAATACAATGATAAAATTTAGCTACTAATGACTCATTTGTTTGAAGAAGGCATTAGGAGTTTAACAATGATGTATGATATATATGCTACTTTTCTTTGATAAAAGTGCATGTGTTATGTTATGTTTATGAGAATATTGCATGAAGCTTTGTAAGAACATTTATATGGTTAATTTTTTATTATGAAGTATTCACTCGTTTCTGTAGGTTATAAGTTAAATATGCAAAGAAACAAAATTCAGTTGGCTATAATTCATAAACAGAAACAAGTCATTGTATCAAGATGGCTTAAAAAGGAAACTTTAAGATGAGGCAAAACTAAATGAGTATTATGTTTTTCATGGATAATTCTACTTGTCTTAAAATAACTCTGAGTATTACGTTTGTCTTAAAACATTCTGATTTCATCATCGACTATATGAGTTTTCACATACAATGGATCATTTTGCTTGTCTTCAAACAACTATGAGTATTCTATTTGTCTTGAAACATTTTGATTCCATCCTTAACTAAATGAGTATTCACATACACATGATAACGTTTCACAAAATGGTAAGCAGTTAGTTAGGTAGGCAAATGCATAATATCATTTTGTCCTCTCTGATACTATTGATGCGATTTTCTATTATAGGTTTCTTCCATGAAATTTGCAATTTGCCATTATATAAATTATTAATTTCTTGTTACTTAATAGGATAAAATATCAGAGCATTTACCTTAAGATCAAGAAAATATTACTACTTCAGGTGTTTCATCGAAGGTATTTGCCCATCCTAATGATACAATTTGAAAAGCATATGGAGCTAAACATTCAGGTGGAGTGCATGGTTTTGGGCATTAGTATTTGTCCCTCTGATGTTTTTGGAACGTCCAGACATTCTACTAATTTTGTGGATTCTAGTGGCTCTAGTCAACACCATGTTGAAGACTTAAAGAAGTATGTTCAAACTTTGGAAGTAAAACTATCACGATATGAAGAGACTAAGGAGCAACTTGCACATACTCATAATCGATTGGCTACTCTTGAGAAGTTTCTAATTGAAAATTTTGGTAGTGAGTTAACCACTTTTGCCCCTGATGTTCCACCGCGTCTTAGTTATGGTTGATTAGATATTCATGAACTTATTAGTTATGATCTTAATATTTTGCATTTTGTTTGTAAGTATTGTTGAATGTTAAATATTTTGTAATTATATAAGATTCGTTTTTTTAATGATATAACACATTTAGTACTATTATTATTAGCTAGCAATATTTAATTTTATTATACATTTACTATTATATTATTGAAAATAAACATTGTTAGACAATCGGCACATTGGGATCATGAGAGAAGCATGTATGAAAATACTTTAAATAAATTTAATTAGTCATAGCTAGATTTTGACAAAATAAACAACTTAGCCATGGTTGTAGTGTGGCATATCAGTAACTTTGTCATGGTTATTATTGTAGTTGAATTAAACAAATTGTGGCTAACTAAATGTTACCACATTTTATACAAGTATAGTGAAATGACATAATGATTGTGGCTAATTTTTAGCAATGTCATTCTTTACCACAACAATAGTAAGTATGACCACTCAATCTAGCTATGATTTTTTAGCACATTAGCCACGGTTACAACCATGACTAAAAGGTTATTTTACTATAGTGCTTATTATTATTATTATTATTATTATAATAGTGTTATATTTATATTTGAACTTCTAATTTCTTCTAAAAAATGAATTAATTTATTTTTGTCTATCACTTACTTTTCATTTTCATCATTGCATAATTATCACAAACTCATTCAAAAGTAAAAGAACAACTAAAAGTTGTGACAAGTTAGTTCTCAAAATAACATTTTATACTTTGACAATAACACACCAAAAGTTCTATCCAATGGAATTAAATTAGCTGGCTATAGAAAATTAGTTTCAGATATCAACTTTAATGTTGTTATTTTATTGGATAAGATCATGGTTAAAATATTTATCTTTTATTAAATCATGAATGAGATTAAGTTTTTAAGAGAACGAATGCTGAAACTTTAATGAATATATATTCTATTTTTTTTACATATTTTATTGCTAAGTATTTTTATTTTGGATTAATGTGTTATTTCAAAACTTTGAACAACTAGGTATCACTTTATATTTTATTGTTACTTACCGTTTTATATCACATATTTTAATTAAATCTAGTTGCAACTTTAAATTACTAATAATTTAAGTTTTAAAAAGAAGAAAGAACAACATTATGAATATGCAATGATTCTCTTAGATATTTATTCATTTTGAATTAATATGTAATTGAAATATATATATTTATATTATAGATTGTTACTCAAAAAAATTTATCATAAACTTTTAAGTAATCATTTATTTTGGTTCAAGGTCAGCGTTTCTTAGTTCGAAGAAGAGGGTTGGGGTTTAGGGTTTGAGTGTAGGGTGGGAATATAGATGAGGTTGGTCTATTTGGCGTTTTCGACGAAAGAGGAGACATAGTCGTCACAAGATGTAGAAGATGTGAGACTTTAAAGCTTTTCCAATAGGGTTCCATCTTCAACATGTGCGGCACATATCTCATCCATTATGGCCTGATGACAAACTTCACAAGTCTTCGTCATGTATTAGAAAACAAAATTGGTTTACCATTCAATACGGAGGATTATTCAACGCAGCTCATTTGGAAAATTGGTTTTTCTGTTGTCATTGTACCGAGAAGCAAGATTGATAAAGAAGTATACAAAATATCAAGCATTATTATTCGATGCTTTCTCTATCAAGTATCTTACTTTTTCATCTTGAATTGTATGAAAATACACTAATTGTTATTAATAGTTTGGGTGATTTGATAGATTGACAAAGAAGTATACAAAATATATCAAATTATCAAGCATTATTATTCAATGCTTTCTATATCAAATATCTTATTTGTATCTTGAATTGCATGAAAATACACTAATTGTAATTATTAGTTTGGGTAATTTGATATTATTTTATAAGAAATTTTATATATTTTTTTGCATGTATTATTTTTTATTATTTATTTTCTGTTTATTATAATAATTTTGAAGTTTCCAAGAAAAAATAATAGAGGAATATTGCAATATCATAATATCTTTTTAAAAATGCAATAAAAATAAGGACCGACTTGGATAGTAATATAATTAAATATGAGTTTTAATAAGGACTAAAGGTTGGGGTACTTATTAGTTCAGGTCCGCAATGATTTATTGACTAATTGTTTATTATTTTCCTATTTTATTTGAAAAAGATTATATAAAATTATGAGAATGAAGTTGGTCAAATTCCAAGCAGAAATAGTATAATAAATTATGCATATCATTAATAAAATTAAGAGTGTGATATCTAAAGGGTCAGACAAAAAAGTGAAGGGTTTAGAGGGATAACCACACACCCCAAAAAGATTAGTTCGTTACTCATAGGATGAGGAGATACCTTTCGTAGTACAAAAAATATAATATATATTATCGTTCCCTTTCAACAACCTAAGACTAACATTGTTATGAATTTGGACTACCTTTATCATGTGGGCAACATGAGCATCTTGACTACTAGGTTCTTTGGTATAGCAAGAGTTGACATATCATGTGATGTCATTGTAGCCCTTTCCCTTAGATAGATTGGTCACTCGAGTAGGATTGATAGTTATATAGTTTAGATCTTATCTTACCGTTCATGATCAACAATTATGTAGATCAAATCTTTTATACTTGTCATTGGCCTCAAAATAGTCCTAGCATTGGGATGGAACAGTTGGCCCTAGTCCGGTGACATAGTCATTGTTAGGCATGTCAGTGGAGTTGAAGTTATTATGCTCAGGCATGATCGATAATCATACAGACATGATCGATAATCATACAGACATGATCTTGCTATACCATATTATGCAAGTCATAGATAGTGTGAATACTCATTTTTGTTCGACCCAGAAAAAGCCTAAAACCCATTTTTCCATTACAAATAATTTCCACAATATATACCCATATTTTTCAAAAAAAATAAATAAATACAATTTCAAAATGATTAAATAGAAAATAGCTTTTTTATAGTCATATCATTTTCAGAAAAAAAAACTAAACAAAACAAAAAAAATTAAATAAAAAATTGATTTTTAGAAATCTATACCTATTTTCCAAAAAAAGAGTAAAAAATGAGTTTTATTATTTTTTATTTTATTATCAAAATTATTTTATTATATAAATAAACAATAATTAAAACTATTTTTATTGATCTTTTATGAGTAATTTTGAATTTTTTAAATATAAAAAATAATACAAATAGAACCTTACTTGGGTTATGTTTTTAATAGATTTTCACAAAAATAAATAAATAAAAGTTGGATGAGTCAAACCAGTTTTGAGGAATCCCTAAAAAAGGGATCATCTTCATCTCATTAACAATATGCTAATTAGGTTTTATGTTAGGTTTAGAGTGATTATATTTTTATAAATAGAAGACATTAGGGTTTTTAAAGAGAGATCTGAAAAATCCAAAAAGAAAAAGAGAGAAAGCAAAAAAAAATAGTGAGAAAGAGAGAGACTGGCCTCAGAGTTTGTGTAGAGAGAGAAGGGAGTGGTGGTTGATGGTGTGATCTAGTGCAGGTGAGCTCACTAGAAGTAGTGTGCTCTTGTCCTTTCCACTGTTGGATTCACTGACTGAAGTGTTGACTATAGGTTGGACGAACGTGATCGCGACATGAAGGCGAGCGTAATACCCTCCTCGTAGACATGTGTGCACTTAATCAAAGCGCCTTTGCCCGAACTTATAATCCTATGTTTAATGGCTAATTAAAATTATTTTCTTGCTGTAATTAAATAATATTGTTATTAGCAAAGATAAAAATATTTTAGTAAAATAAAAAATGATTTTTTAGAAAAAATTATTTAACTTAGTTTCTGCTACTTCACCCTTTTAAAAGAGATAATTATTTTACCAACAAATCATTTTAAAATCTAGAACTACGTAGTCTTGATTTTAGTCACTTACATTATTTGACTTTATCAGTTTAGTCCTTCAAAATGAAAAAGACCTAAAATGGTCCACAAAAATTTCAAATGTGGGTCAAATTAGTCCTTTTTAGCATGTCATATAACACTTGGTAGGAACTATTTTGACCCCAAAAAAGACTAATTTGACCAATATTTGAAATTTTTAGGGACCGTTTTAGGTCTTTTCTTTTTTGAAGGACTAAACTGGGAATGTCGAAAAATATGAGGGACTAAAATGGGTATTTACTCTTAATTTTAAGGCTATTTCATTCATGCAATTATTTAGGGTATCGTTTTATTACAAGTGAACGAGATGCTAATACTTCCCTCGATCCTTAGTCGACTCCTAAACCTGGATATCAATAATCCAAAGTCCAATATGATTGAGCTAAAATATTTTTCTACATTTATGAGCAAAAAAATTAGTGGCGATCTAAAAGGTCGCGTAGCCAAAAATTGACAGTGATGACTCTGTTGGTGACTTTTTTGTGAGAGTCAGGCCTAGTGCAGTTTTTTGCTTGTTTTAAATACCCTTTTTCTTTTTTTTACACAAACATTTTTATGCATCTTTATTCATTTATTTATTCATTCATTTATTTTTCAAGTCAATTAATTATTTGAATATACTCACCATATTTTATGTAGCTTTGGGGTGAGGGTTTATTTTAAATAAAATTTGCTTCCTCACACACTCACAGTTCACTTGAGTTACACACATATTCCATATACTCACGTGTTAGATATTAAGATTGAAATAAGAGGGACATTTTCCTTCCTGGTGTTAGATTTGTCTCCTTGTATTAACATAATGGACACTCAGATTGTTCCTGATATTGTGAGTTAGGTGCTCGAGGGGCTCGACTCCTCTTGTTCCTAGCCTACGATATTAGGATTTCTTTCTTTCGAGATTGAAGGCAATTTGGTAACCTAGAAGTCTAGAGCATTTATTGAGTCCACTTTCAATATGACCTATTACCCCACCATAGGGTTGTGACTTTTAGAATTTCCAAAATCTTATAAGCTTACCTTATTTAAGACATGGGAAGCATAACTTAAATTCTATTTGTTATCATTATAAATTGAGACTTTTGGCCCTAAAAGTGTCTTCATGCCTGAATGTTATGAGGATATCATTGCACTTAGATGTCCTTATGCCACAAGGACGACTTAATCATAGCCTTCCCTTTGATGGGTTGAACGCCCTAGGGATAATCTTCATTCCATTCGATAGGCTCATCGCCTTAAGGATAGTTTTCATTCCCTTCAATGGGCTCAACGCGTTAGGGATAGTCTTTATTCCCTTCGATGGGTTCAACACCCTAGAGATAATTTTCATTTCCTTCGATAGGCTTAACGCCTTAGGGATACTTCTCATTTCCTTCGATAGGCTCAACGCCTTAGGGATAACTATTATATCATCCTAATGAGCTTGGAGTTAATCGATTAACTCATGTACATGCATCCCTACATACATACATACATGCATTTATTTAAAAGAAATTAATAATTCAAATATTCATCCAAAATATATATTATCCAGACATTCATATAAAAACTAAAACAAATATGTCATTTATTTGCCAATTATTTTATATACTTATAAAAAAATTAATAAAATATAATATATTTCATATATCATTACACCATAAATTGCATACACCACAAATTATTCAGAAAAATTCATTCCTGCAACATCAAATGCATTCATCCAAGAAAAAAAAAAAAAACAACATACATACATTATTCATGCACCATCATCCCATTCATTCATACACTTCATATCCAAGCTTGTAACATGTATTTCATTATTCATTGCCAAGGGTGCCCATGAACTAAAATTGATTTCAAAGATGATATAATTGAACCCGACTGAAGCGATCCAAGAAAGGAATATAATTAGTGGCCCAAATCGATACACCATCCTCGGAAGCTAGTTTGAAATTTTTTTCATATGAAGATCCCAGTTGATCGAGACAACCCCAATCACTCTACCATTCCTCATGATCAAGATGAAATAAATGCCATAGAGAAAAGAATCAAAGCTATGGAAGAAGCCAATTCATATGGTTTGAAGGACGCTAGTGATATATGTTTAGTCTCAGATTTGATCGTGCCCCCAAAGTTCAAAGTGTCAGCGTTTGACAAATATCAAGGAAATTTTTGTCCTAAAGACCACCTAATTATGTATACTAGGAAGATGTCTCCCTATAGCGTGGTTGTTATCTCAATCCTAATATTTTCTCCTCTCAATGATGATAAGTGGTGATATGATGATCACTAATAATTTCAACTCATAGTTATTCTCCTAATTTATTCTAATCTTCAATAGGTTTGTCCTTATCTCTAGCAATTAGGTTGTTGAGTCATTATTTTCAAAGATTATGATTAGGATTAGGTGGGGAATTCTTATCTTTAAAGAGTCTTATTAGCGTTAGGTAGTTGAATCATTATCTTCAAAGATTATGATTAAAATAGATAATTGAAGTTTTATCTTCAAAGATTCTGACTAGAATTAGGTGATTGTGTCTTTATCTTTAAAGATTCTGATTAAAATTATGATCACCTTTGGTAGTTTTTGCTCCTTTTGACCTCTAATAACCTAAAATAGCATAAAAACACATTATAGGATTTGATGCAACTATTTAACTCAATATATATTATGAATTACATTTATGTAGACTTTTAAGATTAAAATATACTCAATTGTCTGTTATTTAACATAATTTTTACACTTAATAGACCACTTATGATGGCCTGCTATGTGTGTGATTCCCGGCCAAAAGAAAAAGTAATTTGCCTCTCCATTACTTGAGAGGAGTCTCACTTATAAGTAATAGTAAAAGACAACAGATTTGTTCTATATAAGTCAAAACAAATTAATCGTCTTGTCCCCATTGTCTAGACGTTTGACTTTCTCTTATTTATTTTTGTGGATATTTTTAATTTCACATGCATATTGGCATGTCAAGAAAAAAATATATTTAAATCTAAGTAGACTACGTAATAAAGACGCAGGACGACAATAGAAAATAATATAGACCCACCCTATGGACTATATATGTATCATTATTCAGTATAAATCAATTATGTGCACGTTTGAACAACCTGTCACTTTAATAAAGTTTTCCAGTTTAATAGAAACATATTTAAGAGTACCTAAGAATTTATTTGGTTCTACCTTGTAAATAGTAGACACTGTATGAAGTTACCGTTCACATAATCAGTCCGAATATTGTAATTGTATTGATTTTTGTAATTAATGACAACCTCTAGGGGATGTCTTTGATTGTAGGATCGTTTTAGCTTGATCTTAGGCTTTGTGAATGTGTGAATTCAGTTTTGTGAAATTAGGGCAATTTTAGGATTGATTTGGCCTCGGTTTGGGGTTGTATAATTAGGTTAAGGTTTGTGTATGGATTATGGGATCTATGATTTCGGTTTAGGGAAGGTGTTGTAGCGTTTGTGACTGCTTGGCTTAGGTATGTGTATGGGGTTGATGATTTCGGTTGGGTATGAGTTCAATGATGGTGTTCTCAGTTTTTAAGTGTTGGGAAGTATTTTGTGCAGATTGGTTAAGTGTTGTTGAAGAAGAAGGAAAAGAATGGAAGGTGAGAAGTGCCACAAGCAAGGCTGCTTGGTAAGCTATGAAAGTTCGCCACAAGTAAGGATGTTTGATAAGAACAAGTGTGGTGGCCACGACCAACCTAAGTTTAGGAGAAGTGCTCTCAACTAAAACAACTCAATTTTAATTCAAATTCAACTTAACTTCATTAATTCCAATCTGACTTACATAAATAGGCAAAACTGAATTGAAATAATTGACTAAGTCTAAACCTAATTAAATTTGAAATAAAAGAATCTAAATCCCTAATTTAAAACATGTAATTGGTTCCACCAGAATGGTTGTCTTGGTCTTGATCTTGGGTGTACTTGGCTGAGCATGAATGAACCCCTAGCTAGATGGGGTGTATGGCCGAGTTTCTCAATGGGCTGAATGATTTGATGAAGTGATTTGAGTAGTTGGCTCTCCCTTGATTGTAGTTATGCAAGCCTTGGTGAGTTGGACTCATCTTTTATTTGAATTTCGTTCAACCTCTTCACTCTATCTTCTTCCATGATTTAAGCTATCCTTTCCAATTAATAATTAATCTTCTTTGACTTGGTGTGACCGAATTTGTTTGAGAAGATAATGTATAGATTAGGTTGTTGTGACTGATTTGAAAAGATTATGTTTGTTGGCAGCAACAAATCTATTTTCACTTTACTCATTGATTATAGCCGCCCATCTATTTCAAATTCAATTTGTTGGCCAAAATAAACCTATCTTCTTTCAAATTCGTTTTCCTTCCATTCCTTATCTCCTTATTTGACTTAGAGATAAAGTATTAACTGAATTGTTTTATCTCCTTGTTTGTTCTTATAGATAGAGTTCCTTACATGCCTCCTTCCTTGTCTTGATGAATGTCCACGGTTTGGATCATGAGTTGCTTAGTCTTGTCCTAGCCGTGACTAGGTTACCCTTCTAGGTGAACTACTTGGTCACGAAATATGGACTGTGTTACAAATAAATCTCACCCATATTACATGAATTAAATACTAAAATACTTAAATAAAAAATAAATCTAAGACTATATGATAATACAATCTCATTTATTTGAATCAATGTAAATAAAATAAACCTAAGTTGGAACATAACCTAAGGACATAAATGTCCTTCTCACATACTCTCTCCTAGGTCAATTGTGTCATTTGAGACCTTAAGAATCTTTGTCTTAGCCTTGACCCTAGATATAGGACCATCATGATTTCCTTTGCCCTTGGGATCAAAGGCGGCCCTAAGAGGATTTACATCAGGAACTATATCATTGTTGTTTCACACTAAATCACAACCATATACTAATATTAGGTTTGAACACATTAGACTATATCTGAATTATAACCACATCAAATTTAAATTTTTTTAAACAAAAACATATTGTAGCAGTCAGCAATGGGCACAAAAATTGCAATAATAATTATTGTACGATATAAATAGTAGTGAACTAAACTCTCAACATTAGGTCAATAATTGTACCATACAGTCATCTGAAGTAATACTATAATCATGGATGCTTGTCACTAGTTTCATCTACTCTACCTACATAACAACTAGTCCTGATTATAACAAAATGTTCAATAGTTGATTTGTGTTGTAATTAGATTCTTAATAACTTTATTTATTGTTTACACTGTTTTTTATTTTCAAATATTTACTTAAATTAGCTTAAATGATTAGCTGGATGTAATTTGGGTACAACCAAGTTCAAATTGCACTATGTACCAAAAAAAGTTCAAATTGCACTGTGAATCATCAAAGTCATGACTATAACTATTATTATTTTATTTAAACTTTTACACAAGTAGAAATTCATCAAAGTCATGACTATAACTATTATTATTTATTTTATTTAAACTTTTACACAAGTAGAAATTTAACTCTAAACTGTGAACATTAAATTGGAGCAAAGCATGAAAGATAAAGGCAAACACAATTTTGTAGCTAAGTTCTCAAGAAGTCAAGCTGAACCTCAATATGGGTAGTTTCTCTTTTAGATAACTATTAGCAAAACCAAAAACTAATGTGCTAGACATATATTAAACTTTGCCTAGTTTGTGCAAACTTTGATGATAATATTTATTTATATACTGATAACTAATTTCACAGTAACAACCTTAATTTGATGAGATTCCATCAAAAACAACTATAATATGATCATACAGGAACAGTTCTACTGGAGACAGGTGGTGGCTGAGAAGTATCATTTGTTCCTTCATCTTCATTCTCACCACTCAACTCCTCCAACGATTTTCCTTTTGATTCAGGCACCAAGAACGTGAAAAACATACCAAGACAGTTGGACACAGCAAGCACAATAAGTGTGTTCTTCATTCCAATACCAGCAGGGTACCCAGCATCTCTTTTTGTAGCATCCTTGCTCTGTGATGCATACAAGAACCCGAATGCTCCAACAATCGCGCCAGCTTTCCCGGCCGCGGATGATATCCCATGGCAGGTAGACCTCAACCTGGCCGGGAAAATCTCCGCTGGCACAACAAAAGTGGTAGAATTTGGACCAAAATTGGCAAAGAAGAAAGTGAGTGCATACATGACAAGAAACCCAATTCTGTTTTCTTTCTTGGTCCAGTGGTCATATGGGATAGCAAGTGCAAACATGAAAACAGTCATGAAGAAGAAGCCCATAAGTTGGATGAAGAAACGACCTAAGTGGTCAATGAATGCCACTGTGAACCAGTATCCTGGCACAGTGCCACATAGTGCTATAAGCACTTGAGCTTTGGAAACCCTGAAAACTTCATGAATTGCATTCATTTCTTTCGCTGGAGGAAGCCACCCGATACTCGAGTAAATGTCTTTCTGGAAGAGATTTGAACTGTAATAAGCAATATCTAGTAGAAACCAAGTAGTACATGTTCCAACCAAGTGCATCCCATGTCTTTTAGCAAATTTCTTTGTAAACAAGCCGAAGTTGTTGTTGTCACGCTCAGATAACTTGTCCACCTTGTCCTGCTCTGCTTCAATTTCAACTTGCAACACCTTTGACATGTCTTGTGCAGCTTGTTTAGCATTCTTCGCAACGAGGGCAGTATACCTTGCAGTCTCAGGCATTTTCATTCGCCAGTAGTAAGTGAGTGCAGCAGGTAACGCACCAAGCATCAAAATTATGCGCCAGACATAGTCAGCTTGAGGTACTAGTGACGCCTCTGCATTAACCTCATAGGCTGGGGCGCTGTAAGCGTGATCGAAAATAGTCGAAATTACAAGCGAAACAAGTCCACCAAACAAAATTCCAAAGCCCTGCATAGCAAAGACCGCGGCGATGAAGGCGCCACGAGTCTTCTTGTTGGCATACTCTGACATGATGGTGGCTGAAAGAGGATAGTCACCACCTATGCCGAATCCAAGCCAGAACCGGAAGAAACAAAGGGTGGACACTGTACCCTTCGCAGTGTGGCCGAATGAAAGGCCAGATGCAATAGAAGAGAAAACCATAATGGCAAGAGTTAGTCCATAAACTTTTTTTCTTCCCATTTTGTCCCCAAGCCAACCAAAGAATACTTGGCCTGCTAAAGTGCCACAAAGTGCAACACCATTAACCGCTAAGGACACGTTTGGGGGCAGGGTTCCTGGCTTTGGTGCACCTTCGTGTGTGTAGTATATTCTTCCGAGTAATTTAGTAACGTTGGCAATGCTGAAAAGATCGTATGCATCTGTGAAGAAACCCATACCAGCAACGATGATAGCAGTGAAGTGGTACCATTGTGTCTTGGCTACATCAAGGGCAGTGAGCACACTCAAATCATCACGAGCCATCGCTAGTTTTGGAAGTCCTAGCTAAACTTGACCTTGGCGATTTTTGCAAGGTTGTGGTTCAAGAATTTCTGACCAGTGGGGGAAGGTATTTTATAAGCTTCTTTTGAGGAGTGGGATCCATGAAGAGTCTAGTACACATAAAACAAGAGAAAAAATATAACGGTCATTTGAGAATAAAGATTCTCTTCATTAATGGAGAGACAAATATAATGTGTTTTCAATGATAAAAGTATTATTATATTATATATATGGATAAAAGTTTCTTACGATATTATTGTTTCTTTTGTTTTTTGTGGTACTTGATTTTTGTGTCTTACCATATTATTCTTATTACTAGTGATTTGACATTTTATCCTAATATATAATAATATAACATTTTTATCCTTATGTATTACAACAAAAGTGATCATTTGTCTTTTTAGTAATGTAGATAATCTCTACTCTTAATTGAATGACATTTCAAGATTTCAAAGTCTACGCTTCTTTTCTGAATTATTTCTTTATTGCCAAATTATTGTGGTCCTTTCTACAATACTTTGGTCTGCTTAGACTTTGTATAATTGAATGTTGACAGCAAAACATCTTCTATAAATAATGTGGTATGTTTAATGTATTTCAAAAGGATTTAATATGTATACACTGTCAGTGTAAGAATTTTTTACATTATTAGTAAATTATTCACTATTGATTTGTTAATTGACTCTCAAACAAAAGTAATATAAATCAATGGTGGATAATATGCTGACAATGTAAAAACTTTAAACTCATTTCAAAATACCCGATATATCATATTCTCATTTTAAATATTTTTTGTCGAGGAAATAAATTTATTTATGGATATAAAAATGATTCTTTTATATTATAAGGATAAAAATATAATCTTATTTTAAATAAAAAATATAAATATAAATATTTTTTTTTTTTTTTACTTTTTCATAGCACGGTTATAGAGTAGTCCCACTCAAACAAACGAGGCATTATACTGATGTCACGTTGTAATGGAAGATACTGACATAATTTTTATGGTCAATATTTTGATATGGTTATTTTGATATGGCCAATATTATGTAGCTTCTCCGGTGGCATCGGAAATTACAATATTCAGTCTCAAATACGTTCTCCTTGTTTAAGAGGAGATTCGTTTATTCTTTATGTAACATTATTTTGTTGATAAGTCTTCATCTTTGAAATGTTTCTGAATTATATTATATATAAGTACTTTATTTTGTTGCAGGTTTTGGTCTATACTTCTCTATTCCACACTTTTGGTCTATACTTCTCTATTCCACACTTTTAAGTTTAACTGTTTAGAAGAAACAATAATTATAATTAAAATGATAAATATGTTATTGAAAATTATATTTCCTTTTATTTTTTGAAAAAAGTTATCTTTTCATTAATGTATTTTTTGAAAATAATTTTTTCATTATTTTTTACATCATTGCTTCTAAATATTTTATTTTTTGATAAAGTATTTTTTTTAAAAGATAGCAAACTCTCTAACTTTATACTAACATGTGTTGGTTCAAGTTGTACATGTTTGGTTCCCCTTAAATAAGGTCTCGGGTTTGAGTCTTGTGGATGAAAAAATATTCACCAAGAGAATTAGCCCCACGTACATGTAAATGTTTCCAGCTCGGACATTATTGTCTCTAGTGCGAGCATACATGTAGGAAACAAAAAACTTTGTAACTTTATACATTATTGGATAACATTAATAAAATAACATAACATCATTGGCTGTATTAAAAGATGGAGGTGACTATTTTAGAGAAAAACATTAAATTTGGAGTTACAAAAAAAACTATTCTCATCCAACAGCTTTAAGGAGTGTTTTAGTAAGAAGTGGAAGTCCAATATTCAATCCATAACGAGACTCAGTCATGCAACTCAGCAACGTGTTATTGATTAAACTGTTACAATTACCACCGAGCTCAAAACTACCGTCATTCAAATTGTATGGATTTAAAGTTTGGATGCATATTTATATATGATATGGATTATTGTCTCCATTTGATATAAAAATAAAAGTGAGAGTGATAAGCATTATAAGAATGTAGGAGTTGATATTATAAATGAAATTGAAAAGCAAAAAAAAACACACTTTGTAAATATTTATTTTTGTATGAATGGTATATTTACCCAAATACATATATTTATGGATATCTATTAGATATAATGGATGAATTTGAATTCATCTGTTACTAAAATTATTCATTAAATTATATTCATTTAAATAAATTACCTCTAATAGATGAATTTAATTTTCTTGATTTGTGGATTATGGATAATTTTGTCACCTCTAGATTAATTTAACAATTAATGGTGTATATTCTTGGAAGTTACTAATCTAAATTAAGGTATCTAATATGACGATAGTTGAAAATTAATAGATGAGATTAAGGAGGGTGTGTTCATTAAGTCTCTCCTTTTTCTCTTCATTAGTAGTTTTCAGCATAGTAGATAACTTATTTTCTCCACTAACTTCTCTTGCATCCTTCCATAAATAGATCACTTAATATATCAGAAACATCACACAATTGTTTACTTAGAAATACAAAGTGAATTGGAGAAATATTAGAAGGAAGGAAATTGCATTATTAACTATTCATGAATGCATAAAGGGAAGACAGAGAGGTGAGAACAAAGACAACTAGAAAGTGCACTAGAAAGGGAAACAAATATTTCTTAATCTCTTCTTTTATCATATTTGAATGTCATAATATCAAGGTTCTAAGGAAAGAGTTCTTATGAACCATTATAGGCTCTCATAAAATTTAAAGTAACCATTGGTATCAGAGCATGCAGTTAGGGAAATATGACTTTACTTTTGTTTCTAAAATTGAGTCATGTGTATATTAACCTAGAGGTATACATATATGCTTGTATGTTCATTAATTGTGATGCATATCTTGATCACCAAAGGTGAATTATAACATGTAATTAAGATTATGACGCCTTAAAGATAATAAATTGAGTTTGTTCATTAATTATGATTCATATCTTGATCAACCAATGATGGATTATTTCATGTGTTTAATGACATTAAAGTTTTAAATATACTAGTTGGTGTTCGTTTATCCAAAGATAACATACATTTTTAAAGAGTATGATTAATCATGTGCTAAACAATAATATTTGGCAATATTAGTAATGTGTAGGTTTAATAAGTCAATATATAGACTGAAACAAACTTCCAGACAATGATATATAATGTTCAATGACAGAGTTTGTGGAAAACGCTATTCACTGGTATATCCACATGAAAGTATGTGGGAGCAAGTTTATAATATTAGTCTTATATCTTGATGATATTATGCATGTTGTAAATGATAAATGGCTATTACATGAGCTAAATATGTATCTCTCTAAAAATCTTGAAATGAAAGATATGGGTGAGACATCCTATGTGATATGAATAAAAATATTTCACGATAGATCATAAGGAATATAGGGATTGTCTCAGAAAAGATATATCAATGGGGTATTAGAGAAATTCATATTGAAAAAGTGTTCTACGGGGTTAGTTCCAGTGTATAAAGGGGACAAATTCAGTAAAAAGCAATGACCAAATAATGATTTCGAACATAAGAAAATATAATATATTCCCCATGCATCAGTGATTGCGAATTTAATGTATGCTCAAACATGTACTCGGTTGGATATCAGTTTTTCTGTTTGAATGTTAGGTCGATATCAATATAATCCCAGAATGGACCACTGGAAGACCGCAAAGAAGTTTCTCATATATTTCCAATGCACTAAGGATGACATGCTCACATACATAAGGTCCGGTCATCTTGAGGTGATCGGTTATACGGATGTAGAGTATGCATGATGTGTGGACTCAAGGAAATCTATATTTAGGTATGTCTTCCTAATGGTTAGATGAGTCATTTCATGGAGAGGTGAAATACAATTTATAATTGCTATGTCCACTATAGAGGCTGAGTTAGTGGCATACTTTGAGGCCACAAATCATGCATTTTGCCTACAGAACTTTACTTCAAGGCTCGATATTATAGACAGTGTAGTTAGACTACTGAAGTTTTATTATGATAATTCTACAACTATCTTCTTCTTTAAGAATGACATGTACTATAGAGGTTTCAAATATATGGATTTAAAGTATTTGCCACTTAAATAAAAAGTACGAAAACAAAAGGGGTTTGTAGATCAGATTTGTACAGATCTAATGGTAGTAGATATGTTAATTAAAGGATTGTCGAGGATGAGCATTATAGATAAGTCCTTATTAATGTGATAATACATGATGCGTATGTATATATATATGTATGTATATATGTTTGCTCATTATTGTATGACACATTTGAATTCAATTAAAATTTCATGTCCACAATTAAAGTTTAAGTTATCCATATTAAAGAATGTACATGTATGGTTGTATTGAGATATCTTGATGAGTTTTTGAAAGGTAAATAAAGACTCAAACTAAAGTTAGTTGAATTGAGTTGATTGTTATACATGGAATTGATCAGGTTCCCTCATATAATTTGCGATCGTCATGATTAAATTATTTCAAATCAATTAAGAATGATGATTTGTAACGTTCAGTAAAAGTGCACAATTAAAATTATTTTATGAATCTCCAAGTCATCATATGGGCCAGGTGAGAGATTGTTAGATTATTTAACAACTAGTAATTCATGTTCTTGGAAGTTAACTACTAATCTAAGTTAAGGTACCTAATATGATGTTGTTGACAATTAATGAATCAGATTAGTGGAGATGTGTTGGTTAATTCCCTCCTCTATCTCTTCATGTGTAGTTTCCAACATAGCAGAGAAGTTATTCGAGAATCCTTCTATAAATAGAGCACTTAATACATTAGAAAAGTCATGTAATTGTTTACACTTTTATGAGTAGAAATACAAAGTGAATTAGAGCATTACTGGGTGATTAAGGAAGGTGTGGTGCTATATTTAGAAGGAAGGAAACCGCATTATTATCAGTCAAGGAAACCTGTAAAAGGAAGATAAAGATGTGAGAACGAAGACAATCAGAAAGGGAAACAAAAATGGAAGCAATAGTTGTATATTACTCATTATGACCTTCCATATGTATTTGTCATAACCAATGACCAAGTCCAATAATGATTTTCAATGTATTTTGACACAAAATTTGTTGAAAAAAATGCAAGTATAAAATACGAATACATTCTTAGTGACTTTATTATTTTAGTAATTAAATTTTAGAATTGAATTATTTGCCAAAATAGTTGTTTTTGTTTGTGAAATTTCAGGTACAAAGGTTTGAAAATGATAATAACAGAAATATTTCAGGAAATGAAAACATGAAATTGAAATTTGTTTTTTGAAAACGACAAATAGTAATAGAAAACATTTCTAAAAACAAACACACCCTAAGCTATTTCGTATTGACATCAATATAAATATACTATATTTAAAGATAATAAACAGCTAATAAAACATTTGTTGTTTAGTGGTTTAAGACATCGCTAAATTAGTAGAAGGACTAAAAGATCAAGAGTTAGATACCCTTAATTCTACAACAAAAAATGATATTAAACAAGATAAAAATAAAAAATCCATTGTCCCCGTTTGAAGTCTTTCCTAGTGCCCGTTGATCTTATTATGCCTTTTTTAATAATATTCTTATACTTTTCTTTTTAATTTATTTTCGCCAAATTAATGTAGCCGCTTCTATAATAATTTGATTGGACATTATCTCGTATACTTTGACAAATAATAATAATAATGTAAATTTAATTAATCATTCGTATGCAATAATACAACTGTATAATTAAAACAGGCATCTGAAGTTCTGAACTACCTATAAAAGCAAAATAAATGGAGAGTGCTGTTCAGATATTCAAATTTGTAAATTTATAATGTCTAATACATTTTTTTCACGCTTAAAGAGCTAGCTCGTAAGTCGTAAGAAAAGTTATTCAAATTTGTAAAGTTTGTAATTTGGACATCTATGAATGATTCAACATCATCACATGCTTCGATGTCATATTAAAATAATTATTTTAACTATACTTTAAGAGCTAGCTCGGATTATAAGTTATTCAAATAATTATAAGTAATTCATCAATCAAATATTAAACAATCTCGGTCTTTATAAAACTTAACAAAGACAACATTTTTATTCGCTTTTACATGGTAGGTATACTCAGTTTCAAAATTCAAAATAATTTATATCGATGGTCGTATTAGGAAGAAAGTTCCAATGGTGGTATGTATTCATTTTCAAAGAAACAAATGAAACAGTGATGTAGCGTTGAAATTGAAGATATATTCACAATATTTTTATGGTCAATATTCTCTGCCCTATCTTTAGGAGGGAAAAATGAAAATGAATGAACTTGGTGACTGTTACACTTTTGACTTTTTCTTAACTTCATCATGCTGATGCTACTCTTCCGTTTGCTATTCCAACTGTTTTGTAAATAACATTGATATGTGTTAAACTGTTGTGTAAATACATAAAGTTAGATGCTTGTAACTAGGTACGGATAATTGAGCTGTCTTATGTCGTCGACTATACATATCTCATTAATGAAAGAGTTTAAAATCTACACACTAACAGTATAAAGTTTTTTACACTGTCAATACATCATTCACCATTAATTTATTTTACTTTTGTTTGAGAGTCAATAATAGTTAACAAATCAATGGTGAATAATATATTGATAGTATAAAAACTCTTACACTATCAATATATAGATATTAAATTCATAATGAAATTGATCATATGCATATATAAACTTCAACTCAATATAGTCCTAATAAATCCTAATAATGATGCATTCTAGTCAAATATGGCATCTTCGGCATATAGCATGATTATTCCTTCGTTTATTTAAAATTATAAAATTCAATTCACCAAAAAAAAATTATAAAACTTATTAAAGTCAGCAATTACACACTACGGAGCATTGTTGTCTATTTTGACTAAAAACAATACATTCTCCTCTCCCATTATAAAAATAATATATACTATAAATTGATATTTTATTTATTAATATATTTATAATTGATATTATGTTGTGTTATAATATTGTAGAATTTGTATCCAGGGGAGAATTTGTATCCAGGGGAGAATTTGTATCTAGGGGTATAGAATTTTTTTTAATATATATACTGACAATGTAAATAATATATATCAATAATAAATATATATTGATAATATAAAAAACTTTATACTGATAATAGATAAATTTTAAAGTAATAAAAAAATATGTTATAGGTTGACACATATTCTCCCCAGCTACATTAATCAAGGTAACGAAAACCAATTTAATTATATCTGGTCTTATGACGTGGACGGTTGACTTGGACCAAGTCCTTTATTTCCCACGGCGTTCACACCTTTCCTCACAGATTCATAATTTTGTTTTGGTAAATGGAGAAAAATATTATAAAAAAATATAAAAAACAATATAGAAGATTACATTAGGCAGTTTTATTCTTAAAATATAATAAGATATATTTTTATCTTTAAGTACAAATGAAAAAAGTAATATACTACACCAAATTTTATATTTCGTGGAGATTTTTTGTAGAGATTATTCAAATTTCCCAAATAAATCATATGAGACGAGTTCGATAATTAACTAGATATATAGTAAAAAAAGTTATTTAATTTATGAAGGTTTTTAGCCTCCATCATATTTTTCAAAATGACAATAATGATTTCTTTCTGTATTCTCCCTCTCAAAAGTTACAATCATTTTCTAGGTTTTCCAATTCTCTATTTCATTTTCTCTCTCACCCAAAAACTTTCATAACCCTAATTTTCATCATCATCATTCTCCAATGCCTAACTTGATTCTCTTTGCTACGCGATTTGGAAGTAGCTAACTTTGTACTCTTGTGCTGTTGATTTTAATCATTGGAAAGAACATTATATTTTTCTTGTAGTTGCTCACGTTAGATTTGATCTTCGTATTTATTAAGAGCAAAAAAAAGAGTTTAACTTTCATTGTCTCGTATTGAATGGAACTGCATTCTATATTGTGGAACTGCATTCCTAACTTATTCTGACACTTGTATCTTTTATAGGTTGTTATAGCATGCAAGTTTGGAAACAAGGTTTTCTTATGATATATTTGTTGAGAGGGTGAATGATGTAAAAAATCTCGTGCTTTTACTGAAAGAGGTCGAGTATATTATTTATAGAATTTTCATTCTCATGTATTGCTATGTTTCAGTTTTCATGTGAAGCACTATAAGCTGTAGCAGGATTTCACTACTTTAGTCATTGATTGATGAAGGGTGCTCCTTAGAGTTGATCTCTCAGTTGCCTTGGAATTTCAATTTTTCAATATTACAAATTTTTAGTTGATCTGAGAAACTAGAGTAAAACCGTGAGATTAAAAATTGTGTTTGTCTTTCAAGTTGCTAGTTTTAGCAGTGCTCTTATATTTTGATAGACTGTGTTTATGTATTGATGAATGCAAGATCTGTTTACTCACTGCTCACTTTACTTGTATGGTATATATCACGTATTGATGTTGATAAGGTGTTGCTAAATCAATTTAATGATTCTATGTCCATTATTTCTAAACCACAGCCTTTTTAACGGGTAAATCATAGCCTAATAGAAGCGTAGAAGGACTCAAACTAAGAATGTGTCTAGACTACAAGAATTGCAACAAAGCAAGTATGAAATATGATTATCCCATCAATTTTATTAATGTTTTAGTCAATGGTGCGTATATGAGTCATAATTTATCCCTAGTGGATGGACCATAAAATTCTGATAGACAACAACGTTGTACAAGATGAATCGGTATAAGTAGAGATTCCCTTGTTAAAAGTCTTGACGGAAGTAGAGCAAGAAGAATCGGTATAGAATAAACTCAAGTTTAAGAAATTGCACAGGATTGAAGAAAAAAGGTTGGTGACCATTTGCCATTGTCAATTATACCGAGGTAGTGTGGCGAGAGCTTTTGATAAGAAGGTTCATCCCAGAGAATTCGAAGTTGGGGACTTAAGCTAAAAAAGATCCTCCCAAATCAGGAAGATGCTCGTGGAAAATGAGGCACAAACTACGATGGTCCCTACATTATCAAGAATGCATTCCCAAGGGGGCTTTGATCTTACAAGACTTGGATGAAAATGTTTTACCTAAACCTATAAACACAGACACAATTAGAAGGGTCTATGCCTAAAAAAAGAAACTTGAAATAAAAGAAAAATTCGTTAGGTTGCAAACCAAAATGACCAACCTAAGCAAACATTAGGGTATGAATGAGAAACCTGTTAGGTTGAAAACCCAAAAGAGCTACTTAAGAAAAAGTTAGGGTATGCATGAGATACTTGTTAGGTTGAAAACCCAAAAGGGCGACCTAAGAAAAAATTAGGGTTTGAACCAAAACTTGTTAGGTTGAAAACCCGAAAGGGCAACCTAAGCAAAAGTTAGGGCAATGAAAATACAATTATCTTGAAAGTCTACTACCATTGGGGTAAGCTAGAATCTGTGAAGAAGATCTAACTTCTAACTTTGACAAAGTTTTGATGAAGACACCAACATCACATAAAAGAAGAAAATGAAGAATCCTTATGAAAACAATGAAGACAAAATTTCAAGAAATTAGAATATAAGTCTTTAGGTACTTCTATCCTTGTACTCTAATCTATACACACTTAGTAGTAATGCTCAAAAGTATTTTAAAAATAAAATTGATAAACACAAGTATAAATGAAAACAATTTTCAAAATACAATGTAACAGGTTACTAGATCTGAGTAACATGTTACTGTGACAAAGTAACATGTTACCAGAACAAAGTAACAGATTACATGAGTAAGAAACGAGTTATCCAACAAAAATTGATCAGGGTAATCGATTACACAATATGGGTAACCAATTACACAACACGGTAAATAATTACCAAGTTCGACAGAACAATTGGGTAATTGATTACACCATTCGAGTAATCAACTACTACTTGTGAAAATTAAATTCTCAATTTGACATACTTGATGGATAATCGATTATTGAGAGTTGTTACATCAGTTTTCAGATTCAAATCACACAGCTTTCAACCCAAACGAAATGACTTCATTCCAAACGAATTCTACCTTTAGATAGAGGTATTCTGGTTGATTGGAAAGTCTATATAAAGGCTTTGAAACTCATTTCAAATATACACAATTTTCATAACATAACTTAGATTGAAATCACTCACTAAAACTACAATTTTCTGAAAAACTTGTTCTACACTTGGTGCAACTTGTTCATAACTTTCAGAACTTGATTTTCAAAGTTGTCTTAAGTGTTATTGCAAGTTATTCAAACCTTGTGAGCATTAGTACTAAAGTGTATATTGAGTTATTGGATTGCAAGAGTTTATAATAGCAGAATAGGAACTTTTGGTTGTTCCCGAAAAGGTTTTGGGTTGTCGAAAATTACTGAATGGGGAAATTGAAGTATTGATCAAGTGGGTTGCCTTCCTCGCCCACGACAACACATGGGAGGACTTTGAGTTGCTCTGGGCTTCCTTTCCCGATTTTCACCTTGAGGACAAGGTGTTACTCATTGGGGGAGTATTGATTGACCCCCTATCAAAAGGGTATATCATAGAAAGAGGAAGGTAATTCAGGGTAATTTGAGCTCATGAAAGTGAGCATGTTGCACATGTTGTGTAACTAAAAGGACACGTGGCAAGAGAAGAGAGGGGAGCAAGGGAATAAGAGGAAGAAAGAGAAAGAGATTCGGTAGGCTAGGATTGGGTGAAAGAGAGTGGTGGCACTCTGTCTAGGGAATGAAACTTTTCTTACTGCAATTATATTTCTACATTATAATCCTAAACTCTGTACTTAGCATTCTTGCCACGTTTATAGGTGAAATCAATACAAGTCTCTACTTCTTTATTCTCTATTTATGCTTTCTCTCTACTTGCTCTAGTGGTACCTATTACAATCGTTTACATACTCTAAACTTAAAAGTATTGTTTTAATATTAAGTCTCTTCCAACTCTAAACATCAAATTGATATTTTTGGTTGGGGATATGAGGGTTTAAGATCATTGAGTATAAAAATCAATTACAAAAAATATCTTAAGATTTATAACCTAAACTCTCAAGTATTTTCTTTTTCTTTTGCTTAGATAGCCTCTATACAATATATATGAAATATACAGAAGACATTTTGTTGCCTGAGATCTTTTTATAATTTCTATAGATAGATAGCTTCAAGATTCAGAGTGATTCTTGTGTTCAAGCATAGGAAGCATATGAGTGGTATGTCTAAAGTAGCAATATAAAAATCTAGTCCCTGTGATAAAATCACAAAAATCACACAGCTTGTCATTGCATGGAGAAAGAATGCATCAAATTCTACCAATTTTTCTTTTGCAACTATACAACTGTTGCTTTCCTTGTATAAAACCATGGTTAAAAATTGTACATTCAGTAGCTTCTGGATGGGCTCATAGGGTCATAATCATAGGCATCACCAACTTTGACGAACCGGCCCTTCACGCGCTTTCTGACATCAGCCCGTTCTTTGCGAGAAGCATACCTCACTCTCTTGTCAAACCTAAAATAGGATATAACCATTGATTTTTATCAACTATAGAGCAAATATGTTTTTAAGTTTAGAAATAAAACAAATCCAGTAATTGGAGAGTGTAGTTTGGTAGCAAATGAAGTACCTAATTAATAAACACAAGTTGAGATCAGGACAAAAAGTTATAGCCATCAACCATCATTACTTTTAGCTCAGCTTAGATTAATGATAGAGTAAATTACTCTCTACCCCTCGTATTTTTTTGTTTACTATACATACCATCCATCTAATTATGCACATGAAAACCGTCTCTCAGCTTGTGGATGTAAGGTTGCGTATATCTACCTTCCCCAGACAGCCAGACCCCATTAAGCGGAAGCCTCGTGTGCTAGCCGTTAATTAAAAACTGCTACAGTCGAGCGTAGCAGATTTGTCAATAACCTGTTAGCTCATAAGATAATTTGTGTTGAAAGTTCATTCCTGACCTTGTTAACAGTTGCATGTTGAGAAATGAGGAATAACATTCACTAGGTGTAGCCCAGCATCAAAGTCATATGGTTGTGCACGAAACTGAATTTTCAATTAAACTGCACAAATTCAACGCACTAGTCCCCTTTTCTCAACTTATAAGGCTGAGGCTAGGCAATGGTAGGAATGACACTAGATCACCAAATATCCATGAATTAACAACTATATTGATTGCAGTGTTTTAAATTGCGGACAACATCGCCTGATGCGGCCGCAATATTGCGGACAGCATCGCCTGATGCGGCCGCAATATTGCGGTTGCGCGACCACTGCAACTGCATCACATCATAACTGTGGTGTGATTCCGAATCACACTGATGCAGCCACATCGGGCTGCAACACAACCGCATCTAACCACATTTAGACCGCATCAGATTCAAAAATATTTTTTCAAACACAAAATAATTCAAACCGCAATCTGCATCGCAATGACTGCAATCGCAATAATCGCAACTGTTACCACAATCGCGACCGCAATTGTAATTTAAAACACTGATTGACTTATTTATTAGGCTTGTGTTAGAGTTAGTTTTAGCTGTTTAGTACGGCTTTTCATAATTGAGGCTAGATCTATATAGTGCATGCAAAATACACTGGAGGATAGAACAATATGTTCGTAGCAATATTATTGCAATTTACTTACTTGCGAATCTTCTTCTTTTCCTTATAACGCATGACAGCATTACTGCGGTTAGCAGCAGAATGTCGGAAAGTATCAGGACATGGAGGGTCTCCCATGAGAAGCATTGTAGAAGCCCCACAGTCTTGATAGTCTCTAGCATTAGTCTCTCCCACTATGCCAGAAAAAGAAAGGTTTGATGGGGCTTGCCTTGACGTAAAACAAATTATTGGTTCAGTTTTAGTACTCAATATGGAATCTGCAGATTCTGCATTGCTGCATGCCGATTGTGACCCCTAGACAAAATGTTAGATTGGAAAATGAGTATCGTATGAAAGAAATGTCAAAAAACTCGACCCTCAAAAAAGAACTAAAATGATCTGTCCATTATGACTTCCACATTACAAGCATGCATCATACTGAACAGCCAACATCTCATTCTTTTCCCACTTAAATGCATGCACATATGTAGGAAAACAAAATACAAGTAACTAAACATTGCCCTATTTGTAGTATTCATCATAGTAGTTAAACTTTTCACAATCACCACATGATCAAATACACACTAGTTAATACACAGCATTATTGCATGAAAAATAGGGAGCCTAACATTTGATACTGCAATGATAGAAAAATCAAGCTTATCATAGATAAAGAGTGACAAGAGTTGCGCACCTCAGCAGCAGCAGCACCCAGACAATCAGAATCTTCAGCAGATATGTCCTTTGTCCCAAACAAGCTATCAAATCCACCATTTTCGAAGAGCTCTTCAGAATGAGTGAGAGTCATGCCAAAAAGTTCATCATAGTTCTCAAGATTTAGATCCACTTCATCCATGTCAAAATCAGGATACATATTATCTTCACATATTGAAGGGCATTTTGTACCAGGACAGTAGAACTGCGTATTAATTGTGAAAGATTAGCTATGTAATTTGATGAAATTATCAGAATATGATTATAAAAATAAACTTGTGTGACTGATTTCGATAATGGCCTGTTAGCTAAGCTATCTATATGATAAAATAAGACATATTTTCTGATTTCATGTTTAATACTAATAGTGAAAATAAGACATATTTTCTGATTTCACTCCCTCTGCTATTGTGAGAATATCCATCACATCTAGTGTTGATTATGAAAATCATGATGAAAATTATTATATGGCGTGCAGGTGCAGCTATACCTTTGGCAGACCTTGAGTGGAAGGTCCATCTGGGTGGTCCATAACACGAGGTTCTGCGCTTGACTCAGGTTTACAAGAAGTCCCAACTGAAGGCTTACCCTTACCGGGTAGATCATTAACTTGATCTGAACCAGTCACATTCTGATTTTCTAGAGGAACCCAAGAACTTTTATTGCTGTTCTCATTAATACTCATTGAACCTAGTTCCTGCTCACATGTAGATCCACTCATAGAAGGGATATCTAAGACTAATGACCATATAGAAGACAGTTCTTCTGATGAAGGGCACCCAGAGTAGCAATTGATTGTTTCTCTCTTATGTGTTGAATAAGATGTAGTCAAACCGTGACCCAACCAATCACAGTTCTGACAAAGCGAAACTTTCTCTTCAGCACACCTCACAAATGCAGGTTGCGAACTACATCTCTCGCATAAAAGGGTTCGTGAGTGGCGCTTAGAAAGGGCATTAGCAGAATGAACATTTCTATCACATGACAAACATAAGCATGCAGCATCAGAGCGGCAGTACACCATGGACCTCTGCTCTCCACAAAAATCACATGTATAACCCATCTTTAAATCGACTCTATTCCTGCTCCTTACTCTAAATATCGAGGTCGCCGATTTGTAATTTTCTCATGAAACAGAAGCCCCTTCTTATCTGAAGATGCTGAACTCGAACTTTGTCATATAACTTGCAAGCCGTCACACAATCTGATAAAGTAAGCAGAAATTTAACTGTAAATTCAGCAGTTGTCAGCAAAACAAGTTAAAATTTTGATTTGAACAGATGCTTTATAATATAGAGGGAAAAGGAAAAAATTACTACTTCTTTTTCATTGGTCTAGGACCTTCATCACATCAGTTGTCTCCAACAGTATCCCAATTCGTGTCCCGGGCCAATTACATGTTGTCACGTGAGTACAAAATTTAAAAACAAAAAATAACATTTTAATTGGCTTGGGATAAGAATGAGACATCATTTTAAACAATTGATCTCTGTGCCCAAGAAACTATACAACAGTGACTAATTCTTTCAAAATAATATTAGTAAGTTATAATTGAGACAGCATGACAGCATCA
Organism: Lupinus angustifolius; assembly: GCF_001865875.1. Lineage (NCBI taxonomy): Eukaryota > Viridiplantae > Streptophyta > Magnoliopsida > Fabales > Fabaceae > Lupinus > Lupinus angustifolius. The sequence continues at coordinate 1,705,423 of NC_032017.1, read as the reverse complement.
CCTAAATAATAATTGTTTAGAAGAACTTTCAAAAGGGAATTTAGATTTGAAGTACAAAAGTCCTATAAATGAAACTTTACATAGCAAAATTACCATTTCATTTCATATCTAAACAAGGTCATTTCCATCATCATTAAAGAAAATACAAAAAATAAAAACTTAGCTGGAACTTCAAAGCAGCCTTAAAAAACATCATTCGATAGATATAAATTATAGGTAGCAGATCAATTCTAAATAACCAAAAAGTTAGAAATTTCACCACACCCATAAGGAAAAGAGGAACAATGAATCACCAAAGACCAAAACAATAACCAGCCAGTTAAACTTTTCAACTTGCTCAGAAAAAAATGAACTTTGATAAAAGTAAAAACAAAAAATGAGAAACACAAAAGGAAAGTATAAGCTAATAGAATTACCTTAAGGCAAGCAAGAAAAGGAGTACAAGATCAGAAAAAAAATATATATATATATATATATATATATACTTTTTATGCTAAACTTGAAAGCAAAGACCCCTTGAAGCAGCTGAATTTTCCAAGAGAACAGACACCACTGACTTATATCTCCTGCTTTGATTTTTTTTCAGTTTCTCTCTCCTCTGTCCTGCTTTGAGTTCAGAGATAGGTAGGAACTAGCAGTATACTGTGTTTGACATCAAGATGTGTAGATAAGAAATGAGGAGATATTTGTGTTTTTTTTGTATAAGCTTGGAACTTTCAAAAATAATCTAATCTTTTTTGGAATATGTGATTCTTCTTCTTAACCAGTATTATTTATAAAAATTAAGTATTAGACCAATGTCTTCTAGAAAAATTTGTTATTAATACAAAGAATAATATAATGTGATATTTTATGTTTGATATTTGTGGGTATATGTCAGGTGACATAAGCAAAACCGATCGAAAGTGCAATATAAAGAGGAAAAAATATATAATAGAAGTGGGACCTAGTACTTTTCATTGTGATAGAAAAAAGTTAGGGCTTTCCTCTTTATGGGTCCCCCCATCCACGAGAAACAAAAGCTGCTCCTATATTTCATGGACTTTCTGTTCTTGATTATTATGGTTGATTATGTTCTTGTTGTAATTATCATCATATTTTAGAAGTGAAATACTTTTATTACTCAAATCAAATTATCAGTAAGAAAGTGTCCTCTTAAACCAAACTATGTCTAATGCACCACCCAATTAGTAATGGTGGGTTGCTTTATTGCTAGTCCACTAAAAAGGAAAAACAATTCATGACAAGTCTAACAATTATATTCTTCAAAGTTCCAAATTAAGAAATATCATAATTATCTTTTGGGTTAATTTCTCTAAATATTATAGTTTTCAAACGATTTAGTAAATTAAGGTTATTTTAAAACTTTTTCTCAATTTTAGGGTTATCAACAAATTATTTACTAATTTTTAGATAGTCAAACAAAATATTTATCAATATGTAATAGTTGAAGACAATATATTTTTTAAATAATTTTTACTATGACATATGTACATGTGAGGGACATGCATGTCAGATGTTAGCAAGTTGCCAGTGTCATCATCGTAACTTATGACCTAATATAAATAAGATGCCTTTAAAAATATATAACTAAACTTCTGAAGATCAAGTATCTAATTAGTACATGCATTATAATTCCAAGTTTCCTTCATGAGAAAAGTAATATGCAAAACATTGATAGAAATTAATATAAATGTTGTGAAATCTAAGCTAGATATTAATTTTGAAGAAGTCTTATATAAGTTTTAACTAATTTAATTGGTTAAACCGTCTGATCTGATCAGTTAATATCATAATATCATATATAATTATAAATATATTATATAATTAATAAAAATTAATGAATAAGATACTTATTGAAGTTTTTTGGAATAAAGTAGAATTGATATCATCTTTTATTCAATAAAGTGAATAAACAAAGCATTGAAAGTGGATTATTGCACTCTATTGCAACTTGCAAACCCTTTCACATAAAATAAATTGATTAAAAAAGTGATTGAAAAGTGCAAACCCTTTCAAATAAACAAATCAAGAAATGATAAACCCTTTAAAATAAACGCAGCCATAAAACCATTTAAAATAAAGAATGTGGATTGTGGAGAAAATTATTAAACAAAATTCAAAGCCACAAACCCTACAAATAAAATATAACAGTGTTCTGACTTGCGAGAAACCCTTTCAAATAAACAATGTCGATGGTGCAGCAATGTTGCGTGAAGCGGCGCAACGTTATTGCGTGAGGTGGCATGAAGCTGCTACGAGAGGCTAATTATGGTGACAGAAAGACGATAGAGGAGCAGCGACAATATAAATATGTTTGCTATTATGTATATATATACATTATCATTATATTGACAATATAAATATGTATAAGTATTTAGAAGAGTGGCTGTTACATAATGTGTAAATAGTGTGTGTATCCTCTTGAATGTAAATATGTATAATTTAAATCTCAGTCAATGATTATTTAAACAATTGACATTTTAGATATTGAAGACGATCCATACCATATAAATATGGTGTGTAATATAACCAACCTTCCCATTACATCCCTATTTTTACTCTCAATATGAAGACTTTTTCTCCAAAGAAAAACAAACTTTGGTGTCAATCACGCTATATTGGCCAAAATATTCTGGCAAATGAATTTCTTCTCTAATTACCAACAGCATTGCAGGCTCATCTACCTGTCAGTTCTTTTAACTGTTAACACCTAATATCTATGCGTTGTTGAATGTTAATTCTGCATGGTTGTCATCAGCGTTGAATCCTTCAAAAAAATTGATAGTGCTTAATTATAGGGTATCTCCAATTCTATTCAATTCCATTTGAAGTTTCTAAGGTGAGATCTAATCTTTGCATTAATCTTCAGTATGATGACGAACCCAGAATCCAACGAAAACCATTACATTAGAAAGTGAATCATAGTGATCAAGAACCGGTACGTATACTCAGCTCATTTAGGTATACAATTTTGTCACCTGCTTATACTATAAACGCAAGACTTTCTTAGATGGTACATATGTTTGGTGCGCACAAGGCAAGGTTTTTTTCCGATTAAGAAATATTGTATTAAACTGAGCTCACCCAATACAAAAGAAAGATCAATAATTGATCTTTTTATAAACTACATTATTGAGATAATCAGGTAATTATGAAGGGAATCATGATTTTATTTTAATGCTACAAAAGGCTTTTGAATCCATTGATTAGACTTTCCCTTAGGAAGCATGCATTATGGCTTTCCATTTTTCATTTGGATCACAACCAGTGACAAGCAGAAATCAAGGATCATCTCCAGTTGAGAGCATTTCAGATGAGCCTTTCCCCATCAAAACTACTGAAAGCACAGTCACATGCATCTACCAAGCCAATGTTGCAAGACAATGGAGAAATGTATCAGTGTTATGGTGCAAGAACCTTACGAACCATACATTACACCTTAATGTTGATAGCATAGGAGGTGAGATTCATCACACTTGTAAGATTGATGTTAAGCCTTGGTACTTTTGGAACAAGAAAGGGTGCAAATCATTTGAGGTTGATGGCCATCAGGTGGAAGTGTATTGGGATCTCCGGTCTGCAAAATTCTCCGGTGGCTGCCCGGAGCCGAGCAAATAAGATACTTATTGAAGTTTTTTGGAATAAAGTAGAATTGATATCATCTTTTATTCAATAAAGTGAATAAACAAAGCATTGAAAGTGGATTATTGCACTCTATTGCAACTTGCAAACCCTTTCACATAAAATAAATTGATTAAAAAAGTGATTGAAAAGTGCAAACCCTTTCAAATAAACAAATCAAGAAATGATAAACCCTTTAAAATAAACGCAGCCATAAAACCATTTAAAATAAAGAATGTGGATTGTGGAGAAAATTATTAAACAAAATTCAAAGCCACAAACCCTACAAATAAAATATAACAGTGTTCTGACTTGCGAGAAACCCTTTCAAATAAACAATGTCGATGGTGCAGCAATGTTGCGTGAAGCGGCGCAACGTTATTGCGTGAGGTGGCATGAAGCTGCTACGAGAGGCTAATTATGGTGACAGAAAGACGATAGAGGAGCAGCGACAATATAAATATGTTTGCTATTATGTATATATATACATTATCATTATATTGACAATATAAATATGTATAAGTATTTAGAAGAGTGGCTGTTACATAATGTGTAAATAGTGTGTGTATCCTCTTGAATGTAAATATGTATAATTTAAATCTCAGTCAATGATTATTTAAACAATTGACATTTTAGATATTGAAGACGATCCATACCATATAAATATGGTGTGTAATATAACCAACCTTCCCATTACATCCCTATTTTTACTCTCAATATGAAGACTTTTTCTCCAAAGAAAAACAAACTTTGGTGTCAATCACGCTATATTGGCCAAAATATTCTGGCAAATGAATTTCTTCTCTAATTACCAACAGCATTGCAGGCTCATCTACCTGTCAGTTCTTTTAACTGTTAACACCTAATATCTATGCGTTGTTGAATGTTAATTCTGCATGGTTGTCATCAGCGTTGAATCCTTCAAAAAAATTGATAGTGCTTAATTATAGGGTATCTCCAATTCTATTCAATTCCATTTGAAGTTTCTAAGGTGAGATCTAATCTTTGCATTAATCTTCAGTATGATGACGAACCCAGAATCCAACGAAAACCATTACATTAGAAAGTGAATCATAGTGATCAAGAACCGGTACGTATACTCAGCTCATTTAGGTATACAATTTTGTCACCTGCTTATACTATAAACGCAAGACTTTCTTAGATGGTACATATGTTTGGTGCGCACAAGGCAAGGTTTTTTTCCGATTAAGAAATATTGTATTAAACTGAGCTCACCCAATACAAAAGAAAGATCAATAATTGATCTTTTTATAAACTACATTATTGAGATAATCAGGTAATTATGAAGGGAATCATGATTTTATTTTAATGCTACAAAAGGCTTTTGAATCCATTGATTAGACTTTCCCTTAGGAAGCATGCATTATGGCTTTCCATTTTTCATTTGGATCACAACCAGTGACAAGCAGAAATCAAGGATCATCTCCAGTTGAGAGCATTTCAGATGAGCCTTTCCCCATCAAAACTACTGAAAGCACAGTCACATGCATCTACCAAGCCAATGTTGCAAGACAATGGAGAAATGTATCAGTGTTATGGTGCAAGAACCTTACGAACCATACATTACACCTTAATGTTGATAGCATAGGAGGTGAGATTCATCACACTTGTAAGATTGATGTTAAGCCTTGGTACTTTTGGAACAAGAAAGGGTGCAAATCATTTGAGGTTGATGGCCATCAGGTGGAAGTGTATTGGGATCTCCGGTCTGCAAAATTCTCCGGTGGCTGCCCGGAGCCGAGCAGCGACTACTATGCAGCTTTGGTCTCAGATGAGGAGGTTGTGTTGTTATTGGGGGATCAAAATAAGAAAGCTTACAAGAGAATGAAGATGAGACCAAGCCACGTTGAGGCTATGTTATTAATGAAGAGAGAAAACGTGTTTGCCAAGAAAAGCTTCACAACCAAGGCAAAATTTGATGAGAAGAGAAAAGAAAGTGACATTGTTGTGGAGAGTTCAACCAGTGGGTCCAAGGATCCTGAAATGTGGATTAGCATAGATGGGATTGTGTTGATTCATGTTAAGAACTTGCAGTGGAAGTTCAGAGGGAACCAAACTGTTATGGTTAATAAGCAACCTGTGCAAGTGTTTTGGGATGTGCATGATTGGTTGTTTAGTGTCTCTGGGTCAGGGCCAGGTTTGTTTATTTTCAAGCCAGGGCCTACAGAAGGAGAGAATGAAAATGAAGATAAAGGGTATGAAGGGTGTGAGAGTGATGATGGTAGTAGTGGTTTTTATTCAACTCTAAGTTATGCTCCTCCCTTTGAGTCCTGCTTTGTTCTTTATGCCTATAAGCTTGAGTGAGATCACATGTATGGAACAATGAGTAGCAAGATTGTAAAGTTAGTCCTCTTTCCTTTGTTTTTTTGTCTAATCCTCAATGGATAACCAATATTATAAAGGATGTGAATTGATTTTGATTTTGTAAATTTAATTGAAAGACCTGGTTGATGGAAACCAGAATAAAAAGAGAAAGAGTAAAATGTTAAGTATGTAATTCGGACAAGGATCCTCTCTCCCAAAAAAACTGTGTCCCTGTCCCTAACCATTTCCTAAAATAATATAAAATATTAATTTATGTTTTTTATAAAAAAAAATTCCAATAAAATAACATATTATCAATGGGTACATGTGATTCTCTTCCCAAAACTTCATTACAACCAAGTTTGTCCTTAAATAATTGGCCACCAACTAATTGATCACCACGTTAGACTTAGGCTATATTTGATTAAGGAAAAAAAGTTGAAGGAAAGAAAGTTGAAGAAAATAAAAGTAGTAGTAAATAAGATATTTGTATTTTTTTTTATGAGTGAAAATGAAAGAAAATACAAATGTATAAATAGTGTATTTAAAATGACATAAGTATCTTTATTATATATATATATATATATAATTATGATACTTATTATTTATATATATATATATATATATAAAATTATGTAGTGTGTCTAATTTTTAATAACTATTTTTACCATAAACATAATTAAATAATTTAATTTAGTAATATTAATTAATATTTTTTAAGTATCATATAAACTAAGTTTAATATTATATTTTTTGTTTATAAAAATTATTAATATCTTGTATTTTCTTCTCACTAATGTATTTAAAGAAAGTATAACACATTTTAATAATTATTTTTATATTTTTAATCATCTCATTTTCACACATTTGCATTTTCTTTTTTAAGTTTATTTATTATTTGTCACTTTGTTGGTAATTTTAGGGTACCTCCTCAACTTGACACCGGGACAAAGCATTAGCCACACGATTAGAGATACTAGTTCTATATTTAATCTCATACTGAAACCCAATAAGTTTGGTAGCCCACTTTTGTTGTTCTGGTGTATGTAATACTTCTGTCATTAGATGTTTTAAACTTTGTTGGTCTGTTAAAATACAAAATTTTCTGTCGATGAGATATTGACGCCATTATTTTACTGTCTCTATCATAGTAAACATTTCCCGAATGTAGGCGGATGCGTGTTGCATGCGTGAGGAAATTTTTCTGCTGAAAAAGGCTAGAGGATGACCATTCTGGGACAACACAACGCCGAGGGCAACAGCAGACGCATCAGTCTCGACCTCAAATGATTGGGAGAAATCCGGAAGGCGCAATACTAGAGTGTTTATCATTGCTATTTTTAAGTTTGTAAAGGTCAACTGAGCCTCTAGACCCCCTGTAAAATTAGGTTGCTTGAGTAATTCGATGAGACGAGCGGCGAGTGTGGCGTAGCTTTTTAAAACTTATGATAAAAGTTGGTGAGCCCTAAAAAACCCTTGAGTGCCATGAGTGAACGTGGTTGTGGTCAATCGAGCATAGCTTGAATTTTATCGGGGTCTAGTTGTATCCCACCATTTGTTATAATATGCCCCAAATAACTCATTGATGCAACCCCAAAATATACTTAGACAATTTGGCATAAAAGTGATTAGAAACCAATAGGTCTAACACAATATGTAAATGATGTAAATGAGATTCCATGTTTGAACTATAGACAAGAATATCATAAAACAATAAGACAAATTGCAACAAATCATGCATAGCCACTTGAAAAGTGGATGAGGCATTTGCGAGCCTAAACGGCATCACCAAAAACTCGCAGTGCCCATTGAATGTGCGGAAGGTTGTATTGTGAGTATCTGCAGGATGCACTCTAATTTGATGATAGCTAGATCGTAAATCAATTATAGAAAAAATTGTAGCATTTCCTAGCTCATCCAACAACTCATCAATAGTAGGAATTGGGAAATGATCAGGAATAGTTATTGAGTTGAGGGCGTGATAATCCATGCCAAATCTCCAAGTTCCATCTTTCTTCCTGACTAGTAAGACTAGGGAGGAAAAGGAACTTGTGCTTGGGATAACAATCCTAGCGTTTAGCATCTCTTTTAGCATAGAAGTCATAACCTCCTTTTGAGAATGTGGATAGCGATAGGGTTTGATGTTAAGTGGTGTAGAGTTGGGAATGAGTGGAATAGAATGGTCATGGTATCTGGGTGGGGGTAGTGTAGTGGGGGTAGAGAATATGAGTCATAAGTTTGGAGTAATGTTTATATTTGGGGGTCTGGAATGTTGTGGTGTTAGGTAGGTCCAGTGGCAGAATAGAAATGGCATGGTAAGTGACTATGTTATCTTTGTGGAAAAGTCTAGGGAGATGATGGAGGGTTGATGGTTGTAAGTTATAGGAACATTCCCTAGTGAGAGTTATAGTAGAGTCGCCCATAGTGAACTACATTGATGGTACAGAAAAATATGAACTAATTGGACCAAGAGTCCAGAGCCATTCAATACCCAAAACAACATCAACACCTTTGATTGAGAGTAAATACAAGGGAATGATGAATTCTTGATTTTACAATGCAATAGGGGTGTCATTACATAGTCCTCCAGTATAGTAGATGTGAGCGTCGTTACCGACCATGACCGAAAAATTAGTTGTTTGAGTAATTGGCAAGTGTAAAAACTTGCAATCCGAGGTTGTAAAATGTTGTGTGAGCTACCCGTGTTCACCAAAACAGTCACCTGATGACCCCAAATTGAGCCTCCAAATTTTAGAGTCTTTGGTGATAGTTGACCTCCCAAGGCTTGATCAGACATGTGAAAATAAAGTATGTCCTAGGAACATGGACTACTGTGGGATGGGGTCTGCATTTGATCAGGATCGTCCCTAGTTTGTTGGGTCGTTTCCCAAATCTGGGAAGAATCATCCTCCAACATCAATATAAATAATTTGGTTGAAAACGGTGGTCGGGAAGAAACTTTTCATCGCAATTGTAGCAAAGGCCCTAAGCACGTCATTCTTGCATTTGTGCCATAGATAAACGACGAATGGGAAGGGAAGAAGGGGTTGTCATGGCAGGTGGGTGGGAAGTTGGGGTAGGTGGTTTGGGAAAATTGGAGCTGTGTGGGAATTTTGTAGGTTTGCGGTAGACACGACCAACATCAAGGAGTTTTGCCTCCACCGTCTTAGCTAAACTCAAGGCCTCCGATATGGATTTAGGACGTAAAATGGCTAACTCCCTTCTAATTTCATTAGAGAGTCGAGAAATAAAGCAATTAAGAATTACCTTTGGAGACAAACCCCAAATTCTATTACATAGTTTTTCAAATATGTGTTGATATTCAGCCATGTCCCCATTTGTTTGAGTTTAAACAATTCAGCCTGATGCTTTGTGTAGATGGATGAACCAAAATGGATTTCCAAGTCCTTAGTAAATGAATGCCAATCATATAGTTGAGAGTTATGAAATATCCGTTGAAACCAATTAAGAGCTTCCCCTTGCATGTAAAAGGAAATCATGGGAAGACGTTGTCAAGGGGTACCATATACAGTTAAAAAATTGTTATACTTGAAATATCCAACTAATAGGTTCAGAGCCATCAAAGGGAATAAGCTGAAGTTTAGGTGGGCAAGGTTGTGGGGAAGGGTGGGGGTGGTTGGGCGGGTTTGGGAATGTGGGTTGTGGGTAGTGTGGTGATGGGGTGGTTGAATGGTTAGGCATAGGTATGTGAGTGAAGGGAATGATGGGTTATGATTCGGGTTGGTTGGAAATATTGTGAGTTAAATGGGAAGAAGATGTTTGAAAAGGAGAGCCATGGGGTGGATATGGGGGAATAGAGGGTAAGATTCTAAGTTCAGTGAGTTTATCGGTGATGATGTGTAGGACAGTGATAATAGCAACATGTCTTGCATCTTGTTGTTCTTGATTTTCTTCGATTGCTCAAGGAATAATTGGGTGATGGAGTCATCTGGTTCTTTGTAAGTGATTTTGAGAGGCATTTGAGAAGGAATGAAAACACCAAATTGTTATTATGATATTTTATGACTAATGAGCTAAGGATCTAGAGAATAAACTACTAATTGCTAGAAAATAGTTCCCGAACTTCCTCATACCCATTCATGCATCATTCATTCTTCCTTAGTAAAGCAAAGTGCATAAAAATAAAAATGATTTGAACTGTACATCTGGTCACATCTTACAATAACAATAACGGAAAAAGTAAGATATTTTTGGCCCTCACAAAAGTTACCTCCAACCAGTATAACTTCGATAATTGTTGCATTGATCCTTGGCATTATATTTTGTCTTCTGTCTAGCCTACACCATTTGTTGTTTTTCTGGTACTGTTTTTTCCTTCTACTGTTTTTCTGCTGCAGTTTTTTTCTCTAATTTTATGCTACTGTTTTTCTACTGCAGTATTTTTCTCTAATTTTCTGCTACTGCTTTGTTCATTATTCTGCTTTTGATCGTGTATTTGTAATGGGTTAGCAACTCTTATGCTCTTTTATTATTATCTCTTTGCTTAGCGAAAAAAGAAATTTTCTTACTAATCAATGTTGCATGTACAAGATGAAAAACCCTATTTAGAGGAATATTCAAATAACCTCATTCTGAATATTATCAAGAGAGGAAATTCAAGATTTTTTCTTTAATTTGGGATTGGAGGGTACAAACTGTAAACCAGACATGCATCTAAGATTTGACAAGTGTAAAGAGATTAAAAATGTGAAGGAAAATATAAACTTGAGACCCAAACTTTAATCCAAATGAAAATTATAAGCAGAAATTATTGATTTAAGTGTACAGTCAAAATTTCATGTGCAAAATCTGCTAAAGTCCCCCACTGCCACAATCCACGTAAGAACTTAAGTATGACCAAATCAACTACTTAAACAAGATTTTGGATGAATAAATGAATACAAGGGGCTTCTTAATAATATGTTCATTAGGTAAAACTATTTCAAATTTGGTCTCACTTCTCTCTCAAGGAAAAATAAAGTGGAAAAAACAAAAAATGTGAATGATCCTACGGATGAGCGGTCAATGGATTAATTTCTGCAAAAATCAGATACATAATGAGTTATGTTTAAAAATAATATACAAATTGATATATCAGACATTAGTCAATGTATATTTTACAAAAACAGACCTTACTTATTTCGAAACATGATATATTATAACCTAATTTTTTGTAGAGTTAAATGCAAGATAAGTAATAAACTAAACTGCTACTGATTACTGAATGTGTGATTCATATGGGTGGAACATTAGAGTTAGAATTGTAGATGTGTGGTAGAAAAAGGAAAAATAGGATTAGATAGAAATATATTTAAGAAAATGATCATATAATATCAACATACAATTAGATTAATAAATCTAAAGCATAAATATTCCAACAGTTAAGTAAAAATGAAATTGCATGAATTTAACTTGTATAGAGCATACTTAATTGAACCATGTGTTCTATTCAACATGGAGAAGGGGTTCATAGCTTACCACCAATTGGTGCTGGGTCAGTATGCACATAAAAACTTGCAGAAACTATCAAATAGCAAAGAATGAGCATTATTCCTTTGAAGTAGTTCGAGGTTCCATTCTACATAAATGAAACGAGGTTAAGTAAATATCAAATCCTTGCAGAGACATAGGTAGTTCTAGTCTTTTAAATTGAAACTTACATGCAACAAGAACGCAACAATGATAACAGACATGAAGAGTGTAGTAGTCTCGAAAGGTTGAAAGTTCAAGTCCATAGGGCAGTCAATCATCCATCCAACAACCACACAAAAAGGAATCTGCAGAGATTGCAAATCATGGTAAGGACTAAAAGCGAGGCACGGTATCACAAAGTTGTTGTCTCTTCTTTATTCTTCCAATAAGGGTCACTTTTACAATTTAGGATATAAATTCAAGCTATTCACTAATACCTATGGTGTATTCCTATTTAGAGCTAATTAAGTTTGGTACATAATAAATATTTAGTTAACTAGAATATGATATAAGTTATAATTTTAGGAATTGGAGGAGATAATTTATCATCCGGCATGAAGAGATACTTAATTCAAGCTATTCACTAATATATAATGGTTAGATTTGTTTCTTTTGCATACTTCAAAAGGAGTCGTTTTTATTAATGGATTGTAACTCATGTGAAAGTTTAATTTCCTATTGCATTTAGGTATATGTATTATGTTGCTTTCTGATGAAAAGCATTGCAGCCCTAGGAAACTTGTATGTCACCTTGAATAAATTCTTTACCTTGTTTGATGGAATAACCAAGATCTTTTGGTTTATAATAAAGTTAGAGATGGCTGAAGTGGTTTCAAGTTCATTATAATCAGAAATCTCTCTTTGTAAGATAGTTAGATATCCTCTATATATATATATATGATCTTACTAACTAGAATATTGGAAGGTAAGGGAAATATAATATGATTCTGATATTTCTTTTAAAAGAAGACTTACCAAAAACATTGATATTTGTATTGAAGATCCTACAGCCACTTCAAGAGATAAGTCCTACATATATGAATGATAGAGCCAGCTTAGAATCTAGAGAAAATCAAACTTATTCATTTCATACAAATTATATTTTTCCCTCCTACAAATAAAATTCATCACATTTTATATTAATGTATGTATGTTTTAACAATATAGGGAACACAACTTTCTCTTTAATTAATTAATACGGCTGTTCATAGACGTTAAAATTGATGGGAATCTTTTCTAATTAATGGAAAAGCTTGACCAATGAACCTTGATAGATGGTTTATTGAATACATTCAATGATTGACATTCCAAAGTCTTGAAATTACTCATTGACTCTTGAAGACTATAAAATTCAACTTATTAAAATGGAGTAGTATTTTTAAGGTATCTTGAAAGTATGACAAAATATAATCCTCCACTATGTCTTTATGATGAAGTTTTTCTCCCCTTTACTATATAAAGGAAACTCGTGAGGAAGGGATAAACAAGCAAATAAAAAGAACAATATAGAAAGTAAGTGAAAGAGTTAATATCTACCATAATGTGTGAATAGTATTCCTAGTGAGATACTACAAAGAGTTTGTATTTCCTCATTCTTGGATGAGATTGAGTGTTATTCTCATAGAGTCATAGAGATACAAATATTGTAATTGTAGTTTATATATTGGAGACATTTTAAAGACTATGTGCCATGGTTGTTTCATTCTCAATTTGAGGCGATTTTTTCATGTTAAAATTAGTGGTGTTATTCTACTACTTTTCTTTATTTTATTTACCCATTTGTCGCTTTCGCAAGTGCCAATTTTGCATCACAGAAACAACAAAAATTTGTTCTGAATATCAAACAATGGTATTAGAGCTTCCAGGTTCATTCGAGGAGCTTAGCCTCTGTAGTCTATAATATCCCTCCTTCCAGCTCTCTTCTTAGGTATATATAAGGGTAGATATTATATATATATATATATATATATGAACATGTGTGTTATCATAATTTTATTGATGATAGAAGGACATGGATACTATATCCATAAGTTTATTGATGATAGAGTGCTAGCTTACTTGAATAATAAGAAACACAATGATGGATTTTTAGTTGAGAGGTATAAAACATAAGTTTTCTCTTGAAATTCATGAATTAGGTCTTAATATAGAATTTAATTTAGACATATGATTAGGATCAAGAATATATGCCAGTTTGGTTTTAAACGGTAAATTGTGCAAGTTTAGGGTTTACAATTATGAGGTAAGTCTATATATGAGAATCTAGTAGAAATGACCCAAGTAGCCATATAACTTAACTGACTTTATAATGACTCATTGAGATTAAAATATTGTGGATAGAAAGCTTTTATCTCAGCCTTAGAGTTTAATAAAAAGTTTGGATAAAACTTTTAGGGTAAGGGTTAGGTTTCTAGTGAGCTTAGTTAGATTGTCTGTGAGTACCTATAACTTTTTCTATTAGTCCTATGAAAGTATAGACAATCATCTATACTCTTGTAGACAATATTCAACATAGCCCTAAGGTAACTTAGCATGCAAGAAACGCAGATGCACTACATAAAAGTGGTACTAGTTAAACCCACGTAAAATCATGCATGCATGCACCCAACGTAACTAACCTACCCTTAACCACTTAAACATTCTCTAATCATATGGGCCATATTATTTATCACGCAGTCAACCCAGGACTCCCTTAATCCTCTCTATATAAAGCCACTAAGTGGCTTCTACTTGGTCAAAATTGTCAAATCAAGTCAACACCCACACAAAACTTCTTCTTCATCTCTCCTCTCTCTCATGGTGGTAACAACAAGGAGGGGAACCTCCATATTTTCTTCTCGAATCTCACATCCAAGTGAGAATCTCTCATCAGTAAGGTATGGTGATTACAACCATGACCTTTGTTTTCCAATATATAGGCTCTTCCTTAACTCATTTTCTTCTCTTTTGAATGTTCATGATCAAGGTTAACATGGTGAAGAGAATTGGTTGTGATTTTAACTTCAATCTTTCCCTAGATTTTCACCAATGGGAGAAGTCAACTAAATTGAGGTACGAGGAACTTTATTTTGAATTCAAATCACTGAAATTCACTCTTCAAAATACTCTAAATTTTTTTCTCAAAAATATATTTTAAGAGACCCATGGATTCATGCATGTTACATAGTTTTCCCTTAAGAACTTGATGAATTAGTTCTTCATACAGAATTAAGTTTAGACAAAAGATCAGGATCAAGAATATAAGTCAGTTTGGTTTTAAACGTTAAACTGTCGAAGTTTAGGATTTACTGTTATCAAACATGTCTATCTATGTAAAAATTGCACTATCACTAGTTAATCAAGGTTAATACTTACAAGTTTGTCTTTGACAGCAAACATTACAGATCCAGCATGTTCTGCAGCATTCCCAACTATGGGGAGAAGAATAACACTAAGAAATGCCACAGGCATTTTCAACTCTTTTGATGCCCCCTGAAAAATATTGCATATGTTAGATGTTACAAGTTACAACAACTCCAAAGGCCACAAGTTTATCAATAGTGGGAAGAAAAAGGCTAACTATCAAATGATATTAATCAGTACTAAATGAAAACCAAAAGGAAATAATGTTTTTGAGAAACTTGAAATTTCCAACTAATAGAACAGTTGCACAAAACTCTATTTCTTGGGGTCCGAGGATGAAAGATGTAGACAGTCTTACTCTACAAACGCAAAAGGTTATTTTCAGGATTTAAACTAGTAACATTTTAATCCTTAAGCAACAATTTTACTATTTTGTTGAGACTCATTCTCATAAATAAAGGAAAATGGAAATTAAACAAAAGATAAAAAGTAGCACATAAATATTCAAATTCTGTTTAAAAGATAGGAAATAAATAAGGTGACCACAAAAGAAAAGGCACAATGTTTTGATGATTTAAATTACCTCTATGGTTTTAACCAAGTATCCTGACAAGACAGATATACCTCCAGTTAAGATTGCCAGCCATATCATTGATTCCCACATAGAAATCTCAGGGACTTCTGCATCATCTGTAGTCTCTTTATTGAGACCTCCATCCTAAAAATCATCCATTGCTATTATAAATTAAAAGAAATAATTAACAATACTCAAAGTTCACTGTACATGGATCATTAATTGCTTAAGAATTTGATATTAGATGCTTCCACAGTGTAGAGATACTAAATTGAATGATTAAGTGTATGATACAAAACTTCCTATTGAATCATTTGTAAAAACATTGCAGACTAAGTTATGCTACATGCTTCTTTCTAAGCATCTATATACTGAACTATATATATATATATATATATATATATATATTTGTTGAGTAAACAAAGAAAAGAAGCATTAAGGCTTAACCTCTTCCACTAGGGCTGGTAAATTCTTTTGACTCTTCACTTGAAACACTATATAGCAAACATAAGCCACAAGTAAAATGCAACTTGTAAACCTTGAAAGATTTAACTGAGATTTCTCATTTTCTAATTCTGTGTGTGTAGCATGGAGAACTGCTGGAAATATCAGACCCATTACTGCCATCAATAGTAATCCAAAATCCACACTAGTATCTGCCTGGTCATTAGAGAGGGTCAATTCATGTTATATTGTCACAAATAAGACATAAAATTTAATGCAAAAAATAAGAATATTTAATAAAAGAGTGAAACCTAGTCATTAAACAATTTGGCGTGTGCCAATTTTATATCCCAAAAAACAAAAATCTAAATTAGTACTAGTTTTGTTATAAAATATGTTAAAAAATACCAATTTGACTTACATTTAATATTTTTGGATACCCTTTTAGATTTTTCAATTTTTGGGAACGTAATTGGTACACGTGGAAAATTTTGAGAGACCAAAATAGATATTTACTATTAATAAAAAAAATACATATCTTACATGGTTAAATGATTGTTCTCTCTTATAAAACACTACTCCACCAGCAAATAATGCACATCCAAGCACTAGCAACAGGTTTGACAATATTGAGCCTAGTAGTGATTGTTGAACCAGATGAATGAAACCACTTTTCAGGGCATGTATTGATATAATTAGTTCTGTTGCGTTTCCAAATGTGGCATATAAAAGACCTCCAACTGCAAGGTCAAATTGGAAATTAAGTAATTAAAACAAGCTACTAATGCTTTTGTAACAAGTTGAATAAGAATATATCGTTAAAAAGTTGCAGAAAAATTATGGTCAGAATAATAATAGGACATTGAAATCAAGCATTTATTTAAGAGTAGAATGTAGATAGCAATGGGGAATGCAAAATCTTCTTTTGAACACAAGTACAAAATATTATACAAATTATATTCTAACCAGTGTTTTAAATTGCAGATCGCATCATTTGATGCGACCACAATATTGTATTTGTAATGACCATCGCAACTGCATCATATCACAATTGCAGTGTAATTCTAAATCACAATGATGCGGCCGCATTGGGCCGCAATGCAACCGCATTGGACTGTAGTTGAACCGCATCAGGATTCAAAAAAATTTAATCACAAAATAATTCACATCGCAATGTTCTGAAGCACGGATTTGTCAAACACCCTCGTGTGTCGGTGTCTGACACGTATCCCACACGGATATGCTCGGATTCACGAAGGATACATATCCGTAGAATATCCAAAAAATAAAATAAATAAATATGAAGACACGTATCATATTTGTTTTCAATAAAATATAGGATAATATAAATTCGTATTCAATAAAATAGGATAAGATAGATTTGTTTTCAATAAAAACACCAACTTATTTAAAGGTCACAAAGACTCATACCAATATACTATCACATTGCATTGACCCTTCAATAGCCGGTCCACCATACCGACTCTCCGATCCATAACATCATCATCAAGGAGGAGATGAAATTGATACTATTTCTATTTCTAGGGCTAGACAATAAGCAATTTTATGAATAATTTTACTATATTTTCTAATTTTGGTATTTGGAATTTTATTGACAATATGATTTTCAATTTCCCTTATATTTTTTACTTTGGATATTTTGATTTACACTTATAATTTTATTATATTTTATTCGTTTTTTATTATTTTATACACGTATCCTTGAACGTGTCGTATCTTTTATTTTAGAAAAAATATGTGTCGACGTATCGGATACGTATCGTATCCGATACATGTATCCGTTTTCGTGCTTTATAACCGCAATGGTCACAATCTGCATCACAATGGTCACAATGACCATAATTGCAATAATCGTAATTGTTAATGTAATCACGACCGTAATTACAATTTAAAACACTGGTTGTAATTGAAGAAAGGAAAGCTATGAGTACCTGCAGGTCCAGTAAACAAAGCTAGTTGTCTGCATGGAAAAGCAAGCCAAAAGTTACCTTATAATCAAATTCTAAAGTAACAGTCAAACAAATTATATTTGAACATGTTGTACAAAAATCACATCATTCATTTTAGAGCATGTTTACCAAAGAACTATTGGGAAAAGAACAATTGTTACTCTCTTCTTTACTATAACAGAGATAAGTCTTAATCCTAAGCTATATGCATATGCATAGGACCATTGTTGAAGGAGGTTTTCATAATAGAAAAGAAGACATAGTTAGAAATACATGTCCATGCCAAGTGAAACTACATCTAAATCGATCCGGTATATGAGGCTCTCAATTTATCATTGCGTAATGTTCACGTCTTCAACTATATCTCAGTTTATAAAAAAATTATAATATGCTCAGAAACAACAATATTGTCATTAGGCTCCATTATCTACAGGATAATATTTTCAATATTTACATACTGCCAAATTTTATATGTAGAATATCATGCAATTCCTCTAACTAACGATCCTCTTCGGTCATGGAGAGTAAGTGCATGTTTTTTCCCTTATTTTTAATAACAAAAAGTGCAATATCAATGTAACTAAAGAGATAGATGTGTCATTAAAAGTTGTATTTCCCTTTGTTTTTTGAAACACTTGTCTCTAAATTAATGGAGAGAATCCCGACTCATAAAAATTGTCAAACAATTTTAAATTGCAGCCTACCTTGAAAGTGCATACATTGTTCACTTAATATAGATGAAACTTAGTGTAACTCACTCTGTTGTATAGCCCAAACGCTCAGCCAAGGGTATGATGCCCAATAAGCAAAAAAGAAAGACCAATCCCTGAAACACATTTGAAACTTTCAGCTAAATCAAAAGGATTATTTTATTATCATACATGATTCACAAAGAAAGCAAACTGTGCCAAAAAAGAAACTTACATGACTATCAAACAAATTATGTACCAAAATTGCCATGGGGCCAAAAGGCATGAGTAAATTTATCTTGGTGGAAAGAACTACAACTTTTATGCTGCTAAGAACCTTACTTCTTACTACATCTTGAGAGAACTTCTCACAGTCATGATCAATTGGTGAAACCTCTGCAAAAGATAGGCTTTTTCTTTGAAATGAAGAAGGTCCAAGTAGGCTAGCATTTTCAAGTTCTACTACAGATCTTCCCTCTAAGCATTCCATCTACATAACCAAATCTTTCTTGACAGTAAGATATTGCTAACTATATAAAGGGAAATTCGAAATTGTGCACTTATAATTTAGTTTTAATATGTATATATGTGTTTCTATATCTGAAGTACATAAATTAAATGTATCATCAAGGTGGAGTGGAGAGCAATGAAGGAATTGTTTTATATATAGATACTAGCTCATACCGAGATCGCCCGCTTCATTGTTTGAAATTTTCTTTGTGCTTATGATAATGTTTTCCAAATGAATCAAAATAGCACCTACATAAAAATCTAACTATCAAAACATTTAAAGTAAATGATATTCCATTTGCAAGGTGAAGTTTGGTGGGGAAGGAATGACAAAGGAAGGCTTCAAAACTCTCTCATACGTGTATTTCATAGCTCACCGATCTTCCATTTCTATCTATCTCTTCCAAAACCCAACTCTTAAAAAAAAATAGAGACATTATAAATCTACACCCATGCAAATGGTAAGAGAATGACCAAATCCAGTGGCTAGTCTACATTTAAATTAAAGCATAATACCTCCCTATCACATGATACCATCTCCCATAATTGCACTAAGACTGAAAAACTTTTTAGTTTTAAGAATTTTTTTCTTTTTGGTGTTAAAATAAATTAAATAACAGTGAGGATGGTGATCTGGGATTTTTTTCCAAGTCCATTTCATCAGCTGAATTAACTGGTTATTTATTTAAGATAAGATCTTAGGTTACTCTAATTAACATATAAGAATTTATCGACTGAAACTTAACTAACTGTCACTTTTATCATCAAATTTTACATCTACCTCTATAGATAGAGACAGCCAATAGATGAGAAGAAGAATAAATAAATTAAAACAAACGAATAAACAAACCTTTCACAATTCCAGAGTCAAATTTATTTATATTATATGTGGGATTTGTAGTCAGAAGAAGAGAGTAGTGAAATGAAAGCATATAATAAATAAACTTAGGATAATCAAAATTTGTCTAGCATATCATATTTTATTGTTCTCTGATAATTGAGTTTGCCATAGGTAAGAAGATCTAGTCACAGAGAAGATTAGATTGAAGAAGAAATTAAAGAGATGATTACAACGAAGTTCATTATCCACATGGCTTTGATGGCACCAACATCGCCTATTTCTCAGGTTTTTTGGTATGCTATTTCTCATAGTTTGAAAGTGCCCTTTATTACCGTGCTGTCACATGAGTTATGGAATATGACACATCCCATAAAATCAATAATTATATCATTTTTATTTCATATCCAAAAGATGAAATTATATATTTCATATTTTCTCTCTGTCTCACCAGCACACTCACTCAAAAATCATAAAATAAAAAAAAATAAAAAAAACGAGTATTGGTTCAAGTAGTACATGGTTGATTCCCTTTAGTTAAGAACTTGGTTCGAGTCTTGTGGATGGAAAAAATACAGATTAGTAGTGAGTACCTAAACTCCACACGGTAAGTGCACGGGTCACAAACCTTTCTAGAAATAGGTTCTTTAAACTATGCACAATATATACTCCCAATTTTTAAAAAAACTCTTTACATATTACTCATTGCATCCACGGAAAACCGCTAAAACACACATAAAACTCTCAAGTGTGTACCCATACATGTACATGCCAAGTCAATAAAACTTCTTGTGTGAAGAATGGGTAGCTATTACTCATGGCTGATTGTGACCATTGTCATCCTTATACTCAAACTATCTCATCCTAACATTCACCACAACCACTAGTACCATCGTTACCACCCATTTAATTTAATAACATGGTTTTTTAGTTGAAGTTATAGGTGGTAAAATTATTGATAATCCACAATTTATCAAAATCTAAAAAAATTAAATTCATTAAAATGCATTTATTAGTTTAAATGGATATAATCCAATGAATAATTTTAGTAATGAATGAATCTGAATTCATTCATTTTATCCGATGAATATCCATTGATACATTTATTTGAATGAATATCTAAACCATCCAAAAAATAAAAATTAAAAAAAATAATGTTTTTTGCTTTTCAATTTCAATTACTATGTCATTTCTCACTTTCTTGTAGTGTTTCTCACTTTCACTTTGATTTTTTTTTATTAAACTGAAATCAATTATAAGACATGTGGATGTTGTTCAAAAATTTATATATGGAACCCTAAACGTCGTATGCTTATAGAATATTACAATTTTTTAAAGTTCAAAAAATCAATTTTCAAAAAAAATAATATAACTTTTTTAAAACAAATTAATATCAGTTATAAATAGATATAATCTAATAGAAATCCAATTGATAACTTTAGTAATGGGTGAATCTGAATCCATTAATTATATCCAATAGATATCAACGAATACATTCATTTGGATGAATATGCGATCCATCCAAAAAGCAAACATTAAAAAAATGATGTTTCTTGCTTTTCAAATTCTTTTATTATCATATCTCTCATTTTCTTATAGTTTTTGGGACTTGGTATCTTGTTTCTAGTACGATTATAGCTTCTGTAAAATCTCACAACACTTAATATGAACATCACCTTTTCCTTACTTACCTTAATATAATTTTCATACAAGTACCTAATACATATAAAACAAATGCTAGTTAATTATAACACACCGTCATGCAAAAGTGAGAAGTTAAGAAAACATAATTTACCTCATATATATATACATACAGTAGTTGCACCTACACAATCATGTTTATATACATCCCGGACTTCACTGATGGCAAAGTATTCATCAATGTCATCCCTGAATACTTCCTTGGGAATTGATATAATTATCATATCATCTCCCAACTTCTGTACATACTCCAACAACTAAGTACAGTAGTTGGCAGTCTTCTTGGAGCTCACATCCCCAATAGATGGCTTTGAGCTCACATCCTCCGAAGATGGCTTTGAGCTCACATCCCCCGAAGATGGCTTAGACTTTAGGGTGCTACTAAGGATGGAATATACATTTTCCTGAAATATTCAATAAAAAAATATATCAATTATAGATCAATGTATATAATATGAGTGAGCATAAGGTGAAAAATAATACCTTAGGAGGAATTACTTGAACAAGGTTTACTGGCCAAGCCACAAAAGTGCTTATAGCCCCTCCAACTGTTAAGATATCCTCTTCGAGAGGAATTGGCAGCAACACATTATCATTGATTGCAATGTCAATCAAGACCTTCACATGATGGCATGGGATACATGCATTATGCAGCATAGCATCGGCCGACTTGTGCATTAGTTGGGGTATCGAGGAAAATTTTGCAAGAACTGATTCCCTATACGTAAGTTAAAACATATAATTAGTTAACGACTAAATTAAAATAAGTTAACTAAATTACCTCATGAATGAGAATTAGAATCGGAATGTTGTAAGGTGTAGGTGTGCAACTCTCATTGACGGTTGAAGGAACAGAGCCAACATTACTAGCTAGTCGTTGCCACTTAGCTTTCTTCGCCTTGATTGATTGCTCAAATTCGTTGAACCGTTGCATGAGGCCATCTAGTTGATTTTGAACCTGGCTCATTTGGGCTTTGGTTGCACGCTTCAGATGGGGTACAAATGTCCACTGGCTAACCCTAAATCATGCACATCGGATACGGCCAGGATAGATATACAGTCCTAGTGACTTGTCAAGTATTATGCGACTATCTAGGTTTGCCTCCTTTTCTTTTAGGGCAACCTGATAAATCAAGAAAAAAACATGTTAATTAATCACATTTTGATAAATAAAGTATGGAAATTAAGTATAATTAAAAATGAGCACTTACAACATGTCTTCCCGCTTCTTGAACTTCCTCATTGTCGACGACACCATCCTTGTTATTACAGGAACCCACCCATAGAACATCGAGTTCTAATCCATGTAGAGTCAAAGGTGTATCGCTTTTGTTCTCCAACTAACAAAACGTAACCAATAATGATGTACTTAAATATATATGCATACACTTACAATTTTTTCCTCAATTCCTCTATACCCCGCTCGAGAAGCTCGGTAAGGATATAAAGGCTTGGATGCCCTCTTGCGGTTTTCATTACTTAATTTCTGAAACAATAAATAACATTAATATCAACAATCATATACAAAAACATATATACAAAAGTCAATACAAAGAATACGATTTTACCAAGAAAGACTCGTCTTGTGTGTGTAGGGTGACAAAAGTCTTCCAATCCTCTTCATCAACGATATTTGCATATTTATTTGGAGGTTTTAGGTTGACATTATCATCAGCATCTTTGAGTCATTTTTCGGCATTAGTTCAGAATTGTCAGAGAACCTTGTCACCCAATTTAAGGATATAACCCTTATGCTCCTCACCAATATCAAAAGTTGACTGAAATAAAAACACATATACATTATATATTGCATGAAAACACATGCATATACATACTTTTCATGAAAATATAACACATATACGTACATTACATGAAAACGTAACACATATACCTACATTACATGAAAACACAAAAACTGAAAAATAAACTTACTTTTATTTTATTCCAAATAAGCTCTTTCATGGTATTCCCTCCATCACTCCATTTCTTGAATGTTAGCTTCAGATTCTGCCTAACAACAACACCAATGTAGCTTACCAATGCATTGCACCCTTCGAGTTTAATGGTTGGCCTTTAGAGTTCCATTGAACTTCTATCTTCACATCCTTGCTTCTTGACCGAATGACATTCTTCATGGAAGTCATTCCACATAGAGGTCGTTTTTTAGAAACGATTTGCTTGTCTTGTGGAGTCGGTGTAGCTTCGTCACCACTGTGAGAATCATGATCGCCACTTTGGGAAGCCATTGATGAAGTTTTTTAAGGTTAATGAGGGTTTGCTGATAGTATGAGAGTTTGCTGAGAGTATGAGGGTTTGCTGAGAGTATGAGGATTTTTTTTCGATTAAGTTTGAGAGCGTAGAGGAAACGATTCATGTTTTAGATATTTAAACTGTATTACCAATTTAAAAGCGCATACTAATAGTAGTGATGTTGATTAGACATCTTGAACAGCGCATATTAACAGTAGCGTTGTTGATTAAAAATCTTCAACAGCGCATATTAAAGATTGCGTTGTTATTATATATCCAGCTGTTTACTACTTATTTTCATTAACACATCTTCAACAGCGCATGTTAAAGTAGAGTTGTTGTATTGACATCTTAACAACGCATATTAGAATTTGCGTTATTGTGTATCCAGCTGTTTACTACTTATTTTCATTAACACATCTTCAACAGCGTTACCGATATGTAGCATTGTTGTATTGACATCTTCAACATCGCATATTATGGTTTGCGCTGTTGTTGTGTATCCAATTGTTTACTACTTATTTTCATTAACACATCTTCAACAGTGTTATTGATGTGTAACGCTGTCGAATAGAATCTAATTGACAACTTAATTATGCGCTGTTAAACTGAACTTATTTTCCAATTTAACAGTGTGTTCATAGTTATGCACTGTTAAATTAACATTTTACATAACTGAAAAATATTTATACAATATGAACTAAAGTTATTTTAAGATGAAGTTATCATGAAGTAGATTACTATATAATTGTGTTTACTAATACGAAACTCGGAAAATATCAAACATTATATTTTGTTAATTTGTTTTTGTATTTATCAATTATTGTTAATTTGTTTATTGTGTTTAATTTATTAATAATGAACAGCAAAAGTATTAAAGAAAATAATCGTCCAAATAATTAACAAACAATAGAAATTAACATCCAAAATAATTGTTTTATTATTCATTAAGATAAGCAAAATACATTATAATGAACTAAATGGTTTGGTACATGCGAATATAATGAATTAAATGATTTGGCACATGAAGAATATAATGAAAATGATTTCAACGAAGTCTATATAAATCTGCATCTCACGCAAATCTTGTATAACAGCCCTACTTTCCTTCTGAAATTTGAGACCGTTTTGAAATTGAAAGAGCTTAATGAATTAAACTCAATACTTTACAAATTAATATGGGTCCTTTTGCAATAATATTTTCTTCTAAACAGTTCATTGATTTCCTTTTAAAATCTGAGTCCTTTTGCCATGAAGGAAATCAATGAACGTAAGGAATTGCTGCAGATGATGAAGAAAAATAATTCATTGAACATTTTACTTTTATTTCCTTTCAATTGAAAGAGTTCAATGAACTAAATTTGCATCTCACACAAATCTCGTATGACAGTCACATTCCTTCTGAAATCTGGGTCCTTTTGCAAAATCAATAGTTGTTAAAGACCTCCTTGACATGATTCTGAAACAGAAACACAACTTTTTTCTTGACTTCTCTATACAAATTTGGGTCTTTTTTTATCTTTTTCACTCTCTACAGTATTGCTCTTTTTTTTACTACTCTGTGTTTTATTCATCTTATCTTCATGAACATAATCTTATGGAAACACGTACTCTTATTGATGAAATTGAACATTGAGTGGACCACAATATTTATAGATGAGCAACAATTAATATTTCAATAAACGAAGAGACGCATACCACTAAACCATTAATATTTCAACAACCAAAAAACGCATAATCACTCAACCATTAATATTTCAACAAACGAATAGACGCATAACTGCCATCATTAATATCACGAACGTTTAAAAAGTCGTAAAATATCAACAACGCATAATTAAGCAAGTGCGGTTGCTATGTCATCTTCAACGGTGCTTCCTTAATTATGCGTTGTTGCATGTATTAGCATCAACAAAGTTTTCTATTAAATGCGTTGTTAAATATAAATCATTCAAGTCAGCGCTAACGTTACTGATATTCAACAGCGTTTTGTCAAGAATGCACTGTTGAAGTTACACAAATTAACAACGTCTGTTTTATTATGCGTTGTTGATGTTCTTCCACCTCATTTTCAATAGCATCGTTCAAAATTGAGCTGTTGAAAAACCGATGTTTATTACGATATCTGGCATAGTGATATAATAATACAATCCACAAATTAGTAACATATACCTATTAGTAATATATAACAATACATTTCACGATTAGTAACATATATATCAATTAGTAAAATATATAATAGTTACATATACAATCTTACAATTCACCATTAGTAACATATATAACAATACGTGTATAATAATATATGATATATATTAGTTTCAAACTCAATACCACAAAAGTTAAAAGATATGTTCCAAATCATCATAACATTAGAAACAATATAGTAAATAATAACATTTATAATATTAACATAATAATAATTTAGTAAGGTATGTAACATAATAACATAAAATTGATTATTTAAGTGGCAAGATTGGTTGAAGGATTTAAATAATAATAAAATATTATTCTCTAATATCTATATTTTTAATATGTCATTCGATTCAATTTCAGCGGTTTTTAAATTTCTAAAATCATTGATCGAACCAAATACAAATGGTTTCTTAAAAAGATAATCGAACCATATTTTACGATTCTATTTGATTCAATTCTATCTGTTTCACGGTTTAAACTTGAAGCAGTTACATGTATATGCTGATACCCATATTCACGTGAACGCTCTTCTTGTGAGTCATAAATCAAACCCAATCGAAGCTGCATCATTTCTCTCTCGTTTTTGCTCCCTTCCTATAGAACTGGAACACGATCTTGTGCCTTGAATCGAGTTTAGAACTCTATCCCCAATAATCCCCATATTCGGTTTCTCCTTCCACTCTCTAACTTCATATTTTTCAAACCTCTGTTAGCGTTGAAACGACGCCGTACCCGTATCTCACGGTTTGCGGTTTACTCTGCCTTATTTCTTTATTTGTTCGGTCTTGTTATTAATTCCTGAAATGTCGGTGCTTGGATTTCTGTTTCTTCTGCATAGAATATGTGTTTCTTGTTTCTATCTAGTTTTGTGATCTGGTTCTGGGTTTTATATATGCTGATCCGTGGCGCTTTATGTAATGGGTGTAATCATTAAACGAGATTTAGATTTAAATGGAATGTCATGATCGGACATTATAACATCGTTTGATCCATATATAACTTAGTGGATGCTTTGGTATTATTATTTTCTAATTAGTTTGGCCTCTGATGTTGAAATTTGTTTTCTTCTGTAGATTTGAAATTTAATGCATCATTGATGGAACTAGCTTAGATTCGGGACATAGCATTCAAGGAAATGGAATTGGTACGAAAACCCTCAATCTTTCGGGTTTTTGGTTGTGTCATTGTCTTTGCTCAAGTAATCAGTGGTTTTTATCTGCCTGGAAGCTACATGCACACTTATTCCAATGAAGATCCCATATATGCTAAAGTTAATTCGTTGACCTCTATTGAGACCGAGCTTCCTTTTAGCTACTATAGCCTCCCTTACTGCAAGCCCCTTGGTGGCATAAAGAAAAGTGCTGAGAATCTTGGAGAACTCCTTATGGGAGATCAAATCGATAACTCGCCCTATCGTTTCAGGATGAATGTTAACGAGACAATCTACCTCTGTACAACAACCCCATTGAATGAGCATGAGGTAAAGCTACTCAAACAAAGAACGCGTGATCTGTATCAAGTAAATATGATCCTTGACAACTTGCCGGTTATGAGGTATGCTAATCAAAATGGAGTTAAAATTCAGTGGACTGGGTTCCCGATTGGGTACACTCCACCCGATGGTAGTGCAGACTACATCATTAACCACCTCAAATTCACAGTCTTGGTTCATGAATACAAAGGAAGCGGTGTTGAAATTATTGGAACTGGGGAGGAAGGTTTGGGTGTCATTTCTGAAGCTGACAAGAAGGCATCTGGATATGAAATAGTTGGTTTTCAGGTTGCCCCTTGTAGTATTAAATATGATTCTGAAGTCATGACAAAGCTGCACATGTATGATAATATGTCTTCTATAAATTGCCCAAGTGAGCTTCACAAGTATCAAGTAATAAGAGAGCAAGAGAGGATATCTTTCACATATGAGGTTGAATTTGTGAAAAGTGATATAAGATGGCCATCACGCTGGGATGCTTATTTGAAGATGGAGGGTTCCCGAGTCCATTGGTTCTCGATCCTAAATTCACTCATGGTTGTCTTTTTCCTAGCTGGTATTGTTTTTGTCATCTTTTTAAGAACCGTGAGAAGGGACTTGACAAGGTATGAGGAATTGGACAAAGAGACACAAGCTCAAATGAATGAGGAGCTTTCTGGATGGAAACTTGTTGTGGGTGATGTATTTAGGGAGCCTGAATGTTCGAAGCTTCTTTGTGTTATGGTTGGAGATGGGGTTCAGATTCTTGGAATGGCTGGTGTTACTATTGTTTTTGCAGCACTTGGTTTCATGTCGCCTGCTTCCCGAGGAATGCTACTAACAGGGATGATAATTTTATATCTTATCCAGGGAATTGTTGCCGGGTATGTCAGTGTACGTCTCTGGAGGACTATTAAGGGAACTTCAGAAGGGTGGAGATCAATTTCCTGGTTGGCGGCATGTTTTTTCCCTGGAATTGCCTTCATTATTCTCACAGTACTGAATTTTATTCTATGGGGCAGCCATAGTACTGGTGCTATTCCTATTTCCTTGTATTTTGAGTTGTTCTTCCTCTGGTTCTGCATTTCAGTACCCCTTACGCTTATCGGAGGATTTTTGGGGACAAAGGCTCAGACAATTGAATATCCTGTTCGCACTAATCAGATCCCAAGGGAAATTCCCGCACGCAAATATCCGTCATGGCTTCTTGTTCTTGGCGCAGGAATACTTCCTTTCGGAACCCTCTTCATTGAGCTTTTCTTCATCCTTTCCAGTATCTGGCTTGGAAGATTCTATTATGTGTTTGGTTTCCTGTTGGTTGTTCTTCTATTACTGGTTATTGTTTGCGCCGAAGTGTCAGTAGTACTCACCTACATGCATCTCTGCATCGAAGATTGGCGTTGGTGGTGGAAGGCATTCTTCGCTTCGGGTTCTGTTGCTCTTTATGTCTTCTTGTACTCCATTAACTACTTGGTTTTTGACCTGCAGAGTTTGCGTGGACCCGTCTCGGCTACCCTTTACCTTGGCTATTCACTACTCATGGCAGTTGCAATCATGTTGTCCACTGGCACCGTTGGCTTCCTTATGTCATTCTACTTTGTGCATTATTTGTTCTCGTCCGTAAAGATAGATTGAGGTTCTTGCTGCTATCTCTCATTCACTAAGCAAAAGATCATTTCATATAAACTCGTGCTGCGTACTGCTTGATTGCATTAGACCGGGGCAATAAATGCTTTGCTGGTTGCATTAAATAGTTGCCATTAGATTTTGTATTGCAATGTGATCTGTAATTTGTTCTTGCTTTTACCCAAGTGTTCAAGTATTCAACTACTGTTGAAGCTCATTTTCTTTTACCTATTTTAGTTTTAGTTAAGTTGCTTTAGGAAGTTGTAATTGCACAGTCAGTCTGTATTTATCTATTATGAGATCAAAAAAGAGTTCAGCTGATGTTTATCCTATTTGGAGAACTTGTATAAAGACATATGTTGTGCAACAAAATCCAATGCAAAACTTCTTGGAGGATTGCTTGCTACTTATATAATCTTGGGCGTGATATCACCTACTTTTCATTACACCGAAAGTCAACCGCTTATCTACATTTCCAATTTAATCACCCTAATATAATTTCCTAACTTTCATAATTATATTTTTTTACTAGATTTTTATATCACTAAATAATTAATATACACTTTCTATACTGTGTCACTTTTTACAACATAGCAATCAGATCAAGAATAGACTAAACTCAAACATTGTGAGCTTCACCAATGTAATGGACAACTACCTCACTGTGGGACTAGTAATCATTTGAAAGATCTTAATTTAATTACACTTATATCGTTTTCCAATTGAATTTCATACTATTTTATATACATTATTTCTTCATAAAAGAACTTGGGTCTTCAACCAAACAAGCTTGCAAACCAACCAAAAATAATAACCAATCAATCCATTAAAAAATTTCAAGACTCCTTTTTTGTGCTATAAAAAAATAGACCCACAAAGATGTCATGTTGGCACATCTAGCATATTAATTAGTGTTGATATGTTAAATTGGGTTTTCTATTCTTTCAGCAGTAGTCAATAACAAGCACAAAAATTATGAGTTTAGTTCATAAAAATACAGTGCACAAATAGATTTTATTTTTTATAAGAGGCGGCCTAGTGCATCAGACTGCCACTTAGTGAAGTCGGCAGATATTAGATGTAGAACATCAAATGCTTAACCATATATGAAAAAGAAACTTGTATCAAAGCCTAAGAAAGAGCAACTAAACAACCACTACTAGAAGCTCATGAATCAGAGAACCATTCTCTAAAGCATAAGTAGTATAACCCAAATATACAGAGAATATATCCAATGTGTTTGACAAAGAAAATGGCTTCATTTCACATTAACCATATTGACCAAAGTCTTACCAACTAAAATAAGCTCCAAAGCGACCCTGCATAGAATTAAATCACATGTCAAAATTGTATATTCTAATTAATCATGAAACCAACCCACCACATAATAGTTCAACATACCTTCATATGAGTTACCTGTTTAGAGAATAGGTTTATGACTTTTAATGGACATGTTAAGTTCTTACTATATAGTAACCATCAAATCCTATATATCAACTCGTCCAAATTCCCTTCAACACCAAGAATGTCACTTTTCTAGCGAAGAGTATTTAATTCGATTCTTCATCATTAAATAAAATCCTCAAAGGAAAGATTTTGAAAACATAAGATGTACTAATATACATCCTTGACAAATCTAGAGTTCATGACCAATAGATCTAGCATTAGGATAATATACTCAAAGAGCCACAAATAAGGCATTGGTCCATTAAAGTAAGGCCTTACTAAATCCCCAGGATGGTCAAAAGGTTAAAAGTTCGATTTCTAATAGCGATACTGGTTGAGAAGAGCAGTCACGCACCTCAAAAGGGAATAATTCCTTACCTAAAAAGGTGAGGAAATAGCCTTGGTAGTACCCAGAAAAAAAAAAGAACAGCCACCTAAAAACAATTTATGTGGGCATTGAGATATGATATATAACCAATAGGTCCCTTAAAAGATAAAGTATCAAACTAAGAGAATAAAATATTTCTTCATAACAAAAAATAAGTCATCTCTTCCAGCTACTAAAATCATGACTTGTGTCCTAATTTTTTAGTTTTTAGAAACATTTTTGTAGAAATGTTTAAATAAGACATGTGTCATGATTTTAGTAACAGAAAGAAATAACTTATCTCCTAATAGAAAGAGATATTCTGCTCTTTTAAATTAATTTTTAACACCTCAACTCTTGGGACCACTGCCATCAAACTTAACAGCATTGAGAATCTAAGTTTTTGCCAAGTGCAAACACAGTCCATAATGAACTTAAAAAAAGGCAGCCTGGTGCACGAGATACTCACTTAGTGAGATTTGAAAAGGGTAGATGTATATAGTCTTAACCCCGTAAGTGGAAAAACTGTTTATCACAAAACTTACTGATAAAATGGCACTTGCGATGTACATTTTACAAAGCTACTATATTTTATTCCATCCATATTTATAGGACTTAAAGGGAAGTTCATGATTTATTTCCAAATATGGGAACAAAAAAACTTCATTTCCACAAAAGATACCACCCTCTCTTTTTTCTAATAATCATCATTGCTTCTATAGCGGAATTTAGTGTTTCACAAAAGATTATAAATAAATTTCTCAAATAAAATTATACTTCTGATCCATGAAAGTTGTTTTCACCACCATCATAAGAGACAAAAATCTAAAGATATTGGTCTTTTTAGAATACAGACTATGCATGCATGCAAACTAGTTACATATTCTGCATAAGAAACTGGTATGATATAAGTAACTACCTCTTAAATAAAGCTAAGCACAGAAATGAGACAAACAAATAGACCTCCAATAAAGAAACTACAACAAGGAAATGGCATATAATAAACCTACCCTGATTGTTCTGTGTGTCGTCTACGATGAAGAAGATTCGACCATTTTGTTCACGTCCTCCAAAAGTTGTTTCATCTCACTCTCTAATTTTGTCTTCATATCAGGTGATTTACCATCCAATGCGTCTAGTATTGAGGTCATTCCCAGAAGTTTCAGCTTTATGTACTTCAATTTGGATGCTTCATTACCTGTTAACAGTGAAGCAGGTGACTTGGCTGAGGAAGCAGCTTTTGATTTTGACTTTGACTTTGACTTTTTAACATGCTCTCCTGACTCGGATTTGGCGGAAAGATATTGCAGTCCGAAACAAACTTCAGAAGTCCCAAAGGGGCTCATGTTTTGTGAATGGTTCAAGGCATTTTCAGCATCAGAAGCTTTAAGAAAAGACACGTAAGCAGTGTAATTATCAGACAACCCTGTTTCTGATTCATTAAGAGCTCCATACTTACTATACACTGTGACAAGATCATGTTTTGAAGGCACAGAGGATCCTGGCCCAAATGAGATAAGTAGGGCCGCAGCAGCTGGAGAATTTTCATTAGTCATCTTCTTACCAGACTTAGGTTTACCAGATTGCTCTTCGGGCTTGCCTGATGTTGTCTCCTTTCTTCTTCTCTTCCTCGGCTCCGAGTCATTATTAGGTGATATATGATCAGTTTGATTTAGATCTTTCCTCAACATCTCAACATCAGATTCTGGCTTCTTTCTCTTCCTGCCAGGATGATGCTTATTGTATACTTTATAGGAGGATCCATGGCTATATAAAGAGCTTCTATAGACAGAAATGAAGTCCACCAATTCTTCAAGAGAATTGACATCCCTAGGAATTTGCGGACTAATAGCTGCATTGCGGACTTCGGATAGAACTTCCCCTGAAGAAGCCTGGATTTTCAAGGGATTAATAACATTGTTCTCTTCACCATCTGGTGTTTGGTAATTTGAGCTATCAGGAAGGTCCAGTTCTATCACAAGTTTGTTCGAGAAATTCTCCTGCTCAGAAGCTCTGGTTACTGGTTCAGATGGTCGAGCTTTGCTTGAAACTTTAAGTGATTCTGTTTCTCTGTCTCCCTTTCTCTGCCCTCTGGTTGGAGGAGTGGTAAAGGGAGGGGATAAGTATTTGCTTTTCTTCCTTTCCCTTGACAAATAACCCTTCTCGTATTGTTCTTTGACGTTCCCTTCATTTTCATTGCCAAAAGCATCTTTCTTTTCTTTCAATTGAGACAACGTGATTTGGTCACTGTTTTCCTTGCCACCACTGCCATAATTTTCAGTACTTGTGAAACTTTTTCTCCTCTGCACCGGCTTAGATGGCATTGCATCTTCACTGCCTTTCCTCTTCTTTTTAACCATCACCATTTCAGTTGCACCCTCCTCCTTATTTTTGGTACTAACATCTTTGTTCTCTCCCATAATTTCAGCAATGCTTTTCTGCTTCCTCCTATGATTCGATATGTTTCCTGAAATCCCTTGAGAATGACTTGGTTCACCAGATTTAGGGCTCACTGGCAAGGTATACTCCTCTTCAAATGGCCCATGGACAGGTGCTTCCACTGTACCCTTACCATTACCTATATCTGTTGTTTCATCTGTTGAACCATCTTCAAGTCCGAGAATCGGTTCGGGCTCCTCATAATTAGTTAGTTTATAACCTCCTCTTGATAGAAGTACAGCTGAAAGACGAGCCTTTAATACTTCCAGCTCAAGAATACTAGTAACAGCAACAACTTCTGCAGTTTGCTTCACTCGGGAAAGTAGTTCCCTTGGATCAATCAATACATTCAAAAGTTTCTCTATACCATTTTCAGGTACAAGATGTCCTTCCTTGATTCCAGAATTCTTTGCCGCTGGCAGTGCAAATTCAGACTGAGTTTGCTTTGCAGAATATGAATAACTCAACTTCAAATCCAATAGTCTTCCAACCTCATTTACGGCTTCTTGTACAGCATTGACAAACACCCTGGAGCTACTCTGCATCACCATATCCTCAAAGTTCTCCTCGAACGGTTTTAATTGAGAAGGATGACACCAAGCGAAGGTTTCATCCCCAAAGTAAGCAACAAGGAGTCTATTCTTTTGTCTCAACTTCAACGCAAAATCTGAGGCATCAGAATGGTCATAAATCCGGCCAGGCCACCAGGGGTGATTTTTAATCTTCCCCCAAACAAAATCACCAACAGAAAACTCGTTACGATCACCACCAACATCACCCATTTCCAAATCCTTGTTGTCACTTGTCTCTACAATCGGAACATCTATAGTCACAATTTTGCCATATTTGTTATCTTCATCCTCGCTTTTCTTCAAATCTTTTCTCTCTCCTTCCACTCCAACCCCAAAAGAACCATTCTCGATGCCATAAGAAAACGTACCGCTTCTACCACCACTTCCTCTCATTTTCAGCAAAGAAGACACCCCATTCATCTCAGAATCAGCTAAACCTTCACAGTCATCTTCCACTTCTCTCCCCGCAGAATCACTCCGAACTGAATCCTTGGTCTCGAAGACCCTGCTCTTTACCACTTCAACAACATCACCAACCACACTTTCTGGGGCTCCATCTTTCAAAGCACAAAGAGCTTCCTTGAGCTCATTGTTGTCATTTTCTGGCAAAGGAGAAGAACACCCAGATGGGGCTTTCGGTGATAGAGTCTCCACAGTGCCCATCAAAGAAAATCAACCTATTCTGCAAGAAAATTAACACAGTCTAGGGTTTTGGTTCCATGAAATGGAAGATAAAGTACAAAAAATATACACATAACTTAGATTTAAAAGATTACCCACTAAATAAATAAAAGATATAAACTAAAAAATAAACGATCCTGATATAATAATTGTTATATATATATATATATATATATATATTTATATATTGATTATTATAAAATAAATAAATGTGTATATATATACTTAAAACTCGTTAGACATCCATGTATATTCAGTATCCACGCAGGTACCCGCAAATATCATTGGTATGAGTATGAGAAAGTACTGTATGCGCATGTTCCGTCCTGTTGTCTTCTTATAAAAGAGGAGAAAGATAGATATACCAGAAGAACAAGAGCAAACGTTGCAGAGAAGCAATTCTCAAACTAAGACCATTGACTTGAAAATAATCTAATCAGAGAGAGACAAGGAAGAAGATGAACCTGATTCTTGCACAACATATAGATATAGATGGACTATAATTTTTTTATTTATAAATTTAAGTATAGGATGCTATTGCTCCTCTTACAAATAGTCATGTAAATTATTCTCACCATAATAAAACTAACGTGTGTCATAAAATTTGTTTATTAATAATTTTATAAACAGGATTAAAAACTTTAAGTCACTTGGATATAATTTATGAGATTTATATATTGTCATATCATCTAAATAAATGGTGTATAATATAATAATTTCTTATAAATTTTTAAAGGAGAATATATTATCCTATATAATATATAACATGTAATGCGAGGTATATAATATATAATAACATGTAATGTGAGGCCAGGCTTTACTTATAGTTTGAATAATAACTGGTCAAATTTTAACTTCTAAGACATTTATTAAGATTTACTGTTTAAGTATATTATTATAGAATATAGCATAAATATCTTTTAATTATCTCTTCCCATCATTAAATTTAGAGTAAATTATACTGATATCCTTGAGTTTTAGTGAAATTACATAATTCACTTTTCTACCCATACACATACCCCTAATTTTTATATTTTTATTACACTGATCACTCATGCATGAGAAATAAGTAATTTTTTAAACAAAAAATGTGATAAATGCAATTAAGTTAAACAAAACATGGTATATTATTGACACAAGTCCAAATAATATATGAGTCGATACCGGTTAATTATGATATAATATAAGAGCAATTTAAATAATATCTCTGTAGAATTGTTGATGCATTTTATAACAAAAAATAATAAAGATCTATTGATTTGTATATTAATTGGATTTTTCCTCATAATATATCATGTTTTGTTTAACTTAATTGCATTTATCACATTTTTTGTTTAAAATATTAAACTTGTTTATCATGCGGGGTGATCAGTGTAATGAAAGTATAAAAACTATGAGAGATTTGTGTAGGTGTAGAAAAGTGATGGGAAATTTATGTAATTTCATTAAAACTCAGGTGGTGTGAATGTAATTAACTCTTAAATTTATAATATGTGTCATGTTTAATCAATTATTATATTAAAAGTATATTTAGAAAAATAGGATATATAATGATATAAGAAATTACTTTATTCTTTAATTAATAATATTTTTATTTTAATATAATTAATATTATATTGTGTAATTTGTGGCTCCCTATTTTATTCTAACTATCTTCCAATTTCTATTAAAAAGTTATATAACCAAATATCCTTCTCCTGCACCATTCATGTTATTTGATTAACTTATTCTTCTTTCTTATATTATAATCATCACTTTTCCTAACAAAATACTTAATTTAATCTCCGTTTTTCCTATTTTCTTTCAACAGAATACAAAATTTGACAAATAATTATCATAATATAATAGAACTAACTATATTATTACTAAATTAATAATAGAAACGATATAAATAATAGAAAAACGAATTAACAGGTACATCAATATATATCGACACACTAATTATATATAATTTAAATATAAAAATTATACAAAATGTAATATAACTATCGACACACTAGTTATATATAATTTAAATATAAAAATTATAAAAAATGTAATATAATTAAAAGTATTAGATAGAGATATTTAAGAGTAGATTTCTTAAATATTTAAAAGTAAACTTATTAACTTGTTTAACAAACGTTATAGCTTAAATACATTTATAAGTCTGGTCAGATTACAAAAATATAAAACCGACATCTTAATTTTTTAAACAATGATATATTATATACGTCCTATTTGGAAAGAATTAAGTTGTTTAATATTATTTTGGGATGACTTAATTAATAATTTTAAAAATGGAATTCAGTAAAAATTTGTGGTAATGTAATAAGAGTCTGTGACTACGAAATATCTTTTAAAGAGACTACAACAGAAATTGAAATGAGTATTGCATATCATATCCATATATTGATAGAGTAAAGATTGATAAATAATCAGTACATTATTTATTATTTATTTTTATTTAAAAGTTAATAATAATTAAAAATAAATAATAGATAATATAATGATGATGAAAAATGCACACATTTTTTTCTCCCTTGAAATATTTGTTTCATGATTATTATCTAACGGTTAGACATAGAAAAGGTATCCTTATCCCTTCCTACCTCAGTTCTTGAAAGTTCCTACATACAAGATTAAAATTTAAATTTAAACTAAAAGTATAGCATTAACCACATTATGAAAATTTCAAAATCATCTATTCTTGTTTTAAATTTTTTCCATAAGTTGTCATATTTTGAAAACGTTAAAATATCTTTCAATTGGTAACAAATAATACTCTTATATGATTTCACAATTTCACATTCAATATTTATTAGAAGAGGGATTCGTTTACACTCATTTTAAGTTACACTAATTATACTCAATTTTAGTTATTCATTTTTTGGATCTAATAAACCAAATAGGTGAGTGCAATAAGTATTACGAGAGAAAAAGAAATTTTTTAAATAACTTTTAAGTTGATAGATACATTGATATTGAGAGGTTATTATAAAATAGGGATAATAAAAAAATCAAACATACAGGTTTTAGAATGTACTTGTAAAACAAATTTAAGCAATTGACTTTTTTGTTTTCCAACTTTTATACTGCTTTTAGAATGTTGTAATGTCAAACGATTTTCTTTCGGTTTTATTTTGAATTTTGTTTTTATAAAATTGATTCCAACAAAAAATCCAACACACGATCAAATGGAACCATAATTTTCTTAAAAATTAAATAAACTCTTTTAAATTGTAAAAAACAAACTTGTCCATGATTATTTCTTAAAAAATAGAGAAAACCTTTTAAATCACAAAAATGATATCCAACACATTATATATTTAAAAATATTACGTTGAAACAGTATTTTTGTAAGATACATATTTACCCAATTGTGAAATAACTTGTAAATCGCACTATCTTGGAAAAATTCATAAAATTCAAACATTCAGCTTGAAGAAACACATATATCAAAAATCCAAATTTCTACCTCAACTATTTTCCAAAATTAATTTAGTGGTAAAACGTTCAGGTCCAAATAAACAAGAAAAAATGATCGCTAAAACAACTAAAATGGTTAAAAGAATTTTATTTGTTATGAATATTAGGAAAAAAAAAATGAATAATTGAGATTGAGTGCAACTATTTAAAAGTTAAAAGTTATTTAAGATTTCTTTTTTTTTTTCCTCTCATTACTTATTGCACTCACCAATTTGGTATGTCATTTATAAGAAAATAAATGGCTGAGATTGAGTGTAATTAGTGTTACTTAAAACGGATGTAAACGAATCATTCCTCATATATATATATATATAAATGATATTATAAATAGAGAAAAAGATACAATGTATGAGTTTTATACACTGCAATTGCATCATCCACCATTGATACTTAATTATTGTTGACTTATCAAAAAAAGTAATCAAAATAAATGACAGATGTTAGAGCGCATGTGCATAAATCTTTACACTGTCAATGTATAAATTTTACACTCTTATAAATAATACAAAAGTAACTTATAAAACTCTTATCTTGTTTATTTCATCAATTAAAACTCACATAGGGGGTGCATATTGGACTTGTCAAGATCACCCTAATAGGTCAACAAACTAACCAATCATGGGAGTTTGACTCTAGTCTATTACCGGAGAGATCAGTGAATTTTAGGATTATGACACGTGTCATAGAAAAATAAATGGTTTAGATTTAAAATCATAATTAGTTTAATATTTGAAAAAAATAACAAATAGAAACAAGGAAATAAAGGGTCTCACTCCAAAAACAGAAAACTTCATCTTCATCTTCCTCTAAACAACTCAGCGAGAGAGAAAAAACGAAAAAGTATTATTATCTTCCTTCATACACATC
This sequence comes from Lupinus angustifolius, assembly GCF_001865875.1. NCBI lineage: Eukaryota > Viridiplantae > Streptophyta > Magnoliopsida > Fabales > Fabaceae > Lupinus > Lupinus angustifolius. Next base: position 1,666,551 of record NC_032017.1, on the reverse strand, counting down.
TTAACTCCATCTATTCATAGGTATGAATCGCATCTTCCTATGTTAGTTCATTATGTTTGAAGTTAATTATTTTTCTCTCATTAAATTTTGGTTCTTAATATAGGTTCATCTCTAAGATGTTTAATTCTTTGTAAATCAACAAGTTTTTTTTTATGAGTTTTATGTGTTTGAAAAAATACCTAAAAGTGTATCATGAGTATTTTGTTGGAGAAAATGTATATGAATGTTATATTGCATTCATATACTTGAGATTATACATAATCTGTATCCATGATTAAAAATGTGTTATTGGTACATCTTCTAACAGATTAAATGTTGTAAAAGAATGAAACATGAAGATTATGTTCCAACTTTCCATCAAAAGTTTACCATCCATTGCACTGGACCAATCAAATTATTCTATTCCATGCAAAACTATTCATGTTCAATGTTCATTTTATGTGGAGTCTCTTTGTATTAGTTACAAACTCAATGATTTTATTATTTTTCAGAAAATATGAGTGTTGAAGGACCAGAGAAATTGGTCAATAGTATTCATGAGAATATTTTGCAACAAGTAGAATAAAGTGTCATTGACTATACACCACACCTGGGAATAAATTTTGAATATGAGTAAGTCGCCTATGATATTTATAATGAGTACAGTCAGAAAGATGGGGTTGTGACTTCAAGAAAGTTCTCATGCTCCAAAGAAGGAAAACGAGGTGCTAACAAATGAGACTACTTGACAAAACAAACTAGAGCAGAAACCAGAACAAAATATGAAGCACATATGGTTATTTAACTTGATCGAAATATTAATAAATACAATGGTGTGGCATTTGTAGCTGAGCACAATCACCTTCTTCAACCACTAGCATATGTCCACATGATTCGCTCTCATCGACACATATCTGAGCCACAAGCTTCACGAATTGAAATGGCGGATAATTCCGGATTAAAGCCAAAAACTTTTATGAATTTGTGTCTAAGCAAGCAGATGGAATATATATAAAAAAAAAAGACGGCAAGAATTACCTTTGAACCAAAAGGATGCAGTCTTTAAGATATGATGAAGTGGGTGCTTTGTTGATGTATTTCAAACGTCAAAGTGAAAATCCATCATTCTTTTTATGATTTTCAAATGGATGTTGAAGACCACATAACACATATATTTTGGCGAATACACAAAAGATCAATGATTATGAGTACTTTGGAGATGTTGTCAATTTTGACACTACATACAAAAGAAATAAGGATTATCGACCATTAGGAGTATTCATTGGGCTTAATAATCATAGGCAAACTGTTATTCCTGGGTGGCATTGTTATATGATGAAACAATTCCTTCCTTTAAATAGTTGTTTCAAACTTTTCTCAATGCAATGGGCGGAGAAAATCCTAAAACCATTCTAACAAATCAATATTTTGCAATGGGTCAAGCCATTTCTTTAGTTGTGCCAAAAACATTTCACCGGTCTAGATGGATTCCTCCTCTAGTCGACTAGGTGAAAATTAATTCAGGCAAAATCGATGGTCTTTTATGGACCTAACATAGGTCACATCCCTCACGGCATAAGATTGAAAGATCCAAACCTTCCTCTTCGGAGCGGAAACGGACGTGGCCAAAACATATAAAGATCGGCGTAGTCGCTCATAGGGCTTGTAGATGTGATTGCAGAAAAGCAAATTAGAATCATTATGACAAGTGGTTGGTTTGTTATCTTATAATCACTGAGAACATATCTGCATGTTTGGTTGAAGTTCTGCACTGCTTGGGAGAGACTCAACCTTGCTTGGAACATAAATTAGCAACATGTCACCCAAGAGATGGATTAAACTGATAAAAAACTGATTCTCTCAACCAAACATTTGGGAATTCACATGGCAAACTCAAGCATATTCAATATGCTCTTAACATGGTTCATGAGCTTGTTTCAGGGTTTATCCACTTACACTTTGGAATATAAATTTGGGAATAAGAATTTATTACAAGTTTTAGAAAAGAATGTCATATTTATGTAACATCATTATAAAAATTTATATACAATCAATATATTATATACTATTTATTTATATTTTTTTTTTTGAAGAATTAATATAATAATATATATATTGATTAAATATAAATGATGAATAATAAATATTTTTTCTCTTTAAAAAAACTATGAGCATTATGGATTCCTAAAAAACCATATTTTGATATTATAACTTATTTTCAGCCTTACCATGAGGAATGAGTATGGTATTTTTCCTTAGTGAAAATGAAAATAAACTAACAAAAACTACCAATAATCTCTAATCTGTGAAAAAGCATTTGATGTAGCTTTCGATGGACAAAAAGGTGAATTAGTATAAAAATCATTATGTATTCTCTTCTCCCTTATCTTTTTTATTTTATTTAGTTAATTTTCTACATATATTTTCCGCTGCATTTTAAGTGTCAATTTTACAGAAAAAGTGACAATTATTTTAAGTCAACTAATTCACCTCCTCTTAGTTGTAATCTCAGTCTTACATAACCAACCATCTCTTATTTTCCACCTCTAGTATTTTTAAAAGAATAGAACTAATAAGTTCTAAATTCACATAAATAGCTAATAGTCACAACACTCCTAAGCATGCGAAAAGTTTAAACTTTAAACCTTGAGTAATGGGACTTGCACATATATATCGTTTTGGGCAAACCTGTCGTGTATGTGGAATCATATGAATCAACAACAAAAATTAGTAAGATGAAATATTGTTTAATGAAATATGATTATGTGAGCGCTGTATGTTTGATAAAATCATTTTCACAAATCACAAGCAAAACATTGCTGATAGAAACCAGCAATTCAACTCATTTCAGAAATCAAACTCCACTTCACAACAAAAACTTCAAACAGTTATTCAATTGCAGTTGTAGGATCGCAACAAATGTATCACAGTCTAATTACATTGTAACATTGAATCACAATGATCCAGTTGTACTAACCCGAATACAATTATATTTGAGTTATATCAGACTGCACCAAATTCAAAAATATTCGTTGAACATAAGATAATTTAGACTGCAATTGTCACATTCCTCATCATAATGCCACACCTAACATTCTTAAAAAAAAATACCTTTTCCATGTGACAATTTCAATTCAAAACGAATCCAAACATTAACAAAACACAATGACATTAAACTATACTACTGAACTAAACAAGCAAAAAAAGAAGAACATTATGACTTAAACAATAGCAATCTTAGCACCAGCCTCTTCAAGCTGCTTCTTCGCATCTTCTGCCTCCTCCTTCGAAATTCCTTCTTTGAATTTCTTCGGCAATCCTTCAATCAAATCCTTCGCCTCCTTAAGCGCTAAGCTTGTCAACGCTCTCACCGCCTTAATCACCGCGATTCTCGCGTTACTCGGAACTTCCTCAATAACCACATCAAACTCCGTCTTCTCCTCCACAACAGGAGCGGCTTCGGCGGCGGCGGCTCCCGGTGCGGCGACAGCAACGGGTGCGAATGAGGCAGCGGAGACGCCGAGCTTTTCCTGGAGGTAGTCTACAAGGGTTTTAGCCTCCTCCAGAGTGAGGCTTGAGATGTCAGTGCCGAGCTTTTCAATTTTCTCAGGGGCGGAGACGGCGGCGATGGGGCGGAGGAAGGTGGCGCGGTGGGAGCGGTTGTTGGAGTTGGAGAAGGGAAATTGGAGGTAAAGTTTGGAGTGCGTAGGATAAGATGAGGGTGTAGGATAATAGGTGGAAAGAGAAGTGAAACGAGGTGTTAGGGTTGATAGAGTAGAAGCCATTTTGTGATGAAGAGAATAGTTGAGAGATGAGTTGAGTGAAGAAATGGAAGAAATGGAAGAAGATAGGATAAGGTGCTTTGGGTGTAATTTGGATAAGGAAAGTATGGCAGATATTTTATGCTCATTTTTTGCAACAAGGTTGCTTAAGTTATAAAACAACATTATTTTAAATGTAAAATGGTGAATCTAAGGAAAAACCACAACAAAATTAATGTATACAGAATTTTATATATTATTATTATATTATCTATTATTATTATTTATTTATTATTATTTTTTTAAATAAAAAATAATAATATAAATGAATAATAGATAATATATTGAATTCTCCAAATTTTTATAATAACACCTCATATATATTACCCTCACCAAGAAAAAAACACAGTATAAACCCACCCTTGTAACATGTAAGTGGGGAATCACCCATGAGAAAAAGTAAGGAATTTTGGGATACTCTATATATCCCAATGAGTGAAAAGTGCCTAAAATTATAGTTTATTAAATGAAATATTATTTAAATAATGTAAAATTAATATAGTGTATAATCGCATGGATATTTGCATTCATTTGGATTGGTTTTTTAGATATAAAGTTAATCAATATAATGATATAAATAATATAAGGTTTGGTTAAGTATTGTTGATTTACATTCAGAAATCCAAATTATTCTGATGCAAAAAATTATGTGCGGTTTCAGTTTATTTGGTTCGGATTTTAATAAAAGTATATTTAGTCCAAAATAATAAGTTTAATATGTTTTTAAAATGTCAAATTCTCGTAAAAATCAGTCTAATATAATCCAAAAAAAATTCATTTTTTTGAAATTAATTTCAGTTTCTCTTTTGAATTGTTCTGAATTTAAATATTTCGATATAATCATAAACGTAGAATTTCAAACATAAAATCACTCATACAGAAAGAATGAAAGGGGATTTGTTTGTGCACAATTAAAAAATGGTTTTCTAAATCTCATTCATAATGATCCAAGGTAAGTCCACTTTAGAACTATCAATTTCTCTAAAGATTTAATTTTAAGGATTTTTTTATAAATTACTTATCATTAATTTTAAAAATTAAATTTATCAATATTATTATCAAGTATTTTATCACCATAGAAGCTATTATAAGACATGCGACTAAAATTGATAAATTTGAAATTTTAGCTATGTAACATTTTAATGAATTCAAATGTCAATAAAATGAAAATTATAAAATCAATTTGCACATGTAAAGTCAAATAAACAACTAATTTTATATGTAATTGACAAATTTCCACTCTTATAATGGATATTAAATACAGATATTATTATAATATGATAGATCACAAATAGAAAATAAATAGAGAAAAATATTTAATGTGATTAAGTTTTTTGAAATTTAAACAGAGAAAAATGTAATTTTCATGGCAACTTAATTTTTTTCATTTTAGTTTCTTAACTTTTTTTGTTTCATTTCAAAAAAATATTTAATATATAATAGAGCAAATGCACATTAGTCATTTCATTAAAAAAATTGGCGACATCATATATAAGTGCCACATGTGTCTCTTCCAAGAGTAGTATCATGTTTATTAACCATGTATCACACTAATGAACATCGTATAACACTTATTTATGGAGGGACTAACTTAAAAATAATAATAATAAAAAAGGTTGAAGAGGACAAGAAATTATGAAGAACCAAAATGAGATAATCAATTAAATTAAGGAAAAATGTTTGTTATTTCCTATATATTAATTAATGTTTCAAATATAAAATTTTGAAAAACATTATTAGAGAATATTGGGATTTTTTTTGTTTTGCCTATATAATAATATTTAAATTAATATAATTGAAGAAATGTTTAAACCTTAAGCAATGATCAATAAATATTTGAAAGATTAAATTTAGTTTTTTTGCTAAAATTTAACGGAAAAACACTTTGCATTTTTTAATTTTCTTTTATTTTCAAAATTCATTTTTAAATTGTCAGAATTTTGTAACTCAAAATAAAAACATTATAAGAATGAAGAAAAAGAGACGAGAAAAGTTACATTTCACCTTTTGTTAGGTCTTGTAAGATGTTTTGAATGGGTAGAGTCTAGATTGAGTCAATCCTTGATAAAATCTCACATATCATGAGCATATTGCATAAAAGAGATTTTTCATATATAACATGATTAAAACTTATTTTAGCATGCATACATGATTTTGGGAACCTATAATCATGTCATTTTCAAAGTCATACATCATTCACGTTAATGGATTAACTACCACATTAAAATACATGTTTCAAAATGTAAACTTCTCAGACGTATGCACAAATTATATACATGTTCTAGAAATTATATTATGCCTAATATGCACATATAACATGTATGAATAATGCATGAACATACAATTAACTAGATGATATGTCTCATGGATATGATATGACAATTAAGATGGCTTGAGAGACTAACACCTAGATTCACCTAACCTATACCCACTTGTTACGGCACACATCCTAGACTACTTAGAACATTGACTCAAATTATATCCTAGTCTAGATATGACCAAATGAGCATAAGGCATGTTGATTGTTGAGTCATCTTCAAGCTTTAATAGAACTTTGTCTTCATCAAAACATAGGCAAAGAATTGCTAGTGTTATCCTTGACACTTTGCACTTTCAATCTCCCATTTTTTGATGATGACAAACACCACATCAAAATTCTTCAAATGTTGATGGATTAGCTTGATGATGAATTTGCAGAATGGTTGTTGAAGGTTGTTTTTCAAAGATACAAAGTGGACGCGCAACAATCATTATTGCGGAAGCTATTTAAAACAACCTGCAAAAAACTATTATACAAAATGCAAAAGACATGTAACACAACAAACAACATTTCTCCTCATTTTGACATTATCAAAACGATACAAGTATTCAATTCTAGTCAAAAGTCAGGAGAGTTATGATAGTTATAACAGATTGTAATTAATCAATTAATTTTGGGCAAGTAACTAATTAACCAGCTGTAAGAAGCTTGAACAAATGCACAATTTTCACATCATTTAATCAATTAACTAAAGGTCTTAATCGATTAAATTGACAACAAACAACAATATCACAATTTTAATGGCATGAAGGGTTATGATAATTCAAATTAAGCATGAAATGATTAAGCATTGGACATGTTTGAGCAGTTAGCAATAGGCACAATCATTCAATATAAACACATATCAACCATGATCAAGATCCATTTAAAACAAAGAAGACTACTATTTGCAACATAATTAGAGGTCAAGTATGAACAAGATAATTCGAAATCATTGCAACACAATGTCAATTTTTAAAGCAGTAATTCAGCAGAAGATATAGAGTTATTACAATCCAGAAATAAGAGCAACAATGCAACATAAAAGATAAATTCTCAAGAGGGAACAAGGATCAACAAAGTTCATTAGCTAGGAAGGATAAACTAAGACTCTAAGGGCTCCTAACTAAGGATGAGATGGAGGATTATGGTTGTCAGGAGTCTTCGAGCTACTACCACCCTTGATGAAGGCACTCAGCTTATTGAACTCAGTACACGATTTTCTAGTTTGTGAGTCAGCAGTGGTCTGAACATAGTTCCGCTAGGATTGGTAATGGTTGTCAATGTCGGCATTTTGATGCTCCTCAAAATTCTCCAAATCCGTATGATGAGTCCTTAAGAGACTGAAAGTGGAGATCCATCCTTTTTGTTGAGACGTTGTTCCATAGCATCCATGTAAGCTTGTCCAAAAGCAGGTTCCTGTGATGCATGTCCTGAAGACTCCCCGTGAGTTGTAGCAAATGACTCTTGGTTATCATCTTGATCATCTTCACCTGAGGGGTCAAGATTTACAGTGTTGAAGTCCTCTTGATATTGCCATGTGTTACCGTACTTGTAAATACCCATTTTATGAATCAGACTTTCACCAATCAAGTGATCCTTGTCTGAGCAGTCCAACACTATAGTATCTGAAACATCAATATGTATATAATCAATAACTCAGGAAATGAAGATACTATAAGGAAGCAACCTTGATTGAGAAGTGGAGACGCTATACATGACCTTCAGAATCTCGTCAGGCCAATTTATCATGATGTTCTCCTTCACATCAAACATGAACCTCAAGTCATTCACCGTAGGTTGTGCATGATTTGTGTTCCTCTGAATCAATATGTAGGCAATCAAGTAGTGTAGGAGCCTATTTTCCACAGACAGTGACCCAACTTTGGTCAATTCGCCTTGAACATATAATTGAGGTCTATGCAAACAGGACTTATACATTTCAACAGCATCAAACGAGTTGTTGTCTGCCTAACCACAACCACATAAACTAGTACCAGTACAAGATAAACCACCCACGTTCATAAAAATATCCTCATTAATTTCAAACAGTTTTCCAGCAATCATTGACCAATACTTCTCATCTTTGTATCTAAAGTTGGCATAGTACTCCCTAACTAGAGCAGGGTAAATGTTACCTTTCAATTCCAAGAAGGGGACAGCCCCAAACCATGCGAAAAATCGAAGTTCTGTTCCGCTAGCCAAGTCAAATTCACAAACCAAATATATGTAGGTTTTCTCCCCTGAAATTTCAGCAACCTGGTTTCTTGCATAATCAATGGATAGTATGGGTCCCTGCGGTCCTGCCTTGCTTGTTGAGGTGGCACGGTTTTTGGGGCACGCAGTGGATGTTGCGCGATTGTCTTGATTCTCTGAGCACGTCCTCTCTCCATTGCAATTAAAACTGAACCGTGATGAAGGTTTAGAATAAGGATTGAGGGAAACCTAGGGTAGGGTTTTCAAATGTGGGGAAAACGAATTTCTTGGAAATTAGGGATGAAGAAGCCGGTTTATGAAGTGGAAATGGAGTGCGGTGATTCAATTTGGGCTAGGGTAAAGCTTAGGGATGATGTTGGACTTGTTCCTTTGAGATTTGAGAGAAAATGAGATGAAAGGGGTTTTGAAAATTGCTCAGAAACGCTTATGTTTCTGATATACTGATGTCGTTAATCGATTAACAACATCCCTTAATCGATTAAATTGAGTTAAATATGTCAGGTTTAAAAATGTTGGCCCAGGTAATCGATTAACTGATTGACTTAATCGATTAAATGCATCAGATACAACGTTTTAGATGTTTTAAAAGCATGCATGGATTTCAAACTTAATTTTAAAATAATTTTAATCAATCACACATATTTAAGGTTTTTGAACACAGAATCATGGATTATACAAGGAATTATGAGCATTCAAAATGATTTTATACTAGAGCATACAAGGCAAAAAGGGTCAAGAAAGGCAATCACAAGTTATTAATCAAGATATTTTCATCAAGGATTCCAAGTTCGCTTCGAAGAACATAGAAGGTATCTCGTGAGAGGGGCTTGGTGAAAATATCTGTTAATTGCTTAGATGTTTCAACAAATTCTAATACACAATCACCTTTTTGAATATGATCACGCAAAAAATAATGTCTTATTTCAATATGCTTGGTTCTAGAATGCAAGACGGGATTCTTGGAAAGGTTAATGGCACTCGTGTTATCACACTTAACAGGGATCTTTTCTTATATGAGCCCAAAGTCCTTGAGTTGCTGCTTCATCCAAAGGATTTGAGCGTAACACACACCAGCGACAATGTATTCCGCTTTAGCGGTGGACAAAGCAACAAATGCTTGCTTTTTACTATGCCATGCAACTAGGGAGCTGTCTAATAAGTGACAAGTCCTACTAGTGCTTTTACGATCCAACTTACACCCAACGAAGTCAGAATCAGAGTAACCTACCAAGGATAAGGAGGCATCCCTAGGATACCATAATCCCATATAGTTCCCTTTAAATATCTCATGATACGTTTTACAGCAATATAATGTGATTCTTTTGGCAAAGCTTGAAATCTAGCACACATACAAACGCTAAACATAATATCGGGGCGGCTAGCAGTTAAATACAATAATGAGCCGATTATCCCATGATATTTGGTTACCTCAATCGATTTTCCCTTTTCATCTTTGTCCAGATAACATGCAGATATCATAGGTGTAGATGCATCTTTACACTGCTACATATCGAATTTCTTTAATAATTCTTTGCAATACTTTGACTCATGGATGAAGATGCCACTTTCCATTTGTTTAATTTGAAGCCCAAGGAAGAAAGTTAGCTCACCCATCATCGACATCTCAAACTCCCCATGCATCAACTCAGAAAATTCCTTACAAAGGATGTCATTAGTAGACCCGAAGATAATATCATCAACATATATTTGAACAAGTAAAACATGATTGTACGGATAAAGAGAGTGGTGTTGATCAAACCTCTTTCGAACCCTTTTAAAGTAGGAACGAACTCAATCTATCATACCAGGCTCTAGGAGCCCGTTTTAGGCCATAGAGGGCCTTCTTGAGTTTATACATATAGTTCAGGTATTTGAAGTTTTCAAACCCTGGTGGTTGGTCTACGTACACCTCCTCTTGAATATAGCCATTTAAAAATGCATTTTTAACATCCATTTGGAAAAGTTTAAAATTCATTATTGATGCAAAAGACAAAAGCATTCTAATGGCCTCAAGTCTGGCTATAGGAGCGTAGGTCTCATCATAATCGATTCGCTCCTCCTGGTTGTAGCCTTTGGCCACTAAGCAAGCCTTATTTCTGATTATTAAGCCAGACTCATCTAGCTTATTACGAAAGACCCATCTGGTGCCAATCACAGGATGATCTTTTGGTCTGGGGACCAAGTCCCACACATTATTTCGCTCAAATTGGTTTAACTCTTCTTGCATAGCTATACCCCAGTGTACATCTTCAATGACTTCATCGATGGTCTTTGACTCTATTTGAGATATGAATGCAACAAAATTACAGAAATTACGTAAAGAGCTACGGGTTACCACCCCCATAGATATATCCCTATCACCTTATCGAGTGGATGATCCTTTTTAGTTTTTCACACAATAGGCATATCCTGATGTTGTCTTCCACTGTTTACTCCGCATCTTGTTGGATTTCATTCATGTCCTTGGATTGCACTTCTTCAAGTGTAACTAATCATAGTTTGATAAATTATAAAAATTGTGGATCTCACTAAAAGGGAAGAAGCCTGAGTTAGTGGATTGAGACCCACAATTCCTATAATTTATTGATGTTTCCAAATATGATGTGTTAGAAATTGTTTATAATAAAGTTTTTCTCCGTATAGATAAAATAACTGATTTTATCCCCGTATAACATGTACATCTTGTACTCATTTAATAAATATACTTTTGCCCATATAGTTTGTTCTGTATTTTATTTACAAAGAACACAGTACAGGTAATATTCTTTATCAGAAAGTAACGGGTTTTGAATTACTTTTATTCTGATATTGTTGTCCTAATTATTTGGGGCATCCTTTCTTAAATGAACGTTGTGGCTGGAAGCTGTCCTGTTTTGACTTAAACTTTTGAACATAGAATATTTTCACGTGGTCACTTGATATAATATATCGAAAATTGATTGCAAATGCTTAATAAATAATAACCATTAAAATGGGTATAGGAAGTACATCAAATAACTTTATTGCACTAACACACATGTATATCAAATTATCTATGATTTTAATGGGCAAAAACACACCAAATGAATCTCGAAAAATCGATGAAAATGAGATTCTAAAATGAATAAAAGTAATAATTAAGGTTGAGAAGTGCACTTGGGCACACGAACAGGTTTTGGTTGTTTTGTTTTAAGGACAGGGTTGCTCTCAAAGAAATTGGTTGGCCTAAGCTCAAATCCACCATTGAGTGTAGGCATAATTGGAAAATCTTCCTGACAAGGAACATGATGAATCCCCACTGTGTGCCACAAAACTATGTCCTTATTCTCTATGCTCCTATTCCTGCATCATTACATATTTTACAATTAGACATATGAATTTCATAACTACTACCATTAAAATAATATTGTTTTTTATACATCCAACCCTGTCATTATGTTTTTTTAGATCAATAATTTACGATTGCATACCCACTTTTATCTTAAAAAATTTATGCATGTATTGCTACCCTAAAAAATAAAAATTCAAACCATTACTCAAAAATTGTAAATACGAGTTAAAATAGTCTCTACAATACAAAATATACTAAAAATGATCATTTTAACTCATATTCTTTTAGGGTAATTTTGAGTTTTTTAAATTTTTCAGAAAACAGAAGAAACAAAGTGTATATTTATTCGTAATTTAATACCTTAGACTCCAAACATTTAGAGTGTCATCTCCTCTTCCTTGATCAGAATACAATCCACCAGCCCATTTTTCAGATTTATTATATGGAGTAACAAACACATTATAATTGGTGAAGGCACCTCTGATCTGTGGATAATCATCACTCAACAAAAGTGGGTGTGCCACTGTGCCAGGGAATAAACGATACCCCAATTTGTTTCCAGGCTTTGTCTCTTTATTTGGATTTATCACAACTAGCTCAGATGGCTTCAAACCTAGTTTAATTCTAGCATCAGCTTCTGTCTTAGCAGTTTCATGCACAACAGTCCAGTAACTTTTCCTTGGTGAACTCTCATCTGTTATTTTAACTGTCTCTAAATTGGTCTTCACAAAGGAATTATCTTCACCATCTATGTCTAGGTCAAGATAATATGTTAGATAGTGATCATGATGTACACCAATGGTGTTTTCTGCTAACAATGTGCCAAAGGCATCTCCTTTTATCTGATCCACATGGGTGTATGGGGTTCCTTTAATACCTAAAATTCCTGATAGCCCAACCTGTCAAACAATCATGATAGGACTTAGGGTTAAATTTTCGAGTATTATAAAACATCCTTAAAATAATTAATTTGACTTCATTTAATAATTTTTGAATCATTTTTAATCTTTGATGGATCAAACTATAATAAATGAAAGTTTTGAGGGATCAAAATAGATATGTACTCCATTATTTATTAATGATTGATTTAAAAATGATATATATATCATTTTTCTTATAACGTAGAAAGATTTTGTAAGATGCATCAATTATTTAATTTTCTTTGTATCATAAAAGTGACATACCCCTAGTTTTATGGAACCACTTGGCTTAAACTCCCAATCTATGATATAGTCATAATTGCCCACTGTAGAGACAGTTCTGACCACTAGGCTGATATCTGGTCTAACCTCAGTTATCTGCCAAGAAACAATTATCAATTTAATTCGTATTAAATGTTGAAAAGTGAATACATAAAATGAAAATAATAAAAAGGGTAAAATTAATGGGTAACCTCTTCATCTGGGATTTCTGATTCTGTGTGACGCCACATAATATCACCAGCATACTTCTCAAAAACACAAATTGCATTAGCTATTTTCACTGGTTTACCATCTTCTCCAGCATAATGTGCATCAAAAAATGCAGCATTGGATGGACAATCAGCTGAAGGAACAAGTGACACAATGGATTGGCCAAACCCAAATTCGCCACTGTCAAGATAAGTCTTGAAGAACCAATCTGCAGTTGGGTCCATATATGGCACAAAGAACTCTGATATATAGCCTCTGTATAACACTCTACGATACCTTTGTTGTTCAATATCAAATATTGATGCTACTGAAATCATTGAGCCAGCTCGAACGTCATATCCCAAATGGAATTCCCAGTTTGCCCAACTGCTCGTAAATTCAATGATAATATTACAAAGGTTAATAACATTTTATCTTTGATTTTGTCCAACCATATCAAATATTACTCTATGGTTTCAAGTTTCTAATGTGTGGAAATGTTTTTAACTAACGTTTAAATTTCCATATTACATTTTTTTTCCATATCTCCTATCAGACTCAGACATGCGAGATATATAATATTATGGTTTGACAAAGGAAATTATTCCAAACTAGATTGTGATTTTATATTACAATCTCACATATTCATATCTTATATGTATTTATGATATTGATAATCAATAATCTCATATATTTCATTGATATATCATAAAGTGTCAAAATTATTTTTAAAATATAAATTAATTATAAATTTCTTATTTTTTGGATCCTCTCCGATATCCTTAAAATTGTTTTCATGATATTTCTGTATGTATCTACTGTACAAGAATATTTGAAGAAAAAATAGGAAACATAACACTCAATGATTATGTAGAATATAAACACATAACATTTAATCTATTAAGTAGTATTATAGAAAGTGAAGATTACAAAGAATATATATTGCATAGAGAAGAAATAAGAAACAAGATCAATATTATTCTTATTTACGGGCAATAAGCAGTTTTTTCTTATGGGAATATGATTTAGATCTTTATGCAATTTCAAAACAATATGGTTAATATATTTTATAAATTTTATATGCGTATTATATATAATATCTCTATACTATCATATCCTTGTTTTTTCATACCTTATAATCCAAAACGTACTCTACCTTCCAAAAGTTATTGTAGTCGGTTTGAACAAATATTATTTTTGGAGAACCCATGCATTGATCCAGACATCAAAAATCACATCCTTAAAAGCTTCAGATTCTCTTTAACCAGAACTAACTTTTCTTAGATTTTTAACTCTCAAAAGAAAGATAGTATACTTTGGTAAAGCTCTTATCAAGTACTACACACATGAAGCTATACAATTTGTTTATGTACTTAACTAGTGAAAACCCTTTTATTCTTATTAATTATCCTATTTATCTGTACCCTTTTACCCTTACTTCATGATTTCATCGCACTACACAAAATATGGTAGTTTACAATCATGAAATAAATAGTTTGGGTTTAAAAATCATAAATGGTTCATGCGTCTGTTGCTGATGCATCATGTAAAATATGCATCTTTTGCTTACCATTTCGGCTCGAATGGGTGCAATTTTAGGAGTTTAGCAAAGTCAAAGGTGAACGGAAATTTCCGTTGCAGAAACAATATCATCGAAGTGAGTGTGGCGTAGTGCAGCACAGTGGAGTAATGTAGGTAATGAAGCAAGGATAAAATAATAAAGAACATAAAATAATAAGGATAAAAAGGCGTTTTCAGAAGATTAGTAAAAACAATTCAGTGCAGCATGTGTTTATGTTAGGGATCACACTCATGGTTGTGGTTAGTGGTTACTATCAATATAGATTGTGGCTATTGCGTATGTATTATTATGTAATTAAAATATGATTTTAAATTTGATGTGGCGAAGGCATAATTATTCTGATGTGGTTGCATTGCAGCATGATACGACCATATTATTATGATTTAGTATCGCTTGATGCGGTCCGCAATATAAATCAGTGTACTTGAACACTAAACAAGTGGTGTACCAAAATACTAGACTCATATGATCTAAACTAACCTGATAGAGTGGCCATTGATCTTGAACCCAGGACCATTTGGTTGCACAAAGGCTGCTCCATTGAATGTAGGTCCGAATGGAGGCTTCTGCTTTGAAGCTCTGTACTCTGTCCCTTCAGCTTTTGGCACTGGAATCTTGAACCTGTCAGAATATTGAACCACCTTTCTCTCATCAAGATCAACAACCAATGTAATACCCTCAACAGGTCTCACATACAAATTAACAGACCCTTCAGTGTAGAAACACTGGATCTTCAGTGTTCGTTTGCTCTTTGCCTCCCCATACCACCCAACCGTGAAAGTTGAGCACACAACTTGTGATATATTAAGGCCTCTTTTGTTCACAGAATCAATGAAGGGTTTATAACTATGAGGAAGTTCAGCTGCAACATCTTGTTCATCAAACGTGAGCATGGGGAATCCATGTCCACTATGGACTTTACTAGAGACAATGAAGCGTTTGGACAAGTCAACAATGATCTCATGAGATTGTTTATTGAAACGAGCAATGACAAATACTCTACGACGTGGAAGCGTTGTGGATTTGTTATGGGTTTTTGAAGATGATAGCCATGAGAGGACAATGGATTTGTCTGGCTCGTCTAAGCCAATGTACTGAAAGGTTAGTTTAGGGGGTGAAGCTTTATATGATTTCAAGACTATGGTTCGGACAAGATTAAACTCTGATGGGGTTAGAGGGTCTAGTGGGTGTTCATAAGTGGATGCTATGGTGCACAAGGAGAAGAGAGTGGAGATGAGAAATAAAAGAGCTAGCTTCATATTGTTCATCAACTTCAATAATCAAACTAGCTAAGAATGAGGTGCCTTACAACTTGTAACACTAAACCCTTATATAATGGTACAAACAAAACATTACACTTCCTACTATAAGACCCACTAAATTTTTTAAGATAGATCAAAATGATAATGTTTTGATTCATGACACATCTATCTTTTCTATTAATGGAGAGACAAATGCTTCAAAAAATAAAAGAAAATGTAATTTCCAAGGATCCTGATTCTTATTGAGAAAGACAATTACGCGCATCAAAAGTGATTAGTTCTTTACACATAGGGTGAATAAATGATTATGCAAAAATAATAATAATAATCACATGTCCTAATAAAATCATGTTCTCATGTCTCTAGCCAATCAAATTCCAACAACTAATATAAAAATGTTAGTTTATATTTTTAATAATTTTTCTTTTTAATGAAATATTATTTTCTAATTAGATAGGACACTAAATAAAACATGTGATATTCTTTCACAAAAAAATGCTTAAATAATGGTACAATAGAGATTACATTTTCCAGTCTGTTTCATTTCCTTTCCTAGACCAATCAAATTTTAACAAGTAATATAAAAATATTAATTTTATTTGTAAATTTTATTTTATTTTTGTGTCAATATCTTATTATTCTGGAATAGAGAATGAAACATCTAGAAACATGTGATCTATGTTTATAATGATAACACTCCATTATGTCCATTATAATCAAATTAGCTAATTAAAAATGAGGTGCGTTACCAGCAGGTCCTGCACTACATTATGTCAATTAATTTTTGGGGTAACACTTGAGTAATTTGATTAAAAGTAATGGGAAAAGATGATGATTGTCTACCAAGAAATATATATTATGTTGCTCACCAACCACGTGTGTCTACATTTTATTTGTATAATAAAAAAGTTTAAGGTCAAGTAATCAAAGAATGGCCGCTCGGAATGAAGAATTAGAATTGTAGTTTTATATTATGAATCACGAGTATAATTTTATAAGTTGTTAGGTGGTAATATCGGAAAGAGTATAATATTTTTGCATTGTTAATATAAAGATTTATATATAGTTATTTACAATTTATTTGAACTAGTTTTTTTGAAAAGTCAATAATAGAATATATTTATAATGTAAAAAATTCATACATTATTAGTGCATACATTTTTTTTCTATCAGAAATTCACAAGTTAGGGAGTAAGAAGGCCAATATTGAACACATGTTTTTACTAGGAACTAGATGTGGACTATCATTGGCTTTATTAAACAGTGTCAAAAGTTTAACTTGTTTTAAGGTAATGCTAACTAATTTTGAGGGGGAAAAGTTAAGGTGCAAGATAGAATTTTGTATTTAAAATTCAGCAATGTTATAACTTTTGGTTATTCTTTGAATTTTTGATAAATTTTATAGTTAGGGCCTAGCTAGGGGTGCAAGATAGGATTTTGTATCTAAAAATCAAGAATGTTATAACGTTCGTCTTTAAATTTTAGATTTTGAAAGATGATAATATCTAAACAGTAATAGAAAAATGTAGATAATTTAATTTATTATATAAAGAAGTTGTTAATTCTAAATTATTCGAGTAATGTTATGGTTGCAAAATGGTAAATTAAAATGCATTATAAGAGATAAAAAATTATGATTTGCAATTCATTCTTTTTATTTTACGACCGATTGACTCATGTCTATGGAGACACTCAATAGCAAGACTTTTTCTTTTATCAACTTCTTAGTATATAGTTAATCATCTTTTTATAAAATGTGTTGTTGCTCACCTAAAGCAATTGTTGTATAGTGATGAGCATAATCAATCAAATAAAATGTATAGAATAAATAGAATAAAAGAAATAAGTGAATTTGGTATTGAGGTTCGGCCAATTGTGCCTACGTCCCTGAGAGCAATGAGAGGCTAACACAATACTATTAGTGAATAAAGGTTACAATTCCTAACACACCCATGAGCCAAAGTGTCCATGAAGTGTTTCTATTTGGTGCTATTTGGTACTTCTATCTGGTACACCTTATAACAAAGAACTTGAGTCCAATATATAACATTGATCTTCTACTCTATTTTAATAATACTAGACAATGTGAGACTAACACAATAACATATTTCAAGCATCCCAACAATCTCCACCTTGATTGAAATAGACGAATTTCTAAGGGAGTTGACATTAATGATTTAAATAAAAGAAGATAAGTGTAATTAAGTTAAACCTTTAAATGATATAAGTGCAGCTTACTATATATTCTATTATTAAATCGTGAAACTGAATGTAAAGTGATACAAGTGTAGCTTACTTCTTGTTCCTTAAGGGTCCGTTTGCAAGTTGGTTAATGGAGGGAAGGGAAAAGTTTCAAAGCCATGAAATACAATTGCGAGTTGGCTTTCAAACCCTCACTTTCCTTTTGTATCCATCTAAAACTAACTCGCAAACAGATCCTAACTGTTCTAACAGATTCTATAATGAAATGATTCAAAATAAATGTAAGGGACACATCAAACAACCATTATATATGTATGTATCACCTGTTCACAGCCTTATTACCCAACAAGGTAGCAGATTGTGCAAGTTTACATATCTTCTCGAAATTATTCTGTGCAATCGCTTCTTTGTCAAATATGGCATCAGATAAAACAACTGAAGATGCTCCTCTTAAAATATATTCCTCCATAGAGTCTACAAGAAATTAAAGATGGAGTCATTCACATTGGAATTTTATGCCAAAAGGCATTAATTAAATCGACCAACTAAAATGCATGCTTCTGTCTGTTCTACATATATGTGTATGTGTGATTACTAGTGTTATTAAACTTAGACCAGTTATTGACTTGGTCAGGATCTATGGGAAGAAAAAGGAGGTTCAGTATTATCTATGGGGCTTTCATGCAGATTTTAAAAGAGGAAGAAAAAGGAGTTGTGATTCAGTGTAATCCTCAACGGCTACAAATGGACAATTAGGTTCAAGTACCTGATGAGATTTGTGCACTGCTGGTAAATTTTGAAGTGCTATTTTAGGATCTAACACCCAATAGGAAGCATGATCATGCTATTCACCTTAAAGAGGGACTTGAAATTCCACATCTAAGACCATAATAATATCACCACTGTCATAAAACAGAGATGGAAACATTGGTTTCTAAAATGTTGATTGCAAGAATAATAAGGCCAAACATCAATCATTTCTCAAGCCCTATAATTTTGGTCAAAAAGAAAGATGGGGGTGGAAATTTTGTGTTGATTATTGGGCATTAAGTAAAATTGTAGTCCCTAATATGTTTCCTATTCCTATTATAGAGGAATTGTTGGATGAGCTTGGCGATGTTACTATTTTCAGTAAGTTAGGCCTCAAATCTGGATATCATCAAATACGTATGAGAGAGGAAGATATAAAGAAGACTGCCTTTCGGACTCAGGAAGGGCATTGTGAATTTTTTAATGATGCATTTTGGTCTCATAAATGCCCCTTCAACTTTCCACGCTCTCATGAATGAGGTATTAAAGCCCTTTCTCCGAAAATTTGTACTTGTATTTTTAATGATATCTTGGTACTTATCCAGATTTATCAAAGCATTTGATTCGACACAAGTTCTTGAGGTATTAAAATAAAATTATTAAAGGTTAACAAAAAGGATGTGCAGTTTTGGTCAGGTTCGGTTAGAATATTTGGATCATACTGTGTCAGGGAGGAAATTAAGTTGTGATGCAAAGAAGATAGAAACTATGCGTTTGTGGTCAGTACCTAAGGATATCAAGGGCCTTTGGAGATTTCTTGGTATCATTGTAGATTTGCCTGAGACAATGGTAAATTGGCTAAAACTCTGGCTAATCTGGTGAAAAAAGATAGTTTTCACTGGGATCAAGCTACTGAAGCGGCTTTTCGGGCTCTTAAAATTGCAATGGCGGCTTTGCCTTCCTTGGGGATACCTGATTTTTCCAAGGAGTTTTTGGTGGAAATTGATGTTTCAAGCAAAGGTTTGGGTGTTGTTTTAATGCAAGAACATCCTTAGCATTTTGGAGCCAAAGATTTTCAGCAAGAAGAGCTCAATTGAAGTTAGTATATGAATGAGAATTGATGCTCGTGGCGTAAGCTATACAGAAGTGATGTCATTACTTGCTAGGCAGACTCTTCATCATTCGCACTGACCAAAAGAATCGAAAATTTATCAAAATATGCTCATTTTTTACTTCATGGCATCCATTTTCAACTCATGATTTAGTAGTTGTCTTTGTTAAGGAAGTAGTTTGTCTACATGGGTTTCCTTCTACGATTGTTTCGAATAGAGATTAATTATTTTTTAGCAGTTTTTGAAAGGAGCTTTTTCATTGGCAGGAACTAAGCTTAACTTTAGCATGGCGTGTCATCCTCAAATGGATGGACAAACGGAAGTTGAGACCTATTTGAGGTGTATAATAGGAAATAAGCCTAAACAATGGCCTGAATGGTTGGCTTGGGCAGAATATTGGTATAACACCAACTATAACACTCCAGCTGAAAACAACCGCTTTTCAGATTTTGTACGGTATTGAACCTACTTTGCTCATCAAGGCTTTACTATATCCTATAAGGTAGACACTGTGAATCAGCTTAACATACACAGAGATCAAATGTTGTTGGAGTTAAAAGAGAATCTACGTAAGGCAGAGGACCTTATTTGTTCTCATGCCAACAAGCACAGAAGGTGTGTGGAATTTAACATCGGGGATTGGGTGTACTTGAAGCTCCAACCCTACATATTTATATATTTGGTCGAGACCGAATGAGAAGTTGGCTCCTTGTTTTTATGGACCATTTCAGATTCTCAGTAAAGATCGGGTTGTAGCTTATAAATTGGACTTCCCTACTTGCTCTAAATTCATCATGTTTTCCAGGTCTCTTGCTTGAAGATGGCACTTAAACCTGATCAGTTTTCTCATACCTTGCCAAAACATGACACCAGAACTTAAAATCACTCTATTTATAACACAGTATGAGAAACTGCAAAATTACCTATTGTTATTCCCTGAGAAGCAACCAAACAGATATGAGGAAAGGGCTTCTTGAGTGTTGATATGTACTGTGAACCTCCAAGTGCAGAAACTGGATAAACCTATCCCACAAGGTATAAGTCAAGTATAAGAAATTATTTTAAAATATATGATGCTTATAGTACTTGGGTATCAATGGAAGAATAGAAAAGGATAATCGAGCAACAATATTTATTATTCTTTTCATGAAGTGCATCAAGTGAAGAATGAAAACAGTAACAAAAAAAGTCTAGAGTTCATGCCGATGTAAATCTTCAGCTATCAAGTTAAAATATGAATAGCTCAAGTCATTTGATGTTGTTACTAATATTGGGTAGATACTTTAGAAACCAATAATCAGAAATGTATAACCCGTACTATTGAAAATAAGAATGTTACACCAAAGTAGGTAATCTCTCCTCACATAGCATCAGCTCCACAGAGAACACTCTCTACCCAAGCCTAATCTGAAAAGAAACAGTAGAAAATGACAAAGGTATCTTTCCACTCATCCCCTCTCTCTATAACTAACTCTTTAGGAAACTCCCATGCAGAAAAGAAATAATAATATCGTAACAGAAAAGCCACGAGTCCCCTGATTAAGAAGTTGGGCTGTATCAAAAATCATGTAAAGAAATGGTTCCTCCAAAATAAAGTTCCCCCAGAGGCCCAATTTACTAGCAATAGAAAATACTCACATATAAACAAACATTCAGATCCTTTTTCCCCACACCAAATGATTACTCATAGAAAACGAATGCACGTGCACGAGGCTCCCACCTAATGGATTCTGAGGAGGGTAGATGTTAGGGATGAACCCTAGCAGAATTTTGATTTGGGAATCTTTGTATATCAATTAAAAGAAGAAAAGACATAACATCAGAATTTTCATAGCATTCTTAGTGATAGTCTCACACCTTAAGTAGCTAAATATACAAAAGCATAATGGACCAAAAGGCTAAAGCCCAACTGATTACATATCCAAGACTGAAATTAAAAACATACTATTATTTATTTATTTTCTTTTCCATATATAATCCTGGAACTTCTTCGGTGGTTGATTCACTCACTTGGGCATGTGGTATCCAGACGGCTCATCAGTAGATGTATGCAATCTTACGATTACTCATATTCCAGAAAAATCTTTTACTGGTTCAATGCTACCTGTTCTCTCACCTCACTCATCCCCCTTTCCCCTTCCCTAGTCATTGAATTATTGTTAAATTTAGAATTATCAATCCAAATAAGAAACTTAAGAGACGGTCGGAGAAAGGAAGAAAGTAAATGCTTGCAGGCTAGTATTTATATGTATGCAAATTAGGAGTTACTTTTCAGACCGAAGAAGATATAGAAAATGGAATTTTGAATAAAAGAAAAAATGCCTAGCCAGAAAAATCAGAAATGTCCACTCATCTATAAAACAAGTGATGTGTATCTATCAAAAGTCTGTATGTTTTCTGTATTTCAATATTTTTCAACACAGTAGATAAGACAACAGGGAAAAGTCTACCTTGACTATTTTAGCACCTGCTTCATACGCAGACAGCATCTGCATTGCATACAACAATGGTTAAGGAAAGGTCAAATGAATTCTAGAAAAATGGAAAGCCTAGAACACTAATAATGCAGTGATGAATCATAAATAGATATGTAAAAGACTCGAATTTAAAAGTTGACTCTTACTTCAGTTGGAGTCATTGCGCCAGGAATATATAAAATTTCATCACTCTGAACGTAATCCATGATGTCCTGATAACCGATAAAAAAAGGTTATACAGAAAAACGGAAAGACATCCTAGTATGTTAACAAATAATTAACTTCCCTATGAACTTTGACAGAATGGTCTGTTTCATAGCTCCCAAGCCAAGTACAACAATGATATCGAGGACAAAAGGAAAGCGAAATAATACAGGAAAACATTCTGCGCTAGCACTAGCATGTATTAGGTGACATCTTAGTATCGATAAACAAAATTTCAGACCTTAATAATTGCAGGACTCATCATAAATTTGGCTCCAGCATTAAATGCTCTTTTTGCATCCCCAATCCCAAGAACAGTCCCAACCTGAGGGCAGATATCTGTTCGGTTCAGATAACCTTTCAAAAGAAATATAACCTCTTGCAATAATGTAAATGATGAAGTCTTCATCATGTTCAAACAAATCATAAACAATTTGCAATAGGATTCCTTTACAAGAATCTAATACCAAATCACTAAAGAAAAATTGTCATCTAATAAATTCTTTGTTTTCAATTCCAAGAGACCTCAATTTTGGGACAGCATTTTAGACAAGATTGAATAAATTGTAAACTATGTTGAACATTGCATTCAGTTGATGATGTGATTGACATATTAATGTACCTATCCACAAGCATAGCACACCCAGCACTACTTATTTCAAATGCTTAACTTTTTAATTTTTTGTCAAGAATTCCACAATATATTGTAACCTTGTTAATGGATGAAATTAAAGTATACCCCTAGAGCAATTGTAGGATGCTCCTTTGCAAGCTGCTGTAGAACCTATGAAGACCATAATTAAAGAAGGTGAATTCTACAGTTCAGTACAAGTGGATTGAGGAATCAGAAATGCTTAGGAAAACAACCTCAAACACCCCTGGTGTGGATACCACAATCTCCAACTACATGTAAGGAGGAAAAAGACAATGAGAAACATGCCATTAATATATATATAGGTGAGTGCATTATATTCAAATGCAGAACAAGAAGAACCGTTTTGTTACACCTTATAAAGAATCCCAACAGTACAACAGACCCATAAACAAAAACATTACGTAACCATCTCACCATGGTGTAATTTGTAGTTTCCTATTTTGTCCTCATTATCTTCTATTTTTTACCAAAAAACCATATAACCCATTGTCTCTCTCTACCCAATGCATGTTCCATGTTATTTGCTTAACTGTTTCTTCTTTCCTACATTGTAACTATCAGTTTTTTCTTTCTCATAAACACTAGTATTGGCAATTAGGGCCGCCTTGCCCGTGTCCACGCAATGCACACATAAATTAGGGCGGGCATGAGCATGCATGTTTTTAAATAGGGCAGGAAATATCGTGTTCTGCTCGCTCTAAACATGGGCAGGGCAGGCAAGCTTGTAGGCCGCCCTAAATAAAATTACAGAATATATATGCAAATATATAAATGTATATACACTAGTAAAATGTAAATAGGAAATGAATCATAAGATATTACTATACTATCAGATTTTTTCTAAGAAAAATAAAAGAACCTCAAAATCAAACTCACAACTGAAATGCCACCTGCTATTGCAGCATTTGCAGCTTCAAAGGCCAATTCTGCACTATAAGGGAAAAATATAAGATCAGACAGCATAACCAATGCAAAAGATAATATTGACTATGGTTGTGACTTGTCAGAATTATCCATCTAATATCACACTCAAAATTGAACTCAGCCTTTAGAGAACATAAGAAATGGAGAAAAGTTGTCCCAATTCAGTAATATTGGAGTTCACCGCAACCCCATCACACTGCAATTGTGGTGTGACACGAATAACAATGATGCAACGGACCAAACTCATTGAACTGCATTTGGGCCGTATGAGACCGTGATGCAACCTCATTGGGCTGCATACCGCATCGATATCAAAAAAACGAAAGGTAGACCTGTTGGCTCTGAGGCATGCTATGACACCAGAATTGTTAATCTGGAAGATGGTTTGGTCCTTAGGGGATGCTGAAAGATGAGAGTGAGTCAGGGATGCTGAAAGATGAGACTGACGTAAGGAAGGAAGAGGAGAAGGCCATTGGCACAGGCTTAAGGTTACAGTTGCCGTCACCATTCTACACCGCTTCTGCTTTTCAGAGAGAATAATTGGAAGATATTAGGCAAGGATAAAGTTTTTATTTTAATTATTAAACAAATCACATACTTTATAATTTTTTACAATCATAATTTATTTTGTCATTTTTAATTTAATTTTCTAAGTATCTTATAATTTTATTGAATAAAAATAAAATGAGAAACTCAAGTCTGACAAAAATTATGTAAAAACAAGTTTTCTTTACCTAATTTTATTCAAACTAGAATCTTAATTCACGAGAGTAGTCTTAAGATTCTCAGGGGTTTCTTGAATTCACATTGGGTTGTTACGAAGTGATTGGATAAAAAGGTCCAACTAAATGATTTGATTGATAACCGTATCGCGAGAGTATGTGTGACTTCAATTGAGTACACGTGTCGGAACTCAAGAGAGAATGACACATATTAAAGAGCAATTCACCCTCACAACTTAAAGTTCATAAAAATGAATAAAACAAGGATTTGCGAGTGTAAAGGCGGTAACCCTTATTATGAGAACTCTCCCTAAATTATATTTCAATCTTTTTTTAATACTTTCATAATTATTCTTGTTAATTTCTCAACCGTTCTAAATTCAATTTCATTTCCTTATTTGAGTTAAGTATAAATTAATTGTTATAACTAAAGGAATTTTCCAGTCCTCATGGTATCAATATTTTATTACTTGACGATAGAATCGTGCACTTGTGATTTGTCATTTCACGTATAAGCTAACAAATGAGAAAGATAAGTACAAATAAGTTGAAAACATTATTTTTCCCTCTCAAAACGACGTTATTTTGGTACATTTTGCAAAAACAAAATTGATAACTTAACTGGCTCAATCCACTCAATGATTGATTTAAACCTTAAATCGGTCAAGTGGGATAGGTTCTACTAGTTTTGACGCATATCTCGTCCGATGAGTAGCTCGATCACATGTGGTGTCTAATTCTTGGTCAAGTAGGTCAAACTAACTAGCCTGAGCCGGCTTTTACAACCCTAGTTATGTCTAGTTTTATTAAACTAAGATCGACCATTGACTCAGTTAGAGTAATTGAATCATTAATTGATTAATTGACATTAAAAAAATCAAAATAATATCTATCAATATTTAATTAAACACAAATACCTAAAGTTGTATTTTATACTCCAAATTTAACAATATTACGTCACAAAAAACTTGAATATATCATCAAATAACATAGGTCCTGCACTTTAATCACAACAAAAGCACACAAACAATCTTAGAACTTAATTAAACAATTAGGTTTTGTTACAATACCAACTAATAAATAAAAACTATAAATAAATTTAAAGCATCATTCTTGATTCAACATGATGTCATTTTGATGTTTTTGCAAAACAAAAATTTATGACTCAAGTGGTCCAATTGATCAAGTTATAGGTTTAAACCTTAAAATGATTGTGTTGAACCGGTTCTAATGCATATGTTATCTAATGAGTGGCTCAAATCAGTAATATGTTGTTCCATCAATCTAATTGCTATGAGACAATTTTTACAATTTTAGTTATGTCCCCCTTCCTTTAGGGGTCATAATGTTGAAATAATTGGAGATGACAATAAATGCAACATAAACTATCTACAACTACTTAAAGAAAGGTTATATACAACTATTAAAAGTATATCTCGGCTAATGTACAAATTGATAAAGTGGTTTTTCTGTAAGATTATTGTTTAATCATTTTAAAATATTATATTTGAATTGAATTCTCATATTTATCATTTTTGTAAATAGAATTTGAAACATCATTAAATACTATTTTTAATTTAGATTTAAATTTTAATTATAACTTTTGTTTTATTAATTGTTACACTTTAATGGGAATGAATAATGAACTAATGGAAGGATTAAGAAGTTGTATGTATTCTTTTTAGCTTTACAGTGTATAATAGACGTCATAAATGGACAATGGAGATTTAGATATGATTATATCAAGTAACTAAATATGTGAACAACAATCAAGGGTGCTTGAAAGTGACGTGATGCACTATTGTGGTCTCATCCTTGACAAATCGAGAGAAAAATGATATTTATTTCCCTTCCAAATCGAGAGATTACATAACTCAATTCTCAATTGAAAATTGATTATTTGGTTTCTTTGATTTTGATGAAGAAATTAGTGTTTTTAATTGAATGAGATCAATAGCAAAGAGAGCACTTTAGCCTTGAATCGACTTCCCATTTCAAGAGCAAAAAGGAACATATAACGATTGGACAATTAAAATTTCATCAATTTCACTAATTATGTGATTAAAAGCATTTAAAATATATTTGTTAAATGAATTCAATATCATAAAAAACGCATTTGTAATGAACCAACTTAATGTTCGAGAAAAGAAATTAAGATACAATATAAGTCGTGATCATACTATCAAAATTTCTTTACCTTTATTGATTAAAAGAATTTAATTTTTTTAATTAACTACTTATTAGTTTAATTATTAATTATGATTATTTAAATATTTTAATTATATAAAAATAAATTTCAGAATAATAAATGTTTAATAAATAAAAAAGGCATAAAGTAACTAAATAAACAAAAAGTGGAGATGATTATGCCACATGTGACAAATGGATTGGGTCATATAGAAACTTTACATTTTAATTTTCATTAAGTGAGCCCATTAGCCCACAAGGTTAATGATTATTGGGCCATATATAATAATAAACAAAAAAAATTAGAACAAAGATTCTCTCTATAGAAAAACAAATACTTACATTTAACTGTATTTTTTAATATAAAAAATATTATTCTATTATATATAAAAGTATAAAAATATCTTAATATATTATATTTTCTATTATTTTTGTAGTATTTATCTGTTTATAAATAGAGAGTATCTTACTCAAAAAATTGAGTCAAGCCAACTTATAGATAAGAAATTAATCCTATTAAAATATATGATTATCCATTTCAATAAATATTATTTAGATATATCGTGTAATGCACATTTTAAAACATGCTGATTTTCGCTAATTTAAAACGTGGCTTTAGGAATGGCAACGAGGCGGGTCGGGGTCGGGTTTGCACATACCCAAACCCGAAATTCAAAACCCGAACCCGAACTCAACAGGGTTGAAATTAAAAATACCATCCCCGAACCCGAACCCAAACTCAAAGGGATTGAAATTAAAAATACCATCTCGAACCCGGAAAAAAAAACCCGAAAATGATAAAGTATTAAGGAAAATATGATATTATTTTCGTGTAATTTTACTCTAACATTTATATTTTCTCTTGTATTATTTTATTTCTTTTCTTTTATGTTTGAAGATCCAATAATATATAAAGTAACATTAGAAATTAAAAACAATTGACAAATGATAGAAATTTCAATTTTAAATTGAATTACCTTACTTCGGGGCGGGTTAGGGTCTTTGCTATACTAAACCCGAACCCGAAATTTAAACCCGGGTAAAACCCGAATCCAATTACATCGGATTTTCCCCATTAAATTCGGATTCGGTTCGGGCGGGTACCCACGGTTCGGTTTTTATTGCCATCCCTAGCTTCATAGATTTCATCGGGTATATATAATTTCACCCATACACTGCATCACCCCCACGCCGTGAAGCATTTGGATTGAAAGGTTTTCAGATAATTCAGAAACGCAGAATAGACAACAGAGATGGCGCTTCCCAAAGCAAAGGAGATCGTGTCTTCCAATCTCGTCGTCGTTTTCAGGTCTCCTTTTGTTTTCTTTTTCTCTCTCGTTCTCTATTCTCTCTCTCTTTTTTTACTGAAACGACATTGCGTTTTCATTTACAGCAAAACCTATTGTCCTTACTGCGTCCAAGTGAAGAAGCTTTTCACTCAATTGGGTGTCACTTATAAGGCCATTGAACTCGACTCCGAATGTGAGTGTTTCTCTCTATCTCATTTCATTATTTTTATGTCTCCTCTGCTATTGTTTTATTTTCGATGCGAATTTATATTTTTCTGGATCGTTGTTAAATAACTGCCGACAGTATCTCTTCACCTTTTGGCTAAAGAACTAATCCGAGTAATTCTAATGAATCGGAATAACTCAGAACAAGGAGAATTCAGAAAAACAACCCCTGGGATTCTCTTATTGATGAACATATGAATGAATTACAAGAGTAAAGGAGGATATCGAAAAATGACCATAACCGTCTAACAGAGTGGGTGATGAAAAAGAGGTCTACAAGGGAATAGGACAGCTGGCACAACACATGGCTCTCGTGGTACATGGCATTACTAGTGTCTTAAATTGGGAATGTGATCACCACTGCAATCGTTTGTGCGGTTACTACAATTATGGTCATTTCGGTCGTTGCGATACGAATTGTGGTGTGAATTATTTTGCAATTAAAAAATAATTTTGAATTCGATGCGGTCTGATATGGTCCAAATGCGGTTCGATGTTGTAGTCCGATGCAACCACATCACTGTGATTTGGTGTGATACGATTGCAGCGGTCACCGCAACCACAATAGTATAGTCGCATCACGTAATACCTACTGAACATAATATATATTCAATTAAAACTAAACATTTAACTCCATATTATGAATCCCTGCTCAGTGTAATATTTACTAACGCTAGGGCCCACTTGTTTGACATTTATAGATAAAAAAGTGGTTCTATAAAAGTTATTTTGGAAAATTAAATTGGGTTTATGTATAAAGCAGCTCTATTTTGGAATTCTGTGAACATTAGGTTTTTAAGTTGCAATGATTACTGTTTCCATGGTTTGCTCCCATCAAGGTGATGGAAAATTAGAGCCTACATACTTCGATAATGATTGCGATTGCGTTGTAATGCAGAAAAATACTGCTGTTGCAGCTCCAATTGTAGTTGTGTTATGGTTCCCAAAACAACAATGGCATACTTCAATTCAAAACATCATATTGTAGGGGAGGGTTTGGGGGTTGATTTCATATATTATCTGAAATCTGTCAATTACCCTTGTTGCCATGTAGTTCTGATTTTGATTCGTTCATTTCTTGGGATATCAATACTCTACAGATTATGTATATGAATCATATGATGCATTGAGATAAAACTGTACTATTACTCAATACGTTGAATTCGGTAAATGTTAAACGAGAGAATCCAGTAACTATGTTTCAAATCAATGATAAAAGTTTTGGTGTGTGTTTTGTTGCGGGGAAGGTTAATATTAGCATCGTTCCGTCCTCTATTTTGTGGTGTTTTTTACATTTTAGTAATGAGATGAAGATGCATTTTCCTGCTCATCTAATTTTTAGTAGACTTTCTATAGAGATATTAGGTAATTCCTCTGTTATTCTGTTAGAGGGTGGTTAAAGAGGTATTGGTTTCTATTGAGTAGTACATAGATTGGAGTAATGATTTTTAAGTAGTTATTTTTTGGTATTACTAATGATATCTTTTCACCTTTTGGGTAAGGAACTAATCCCTTTTGAGTTCGTTGCTGCCCCTTCCAATAAGTGTCTATCCCATGAATCGAACCATTGTCATTTTGATCTTTCTAGGAATCTAACATGACCTTACACTATTAAACTAACACAAGAAATTGCAGTTGAATAGTTATTTTCTAAATAATTAAATCATATAATTATTTCATGACTTTATGGAAGCTATATACAATCATGGAATTAACTGGTAATTGGATTTCCTTTTGTTCAGAAATTGCTTCTACGATATTTTATGACTTCAGGTGATTCCTTTGTAGTTTTGTCTGTGGAAACTTATATCTTAACCCAACTGGTTGAACATTATGCAGCTGATGGAAAAGAGATCCAAGCAGCATTAGCTGAGTGGACTGGTCAGCGGACTGTGCCAAATGTGTTCATCGGTGGAAACCACATTGGTGGCTGTGACTGTAAGTTTTATGTGTCGTATTTTTTTATCAGATGAGATCTACTA
Source organism: Lupinus angustifolius (assembly GCF_001865875.1). Classification (NCBI taxonomy): domain Eukaryota; kingdom Viridiplantae; phylum Streptophyta; class Magnoliopsida; order Fabales; family Fabaceae; genus Lupinus; species Lupinus angustifolius. The sequence goes on along the minus strand of NC_032017.1, from coordinate 1,635,961 downwards.
GGTTTCCACATCTTAGCCATCGATTATAGGAAAATTTAATGGTTTAAATCTACTCACGATCTTGACAAGTTTCTTCCTCACTAGGTTTCATTGCATATAGTTTATTGAATGTTAACTCCATCCTTTCTGTTTCTATGCAGCAATAACTGGCTTGCATGGCCAGGGTAAGCTGGTACCTCTGCTTACCGAAGCTGGAGTTAAAACTGCTTGAAGGAGTTCAATTTCTGTTTATTTAGCATAATAATAATCCTCAAGTATTTGGGATAAATGTAATTCAAAACTGTATTCTTCCTCTTAATTGTGTGTTTCTGTTTAAAGTACAAACTCTATCAATAATTCCATTGCTGAAAGTACGTTTTAGCTGTTGAGAACTTATACTCTGACCTGAGAGCATCTCCAATGGTCATTATTACAACATTCTTGTTGAAATAGGATCATCATTATTCCCTCACTTGTTATTGTGAGATTCTTAATTATTCAGAATATTAAAAATATTATTGTGTTTATTCTTATAAGAAAATATGCACCCCATACGGAAAAAGGAGGAAAGATAAATTGTGAAATAGGTTATAGGATTGAAGTAAGAATAAAAATAATGTGTAAAGAATCTCTAATGACCATTCTTATAGCATTCTTCTTCGGATAAGAACATTCCCCCATTTGCTACTTTGGGATTATTATTTATTAAGAATACTTATTTCATAGAAACATTCTTGTGATTATTCTTATAAGAAAATGTGGACCCTATAGGCAAAAAGGATGAAGGATAAATTTTGTGATAGGTTGTGGGATATAGTGAGACCAAGTAAGAATAAAAATGATGTTTAGCATTATGAAAAAAAAGTAAATGTTATTTTTAATTTCTAAAAATGTGTATTGAATTATAAATATTGTATGAGATCCAAATAAGAATGATGTTGATATTTGCTAATGGAGATGCTCTTACTATTATGAGGAAAGAGTAAATATCATTTTTAATCTTTTGAAATGTATATTAAATTATAAAATATTGTGTGAATCCCAAATAAAAATTTATTGATTTGTGCTAGTTAAAATATTTACTAGAAGGACCTAGCCCAAAATGAGATTTTAAAACTCGAACTGTGATAAACTTGTGGATGTGAATACTGAAGTCTCCGAATTCAATTTTGAAGTTAGTTGAAGCAAATGATTTTGAAAGATGAAATTATTTATTGACTCAAATGATTTTGAAAATATTACAAGTTATATGTTATACTTTCGGTTAATTCCACACATCATTTCTAAATTCTTCATCTAGTGTCCTAGAATGATAAGATGATTTTCAAACCTTATGTGGTGTATTCACTTATGCAAGAGTCTTGGTAAGAAGTTTAGAAGTGGTGGGACCGATACTATTAGAAGCGGTATGGAGTATCCATTAGAAGTCGGTGTGAAGATCAAACCTTAGGGAACTCTAAGGCCATAAAGGAAGTATTGTAATTGGAAGAGTGTTTGTAACCATTTTCCATTTATTCCTACTCGTATGTCTTTTCTTTTGCTTAGTACTATGTGTATGAACATGTTTGTTGTAGTTTCACTATTGATATTCATTGATAGAAATGTAGACAAGAAGAATTTAGCTCATGTATAATTAAGTATCTTATGTATGTAGGAATATTGGATTTGATATAGGAAAAACCCCTTGGTATTTGTGAATTGACTTTTGTATAAGTCATATTTTATGAAAAATGTTAGGGATGATTCTTTTTGTACATATGATGCTTTCCTAATTATTATATTGATAAGATTAAATTAATGATTTTGTAAAGTTACATAATTCAAAACCATATCAGTCATGGTTTTGGTTTTAAGGTTGAATGTAATGTCTCATTGTTGGGGTTGAGTTACACTAGGTACTCTAGGCAAAGATTATGGAAAATTAGATAAACACCCTCAAGGTAAAAATTTACTGCTGCACATCCTCAGAGAAGCAAATTGGAGCAAATTTTTGAAGAATATAAGTTATTGCCTCCTAAGATAAGGGGAGTTGAAATTTAAGAATAAACACACTAGGGCAATGTAAAAATTGATTTAGATAGAGATGTGTTTAGAAAAAGTGCGTTATTCTCCTTGGATATTCAATTATGCATCAACTATACAGTTATAATCAATTATGATCTAATTATTCGGGTTAGTGTTGTTGTGAAACCGATTTCTATAACAAATCATTGATTATGAGTTTGTGATAATTGAATATGAGCTATTGAAAAACAACTAATCGAATAAGACTGAGGGTTAATCAATTAACTTGTAACAAAAGCCGAAAATAAATATTTTCGAGGCTTACAGTTTTACACAACTCATCAATTCAATGTTTCATTTAAATTCATTATTGATTTTCGTCTTTCACTTTCAAAGAGTGAGGTTCCAAGAAATCACGAGAGAAAATCATACACATCTTCATCATTTTTATTCTACAATTATATTTGCATAACAGTTCCAATTGATTAGAGTTTGACTGAAGAGGATTGAATCTCGAAGTATGCTTATATACAATGTTTGATTTTACATAGTGGAGAATCTTGGTTTAGAATGGGAGACTAGATATAGATTCGGTGGTTTAGCATGAACAAGGATAAATTTTGTTTGTCATTTTATCTATCCCTTAAATTTAATTTTGATTTACAACTTTCTTGTGCATCAATATCTTCTAAATTATTCAATAGTATTACTTTAATTCATGGTTCTTGATTCATTAATGTTCCCATATGATTAAGTTGTTTTTTAGTTTGGTGCTAATAATTGATATGTAATTTATTATCTAGAAGGATAGTAGATTCTTCACTCTACATAGTTTAACATGAATTGATTAAAACTGAGAATAATCGTATATAATTGACTATTAATATGAAAAAGATCTTGCTTCTAACATTGACGCAATTTTGATGAAGACACAAACAATAACAAAAAGAAGAAAAGGAGATAGAAGACTTAGAAGTTGCACAACAAGATTATTCAGGAACATAGCTATATAAGCTTAGGTACTTCTAATCCTTTGAGTTTAGTCATTTAAGATTTAATCAAATGCTCTTGGGCTAAAAACTATTTTAGGAAGTGTTTTAAAATTAGTCAAATGTGTTAAACTTTCAAAAAGTTAAGTAACAAGTTACTTGACATGTGTAGTGAGTTACTAGAACCAAGTAAAGAGTTACTAAAACCAAGTAAAGAGTTACTAAAACCAAGTAAAGGGTTACTAGAATCAAGTAATGTGATTATTGGATCCATGTAAAGGGTTACTAGTACTGTGTAATGATTACTCAAATTGAGTAATAAGTTACCAAAGCAAAATAACACAGAGTAATCAATTACTCTAAGAGAGTAACCGATTACTCACATTACAGAAACTTCTGATAATTGGCTACCTAGTATAGTAATCGATTACTGATAGCTGTTACACCAAATTTTCAAATCCAAAACGAATGTGTTTCATTCTAATCGACTTCTATCTTCACTTAGGGATATAAAGATACTTAGACTCCCTAATTCGGACGCACTTCAATATTAAATAATCAACCACTCTCTTAAATAGTGGAAACTCTTGTGGTTGGAAGAGAAATAGGACGTAACCTTCAATGGACGAAAGTGAACCAATATAAGTCTTCGGTGTAATCTCTTTCTTCCATGTACTCTTTTACATTATGTATTTAAAATTTTCGGCAACTTAACATTTTCCGCTGCTTAATACTCTTTGTGCTTTAAAGTTGCAAAAATTAGTATATATAGTAGAAAATTAATTCATCCTCTCTTAGTTTGTCATCTTAAACTTATAATTAATCAGTTATATGAGAAAATAAGTGTGTGTATATTGAAGCATCGAAGTAGTCTTACACTTATTCACCCATCTATATGTATGTAGAGCCATTGTTTACCTAACAAGTGACACAAGAGCTCAGATTTGATAGACTAACAATAGTTTGCTAACAAAAAAATATCCAAAGGGATGAGCTCTAAAAGCAAACGAACTTCAATAAATAGGCACCAATCTTCAAAAGTCAAGTTTATGCTGATTGGAAAGCAAGAATGAAAAATTTCCATTAAAGCTATAAATATAAATATTTGCAAGTCCATAGAAAATTGACCTAATGTTCCACAATAATACTTGGTTGATGACACTCCAATAGATAAATTCAAATTGTCTTGGACCCATGAAGAGAAAAAGAGAGTCCAAGACAATTTTAAGGCATACAATATTACCAACCTCTAGATTATTTCAGGATGAGTTCTTTATAGTTTCTCAATATGTTAGTACTAAATACATGTTAGGTGTTATAGTATTTTAATAAGTCTTGGTAACCTAAAGTGACCAATATCATGGAAGCAAATGATCTTTGTCGATTGTCTAGGAAGCTAATTAAGAACATGAATGAAGCTTGGATATCTTACATTACATGAACGGACAAAGAGAAAAAAGAAAGAAAGTACTATAAAATCAACAACATCCATATAGCAAATTAACACTCACAAGTATTCATTAAACAAACAAAACTCAAATTTAACTATTTTTTTTCTTCAGAAAAATAGTTTAGGGTAGTTAGTAGAACTTGCAACTAAGATACAAAATTTAAATTTACTAAATGAGATAATTTATCATGATTTTAATATCTAAATGAGATAATTTATCTCTTTATATAAAAATATATATTATATTCTCTTTGTTTTTGTAACAGCTCTACAAAGAGGATATTTTTGGTCTTAAGATAACTCACACGAAACGGAACCTATCATTTGCTTGAGTCATAGAACTTAGATTATCACCAAAATCAAAGCATTTTCCACAAACCAACAACCTAAGACAACCACTACTAACAGCAGTTACTACACGCCGTCAAATGTCCACTCCCAACGCCGATTCCGCCACGGCGGCCTCCCCGCCCTCCCGTCCCTCGATTATTCTCCCTCCTCGCCCCTCCGCCGAGTCCTTCTTTTCCGGCGGCGGCGTCAGCCCCGGCCCCATGACCCTAGTCTCAAATTTCTTCTCCAACGAGGGCTACTCCGACACCGACTACCGCTCCTTCTCTCAGCTCCTCGCCGGAGCCATGGCTTCTCCACTCGCGTTCGGAGCAGCTCGGACCCCTTTCGGCGTCCCCACCGACAATTCCGGCGAAGAAGACGGTGGGGTCCACAAGAATTTGGGGTTCAAGCAGAGTAGACCCATGAATTTGATAATTGCTCGTTCTCCAATGTTCACAATCCCACCCGGGTTGAGCCCTTCTGGGTTTCTCAACTCGCCTGCCTTCTTTTCGCCACAGGTAGGGTCCTGTTTTATAGATTTCGGGTTTTATTATTTTGCGAATTGAATTTTGGAGCAGAATGAAGGGAAATGGAAGACTCGAGGAGGCATCAAATGAACTGCTGAGATGTCTCGGAAGTCTTCCATTTCCGTTCATTTTCATCTAAAACTCAACTCGTAGACATACCCATAGAGATGTTTGTTTAAGTTTTAATTTTTTTGTTGAAAGAGTGAGATTCGATCTGTTGTTTAGTGTTGCATGCCGATTTTATAGGGAAATACTTGTGAATTATCATAGATACACTCTCAACAATTCAGATTTGTTCTGAATTTAATGGTATGTAGTATGAATATGCTAGTCTCCATACATCTATCTTGTAGGGCTTTTTCCAGACCCCACTAGGTACACTCGTGTATTAGGCCGTCCTTTTAATCGGGTGAGCCTCGACTCAACGGTGAGGTATATGTACACTTCTGTTGTGTCATTTGTTATGTTTCTAGTGGACTGGTGTAATACTCTGAGAGTACATAGTAATTCTTTCCAGTATGTTATTCAGTCTAGCAGTCGATCTTATGTTTCATTCTCCGGTCATACAATTTCGTCAGCTTCTTTAATACTAGCATCCTTCTCCTGCCTGGGATCTGGGACAAATATATGTTATAACCTTTTCATAATATTCAAGGGATTGATAAAGTGATAGAATTTAGGCGAGACATTTATTTCTTTTAATATGTATTATATCTGGATTACTTCTGAGTTTTATGCTTTTATACTGAACCCTTCATTCTTGAAATTTGGGATCTGTAAGTTTAGTTTTCTTTGATACAGGTATTTGCTTAAAATTTTCGTTGTTCAACTGAAAGTTCTAGAGTTTGCTGGTTCTATTAGATCAATGAAGTAGTTTATTTTAGTGAGGCTGAAGAATATAATGTGTGTACAAGATTTCTTATCCATGTTATTTTTTGGGTATATACACTAATACACGTAGATGTGTGTATTTTTTAATGTAACTTTGTATTTGAGGTGGAGCTATGCTTTGTGCTATGCTCCACCGCTTCTACGATCCTACCCCTTCCCGCTCCAAGGTTGACTTTAAGCTTTAAAAACCTTGCTTCTATTGGTCTCATTCACATGTCCAAACCACCTAAGGTAAGATTTTTGTCCATTTGAAGTTTTGAACTGTTCAAGAGACTAAGCCTCATATGCCCAAGGTAGTACAACGGTTATGTGATCTCCCCATTCACGAGAGTTGTTTCCTTAAGTTTCGAACTTGTTTCCTTGTCCATGGGTCAAGATTTCGTACCATCTGAACTCACTCTTTGTGGGTATATTTCCCAAATTTATGTTGACTGAGCAACTCAATGACATAAGTTACTTGTCTTCTAAGATATATAGTTTGCGCGCATTGACCTTGTTCTTCACTGCATTCTAAATTTCATAAATGTTATTGCACACCAGTCTCTCTCCTGTACACTTTACTCGGTCAGTTTCTAGATGAAATGCACTATATTGTATATAATGAGATGGTCATACTGCTTGGACATTTTTCTCATTATGAATAGTGGATATATTCATGTGATGTTTTTATTAATTATTGTCTCTTCAATTCAATGTATACAGAGCCCCTTTGGAATGTCCCACCAACAGGCATTAGCACAGGTTACAGCTCAAGCTGTCTTCGCACAATCTCATATGCATATGCACGCAGATTATCAGTCGTCTGCTGCAATAACTGCTTCCACTGAACCATTGGTAGAGCAGCCATCGTTTCCTCTAAATAAAGCTTCAGAGCAGCAAGTGTTACCGTCTGTATCAGAACCTATAAATGCTCAACCAGGAACATCACAGCTTACTCAAGCTGATAAGAAAAATCAACCATCGTCCGTGCCCATTGACAAACCTGCAGATGATGGCTACAACTGGCGCAAGTACGGGCAGAAGCATGTTAAGGGGAGTGAGCATCCACGGAGCTACTACAAGTGTACACATCTGAATTGCCCTGTGAAGAAAAAAGTTGAGCGTGCACCTGATGGCCACATAAATGAAATCATCTATAAATGCCAGCATAACCATGAAAAGCCTCAGGGAAATAGGCGTATAAAAGATAATAGTGATACAAATGGAAATGCAAGTGTTCAACCTAATATTGATTCAAACTCTCAAGGTTGGGTAGGAAGTTCAACCAAGTTTGAAGAAAGTAAGGTCGATTGTTCAGTGCTTCAAAGTGACCAGACCTCCAACCAGGGGGCTTCCAGGCAACGACCTGGATCAACTGAGAGTGAGGAAGTGGGTGATGTAGAAAATAGGGAAGTGGGTGATGATAGGGAGCCAAACCCTAAGAGAAGGCAAGTTTCACCATGTTAATCCTTTATCATACTGCTCCATGCTTCCATAATTCTTATTGAAGTAATGAAATGTTCTGCCGTGCAGGAACACTGATCTCACTGTTTCTGAAGCACCTCTTTCTCAGAAGAATGCCACAGAGGCCAAAATCATTGTACAAACAAGAAGTGAAGTTGATCTTTTGGACGATGGCTACAGGTGGCGAAAGTATGGTCAGAAGGTGGTGAAGGGAAATCCTCATCCAAGGTGATCACTTTAATTATTCTACTGTAGTACTATTTCAAATATTTTTACGTTCATATTTTCAAAGAAATACAAAATTTGTTTAAAAAAATTACAGCTTTTAAATCATATAAACAATTGCATAGGATTTGATTGCGTAGAGATACAGTTAATCAAACATACAAGAATCCTTCATTTTGTTTTCTGTATCTTATACTGATATCAACATTATCACCTATAAAAACATTGCAGACAACTTAATTAGTATAAACTGGACTTTTGTAGTATTAGTTGAATCAGGGCAACTGAGACATAATACCTTTTGGTTTATTTTCTGATATGAAAGTCAATGTGCTAATTTTGCAAATGCATACTAATTTGTAATATGCAAGCGCCATCTAATTTTCACTATACATTCATCTTTAGTTGATTAAAGTAGGTTCTATGTGCTCACTAAATTTACACAAATTGTATGTGTTTGAATGAATTATAAATTTAAGCAAGGGTTGTTTATCTAAGAGCATCTCCAAAGGGAGTTGCACATAACCTTGTGCAACTGTTTCACAAAGATTTCATTATTGGTGAGGGAAAAAAATAAAAATATTGCTTAGGTGTATGCAACAGTTGTTTCACTGTGTAAAGTTCTTATGGTCATTAATTATACACCCCACTAACTATTCATTGAAGTCACTCTGGTTTATTAATTTTTTACTGTTGTTGCTTTTTTTATTGGAGACACGTTCATTCTCTTCAAAATGTCACCGACATTACGTTTTCCCTAGGTAGTCAATTGCGTATAGCAAAGCATAGTAGCTTACACCAAATAACATTATTGCGGGATTGTGGGTGGTGGGATGACCGCTACAGCTAAGGGAAAAAAATACATTAAAAGACTAAAAATTTAAGTAATTTGTACTCTTTTAAATTTTGAAACATGGAGAATGAAGTAGTATAATTGAAAATATCAAAACTTAGAAGTTGAGATAAGGCCATGGTTGTGAAAGAAGTGGGTATGTGAGAAAGGGAGTGAGTGGAAGAAGCTTTGCGCTAGAAATGTGTATGTTGGAGGTTGAGATGAGAGTCACTGCTGCTGTAGAAAGAAGGAAAGAAGGGGAAGATGAGGGTTACACATGTTTCTGCTGCATAAAGAGGGAAAGAAGGGGAACAAGAGGGTTTCACGTCTCTGCTGCAGAATATTCTACTGTTGTTCACATGTTTATTGAATAGAGAAGAAGAGGGAGGAGTAAATTTACCTAAAACCTTAAAAAACCATGCCATTTATTAAAAAATAAGGGCTAAAATGGCTTTTCCTCTTTAAAAACTAGGGTTTCACACAGCCTTGTTGCCACATATTAAAATATAAGGGCAAAAGGAACTCCCCCCCTTTAAAAATTAGGGTTCCATTGCATAACCTTGTTGGAGTGGGTTCACTCCTGTGATTTGGCCTGTGGAGTCACTGCTCTCTGACATGTGTCAGGCGCGATGGTTATCCGCGTCGCTACACTCCCATTTGTCGCGTTGAAGGGTCAACAACCACCGTGACGCTGCTATCCCAGCGCGATAGCGCTCTATTGACCACTTAGCATTTTCCTAATTCTACTTCTTCTTCCACTTCAAATATTCACTTTGCAAATTGCTGTTACTTTTAGATTAGATTTGTTGTTTTTGCATACATTTAAATTACCAAGAAATTAAAAAAGTTCTATCAATTTGTATCTATGGTCGTATTTTATTTTAAAATTTAAATATAAACGATTTAATATTTAAAGTTGAGAAAAATGTGGGATAGTTTGTGAGATCTATATGATAAAGTTCTAACTCTAAGAATTGCATGATTGGAGTGAAAAAATGATTGAGTTGTATAAAGCAAAGAGATATGACATGGCATAGTAGATACATGTAATGCTGCAACTCAAAAACGTTGCATGGCCATAGATATTAAAAATATAGCATCCATAGTTACCCTTAGTTGGTAACTTGCAAGAGAAGAAAAGAGTGGACGTGAAGAGAAAGGAGGAGAGATCGTGACAGAGAACAAAGAAGAGAGAATTGAAAAAAGAACTTGAGTATATGTTATTGATTCCATCAATTAAAAGAGTAATACAAGGCTATATGTACATCAATCAAGTAATTGATACTCTTCCACTTTTGGCACAACAACTTCTATCTAACTCTCAAATCTAACCAACTATTAACTAACTAATAAGCTTCTAGAACCCTCTCCTTTGTTAATCCTGATTGAATGTGATTATGGTACAAGAGTTACGCTTGTGCCATCCTCTATATTTGTTGGCTGACTTAAGCTTGTGCCATCCTCTATATTTGTTGGCTCTTCACTGCTTTTGCACCCCCGTTTCCACTCTCTGTTTGATGCTTTGCTTGCTGGTTTAACATCTCATGCAAGATGGAGTGTGTATGTGCACATTTCAAGTTAATGCAATTGAATGGACTAGGAGCTAGTGCCTTTGTGAAACAATCAACAAGTTGATTATTGGTTGACATGGGCAGAGGACGAACAATGCCTTCAATAACCCAGTCTTGAATTGAGTGTCAATCTCAGTATATGCTTAGTTCACTCATGAAATATATAATTAGCAACAATTTGTAAGGAAGATTGGTTGTCACAATAGATCATGATAGGAATAATCTTGAAACTTGTAAATCAGTGAGCAGATGCAGTCGTGCTTTACATCCTGCTAAAGATAGAGCACGATATTCTGCCTCTGCAGCAGTGTTGTTGAAAAGCGGCTATGGCGGATGGTGGTGGCGTTTTTTGGCCTACCACCATTAGCCATTTCGGAAATCCCGCCAAATGGCTGTGTTCGCCTTTTTCTTGAAAAAGCCGCCATGGCGGTATGGCGGCCATGGCAGTAATTGCAGGGTTTTGGGCTTCTAGGTCGGGTTTTTTTATAAAGATGGATCGGGTCAGGTTTTTATGGCCCATTTATGGGTTAAAACCTAAATATTTTCTAATTCTGGTTCCCTCTCCTTGCTACCTCTCTCTCTCTCTCAAATCTGGGTTACTTTGCCATCGCCTTCTGCCGCAGCCATCGTCACTGCTGCTGTCGCCTTCCATAAATTTGTCAATTTCCCCTTCTCTATGCCCAAACCATGATGTCGTGTTCTCTTTCTCAATCTCTGTTTGCTTTTCTCATTTCTTTTCTAGTTTCACATGCATATGCATGTGTGACTTTCTATATTTATTTATTTTTTTAATTTTAGAACTTTTTTTTTTTTTTCCTAAAATTATTATTTGCATTTTTTTAGGTTCATACTTTTTTTCCATAATTTCATTTATTTTTTATTTTCTTTTTAGAATATTTTTAATTTCAATTTTATCTATTTTCATAACAATTGTGTGACTTTCTGTATTTATTTTTATTTCAGAATTTTGTTTTTCCTAAAATTATTATTTGCAGTTTTTCTTTTATGTGGGAGAGGAGGATGTTTAGAAGATTAAATATTTTACATTTTATATTTGTGTTTTGCTTTGCTTTTTAGTTGTGGACCTTTACAAGACTTGTTAGTATTGTTTATTTTACTTTTTAATTATCTAATGACCTTATGAAGTTATAAGACATTGATATTTTTATTAAACTTTATGTTATTGTTTGATTTTTGTTTTATTGTATTGTTATTTTATTTTTCTATTATGTTATATTATTTCTTTATTTGTTGTCAACCGCCATGATGATGTCCGCTATTTGCCCGCAACGCTATGATGGCTGAATTTTGGCAACCACCATGGGCCGCCATCCGCCATGGACAACATTGCTCTGCAGAAGATCTAGAAGTCGTTCTTTGTCTCTTGCTTTTTCCATGAAATAAAGGATTGGCCAAGAGAAACAAAAACCAGTATAATCTTCTAGTATCTATGCATGATCCTCGATCAAAGTCACTAAATCCTTTAACACTTCTGCCAGTATTGGAAGGGAAGAATAATCCTTTAGCATGTGCATTTTTGAGGTATTTAATTACCATTAGAGCTGCTTGATAATGTGCATCTGTAGGAGTAGCAAATATTGACTATGCCCAACTGCATATAAGATATATGGCCTTGTGACTTGTGAGTGAGATAAACCAATTTTCCAACAAGTCTTCTATAAGCAAAGGGATCCAATACTGGAGTACCATGTAGAAAGGTAGTGTTAATATCCATTTGATGAATTTACCAACCCGAAGTTGATACGATGGCTAACAAGACTCTAATTGTGGTCATCTTCATAACATGACTAAATGTGTCAAGGTAGTCTGTGACAGCTATTTGTGACCCTTTGGCCACCAATAGTGGCTTATGTCTTTCTGTAGTACCATGTGCATGTTGTTTGACCTTAAATACCCATTTGCATCCAATTGTTTTCTTTTGATTAAGAAGTTTAGCGAGAGTCGAGTTTTCTTTAGAGCTTGTAATTCATTGTGTATGGCAACCCTCCAACACTCACTCTTCACAGCCTCTGCAATTGTCTTAGGTTCTATGGTAGTGGTCATGGCTAAAATAAATTGTTTGTGTTTAGAAGAAAGTTTATCATAGGATGGGTAGTTGGATATGGGATACTTGACATTGTTTATATTAGATGATGATGAAGAAAATATTAGAAGTGATTAAGATTGAGAAACTTCAAATCTTAGCTATATAAATAGAATTTTCATATAACAATTTAATAAAGTCAAATGTCATGTAATTATAAATGACAAAGTGAACTTTCATGTGCTAAAGTCACAATTTATTTTGTATGTGTATAAATGTAAATAACAAATCTTCACTTGTGATGAAATTGATTTACTGTTATATATATCTAACTGAAAATAAGTTTTAAATAATGAATTAATAAACTTGTCTTTTTTTGTAACTGTATTATCAAGTTCATGTATAATGGAAAATTTAAATATTGTAGTATTTGAAAGAATATAAACTTGAGAAAATGTTATTGGGAGCAAAAGAAATAAAAAAAATAAAAAGTGCTGAAAATAACAAAAGCCATTAAAAAGATGAGATTGTTACGCTGTAAGCATATATCTAAACAAAATTATGAAGGACAAGATCAATTTACATATAAAAGGGCAGCTCGGTGCACGAGGTTTTGTGGAGTCTGAGGAGGATAGATGTACACAACCTTACCCGTAAGTAGAGAGGCTGTTTCTAGAAGGTCAATTAAAATAATAAAATAAAACTAATTTTAAATACAATATAAATTAATTCTGTGACAACCTCCTCAACCAATGTATTGAAATAGTGAGACCCTAATGGCTGAATCTCTGGAACATAGAACCTTGTGTGCTGTAACCAGAAATGTGAGTAATAGATAGGCATTCTCATATGTTTGTTGGTGTTTAGACTTTTTCAAAGTTGGCTTATATAAATTAAATTGAGCTAAGACACCTTGATAAGGTCAAGTTTGTTGCTTGACACAATGGTATAGTTGCTGTTTAATGATTATGAGGTCACAAGTTCAAACACTTGTGACGTAAAATTATCTACATCTACCTTTTCCAGGCCCCACTAAGTGGGAGCCTCGTGTACTGGACCATGCTTTTAAGACACCTTGATAAGTGAACCTAACGAGAGTCTAATTGAAAGTACTAGTGGATTTCACTTGTAAAAAATAAAATCCTCATGTCAAAAGTAAATTTTCACATGGCAAAATGGGCAAACAATTGCTTTTAATTAGGTAGAAGATAAGAGGACACAACCTAATTGGATCTGATAAGATCCAGACAATTTCACCTGCTCATTCTTTCAATCTGACAATTGTATAACCAAGGGTATCCCCTCACCCTTTGGATGTGAAGCTAATCTCTTTCGGGATGCGTGACTGTCCCTCTCAACAAATGTCACTCATAGGAATCGAACATTTGAACTTTTGGTCTATACCACTAGACCAACGTCTTGTTGGTTGCTTTCCATGTGTTTTACTTTCATCAGATGTTCTTAACTAGTGTATTGCAACATTTCTTTGAGCAGGAGTTATTACAAATGCACAAGTGCAGGGTGCAACGTGCGTAAACATGTCGAGCGAGCTTCAACTGACCCCAAAGCTGTCATAACAACATATGAAGGAAAACATAATCATGATGTGCCTGCTGCTAGAAACAGCAGCCACTACACAAGCAGTAGCAATTCAATGCCATTAAAACCACATAATGTGGTGCCCGAGAAGCATCCTTTGCTTAAAGATATGGATTTTGGACTTAGTGACCAAAGACCGGTACATTTACGCTTAAAAGAAGAGGAAATAATAGTATAAATTCTGGTGCCAATTCCAGTTACTCAACTTTCAAATCACCTGGTACAGAATGAAGTTGTTTATAAGAAGAAAGGATAATGTGAAGGTGTAGTCAGAGATGGCAATGGTGAGTGTATATTTACTGTTTTCTGATTTATCTGTATGTAATGCTTTCTTTTGCACACTTCAAATATGTAATTGTTTGTATAATCTAACTAATGTATGGATATAGTTATAATTTATAAACTTTAGGGCTGCTCCTGGCATTGTCTGATACTATAAGGGCAGTTCTAGAGTACAAAAAAAAATTCAAAATATGGCATCAATTTGTTGAACTTTTGTAAGTTATGGAAGTTGAAAGAATTCTTGTACATAGGTTAAACCTATTCTGGATTGCTTTATGTACTCATCTCAACTTAATAAGATACATCTTGGTTGTTGTTGTATTTGGACCTTCTAATATGGTGTATAATTTAGATTATGTATTATACTATTATTGTTGTATTCTTATTCACATTTGCATTATCAGTGAGAGATCGTTTGTTTCTTATTTGGTTGTGGTTAAAACTTGAAGGCCTTTCACTTCTGCACTAAAGTAATTGGCGCTTCTGTGACTTAAAAGAATGTGTGTTTGAGGTTAGTGAAACACTTATAAAGAACTTTTGTCCTGATATGGAACTCCTTTTGAGACTTTAATATTTTAGCAACATGAAAAATGTGGCAGCAAAGGTTGAACATGATTGAAATATATTATTGTATCATGTCTTACATTACTTAGTATTGAAATGAAGAATAGAAATCAATGTATATTTTAGACCTCAAAGTCACTTATTATAATATACATTAGTTATAAGCATAAATTAAAATCATTCTATGGGCCTTGAGCCAATGTATTTGCTAAAACTTGTAAAAAAAATTCATTACTAATATTTTGATAATAGTTCAACACTCTTGGAGACATAGATATCATTAGTCGAACCTCATTTATGAACTCTCTTGTTTTCTATTTATTACTTTGCTCATTATTTGATTACTCATAGTCAATGTTTTACAATGATCACTTCCGATTCATTAAGTGAAAGAGGCACATGTGAATGAGCAGGCTGAAGGTGAGAATACTATAGTTTAACTACGGGAAGGATGATTGGATTGGCAGACCAATTAGATAGTTATAAAATTTACAATTGAGTATGCACTATGTTGTATTGCATATGC
Organism: Lupinus angustifolius; assembly: GCF_001865875.1. NCBI lineage: Eukaryota > Viridiplantae > Streptophyta > Magnoliopsida > Fabales > Fabaceae > Lupinus > Lupinus angustifolius. The sequence continues at coordinate 1,620,705 of NC_032017.1, read as the reverse complement.
TAACCTTTTGAGTATGCACTATGAAAGGTTTTGAAAAGCCTTTCTCTCATTTGGGATTTGAATGAAGGAGAATGAAAGGTTTTGAGTGGTCTCTCAAGCCTTCTATTTTTAAAGTTCTTTCAATTTGGATTTTTTTATAGTTAAAATGTCAAAATGACTAAATATTTTTAGTAATATTATATAATTAAACATTATTGTCCATTTCTTATTGTTAATTATATTTTTAAAGGAAAAATAAAAAATATTCTTACTTTATCATTAGTTTACTCTCGGTCTTCTAAATTTTATACTCTCAAACAAGAGAAATGATTTCTTTCATTTTCCCTTCTCTTCCTTCCCCTTCTCTTTCCTAACCATAACCATTTGATCTCTCTCTTTCTCTTTCCATCGTAACTCCCAAAGGTTTTGTTTAAGAGTGTGGTTTTTTAAGGAAAGAGAAGAGAAAAGATGGTTTTGAAAAAGATCTCTCTTGTTTGGGAGTTCAATGAAGGAAAAGAAAATATTTTGGATGATTTCTTAAATCCTCTAAATCCCTTCATTTGTGTATTTTACTATTTTTAAAGTTCAGGTTTTTTAGATAAAATATCAAAATTTAGTAATATTATATAATTATATACTATTGTCTATTTCTCATTATTAATTATATTTTAAAGGAAAAACATAAAATATTCTTCTATTATCATTAGTTTATTCTCCCCATCTAAGATTTCATACTCCTAAAAATGGAGATAATTGTCTTTTTTTCCCTCCTTCCTCTCACTTCCTAACCTTTTAATTCTTCTCCTTCTTCCCTTTCTCTCATAACTCCCAAATAAATTAGGAAGCCGTTAACAGCAGGGATCAAACTGTAACAGATATTTACGTGAGGAGAATATAGTTAACCACATATAATTCGTCGACCATTTATCACTACACTTCCAACTATTTTAATTTTATAATTTTCGACAAAAGCTTTTTGCTACTATAGTTATGATAAAACTTAGACATGGTTGATGATTGAAAACAGAATATAATCTGTGCTTAATTAACACTTTGCCAGTTTTGTATTTAGTGTCAATTTACTACCACTTTGGTCGATTATCGCTTTTCCATTTCGTCTAAAATGACAGCAATACATATTGAACTTAACAGCAAAATGGTATCAAACTTCTCAAAACTGGTCAAATTCCAAGGCCTATTTTCCCATTCTTTCCACAAATCTAAAAAAATGAAACAAGAAATACAAAAAACAAAATAAAAAACAACTAGATAGGCATTATTCATTAAAAAAACGGTCCTACCAACAAATTGGTACAACAGAAACAGAAATGCGTGAAATCATGAAACTGTTTTCTCTTATTATCCTTCTATTTTGCAGCTTAATAGTGTGATAACACATTACCTTGCTGCATAAAGATGTGGATTACAAAATTCTTTGATGATGGAAAATTAATCTAAGAAATCTCATCCGGGAAAAGCCTCAAACTACCCGAAAAGTTACAAGCTTATATTATTGTTAATACGGACAGATAAGACATTATTGATCAAGCAAGCTTTGTTTGGAACATTATCATTGTCCTCAATAATTTTTATGCAGAAAATGGAATCCTCAAAGCCATTCTTTGAGCAAGCCAAGGTCTATCAGGTTCTGGGTCAATAAAAGGATGCATCAGGAACTGGTCTGTCTCTTCATCCATCAATTCTCTACACCATGCTACTCGTTTCGACGGACAGCAACCCGGTCCAAAACACCTGTACTTTCGTCGATAAAATTACTCCGAACTTGAAATTAATAAACAAATTTTGAATTGTAGTCAAGCAAAAATATTTCAATTAAATTTGTACACCAAAAGGGGATTCCAAGCTACCCACAACCTATGGAGCAATGAAATGGTTGAAAGGAGATTAAGACAAAGAGTCATTTTAGAAAATCAATTTGGTTTTATTCATCTGAGGTCAACAGCGAAAGTAATGTACCATCTATGAGAAATCATAGAGAGATATTGGAGGAACCCACAAGATCAAAATCTGTTATTCAACAAAAAAACAACTAATAACACTCAAGCCTTAATGCCACCTATGGAGTTGAATATATAGACCAAACAATGCACTAATGTTGTATCGTAAATCATGTTCGTTCACAAAACATTGATATCTAAATCTTTCTTTATCATTTCACCTATAGTTTTTTCATTTCACTAATGGTTTTTCATGGTCTCTCTTCCTCTAGGAATTAGACTAACTTCTATTTGATTTATTCTTCTTAATGAGGTTTCTAACAGTCTACTCCATACATATCTGAACTACCTAAGATGTGACACTACCATCTTTTCAATAATAAGAGCAACGCCAACTTATTCCCTAATGCTTTAATTTCAAATTTTATCTTCTCTAGTGTGTTCATTCCTGCAACTAAATCAAGTTTATTTCTTGACATTTTACAACCCAACATTCAGTTTCATATAATATTGCGAGTTTATAGTTGTGCGGTAAAACTTTCCCTTAAGCTTGAGTCCTACAATTCTATCACATTTGACAGCTGAAGTTCTCCCCATTTCATCCAACCTGCTTGAATCATATGATTTACATCTCCATCAATTTCCCCATCGTCTTGTATGATTGACTCAACATACCTAATTCTAATGACTTGTGGTGTGATACGATCTCCAATCTTTACCTCTACAGTAGAATTTGTCAGTCTCTTGCTAAGCTTACACTCTATATGTTCTATCTTAAGACTTATAGGAAAACCATATACTTCTAAAACTTGTCACTACATTTCTATCTCCCATTTAATTTGACTTATAGGAAAAGCATGTATTATGATACTCGTTATTGGATATGCTTGATAAGCACATCCAAGACCAATGTAAACAAGTAAGAGCATAACATTGACCCTTGGTGTAGTGCTATGGTGATAGCAAAATCTTTTGAGATCATATTTTGTGTTCTCATACTAGTCTTGACCCATCATACATATCATTGATTTGCTCGAATGTAGGAAATTTAAACACCTTTTTCTCTAGAGCTTTTCATAATACATCTCCGAGCACCTTATCATGTCTTGCCCAAATCAATGAAGATCATGTGCCAGTCCCTTTGATTCCTTCAGTATCTCTCCATCAATAGTTGTAGCAAATATATAGCCTCTATGGTCGACATCTCAGCCATAAAACCGAATTGAGTTTCAGTGTACGTTTCTCTTGACTCAACCTTCGCTTAATTATTGTTTCTCATAACTTCATAGTGTGGCTCATGAGCTTAATCCCTTATAGTTCATACAATTTTGCATGTCGTCCTTGTTCTTATAAATGAGGATTAAAATCTTTCTCCTCCATTGATCTGGCATGTTCTCAGACCTAATGATCTCATTAAACAACTTTATGAGGCAACTAATATTCTGCTCACCCTAGAACCTTTCAGGCCTCAATAATTGTATTATGCGGTCCAATTGCTTTGTCATTCTCCATCCTCCTCAAAGCTTCTTTAACCATCACGTCGTGAATTATACAATAAAATGTATAATTGTGATCCTCCTCCTTCACTTTTAGTTTATCAAAAAGATAAGGTATGACGTCTCTCATTGAAAAGCTTGTAAAAATAGTTCTTTTATCATTCCTTAATAACTTTTTAATTTACCAAGATTTTTTCATCTTCATCTTTAATGCTCCTTTCGTCCAAGTCTGATGTCTTTCTTTCCCTACCATTTGCAAGCCTGTAGGCACTTCTTTCACCTCCCTTGATACCTACAGATTTGTATAACTGATCATATGTTCAATCTTTAACTTCGCTCACCGCTTTCTTAGTCTTTTCTTAGCTACCTTTTATTTTTCCCAACTTTCAGTATTTTACCTGTCATTCATTGATTTGAAAAAAACCCTATCCTAATATGGCAACATAATTTTTGTGGAAGGCTTTCGAGAAAAGAGGAGTGTGTATAGTCTATATTCTAGCAATAAAAGATGTCTATGTTGGAGCTAAAAATAATGTGAGAACACATGGCAGGGAGACAAGATTTCCCTATGATTAGTGGACTGCAAAAAGGGTTAATTTGAGTCCCTATTCATTACCTTAGTCATGGAGTTATGGACATACTTACTAAATATATCCATGAACCGATGTCATAACGTGTGATTTTTCAAATGATATAGTCGTAGGCAAAGCTTCGATAAAGAAAGAAACACCTCGAAAGTTAGAGTTGTGAAAACAAATATTAAAAACAATTGAGACTTCCAATTAAGTAGAAGAAGTATATGTAAGTTCAACAAGAAGCATGCTAATACAAGCTATTAGGTGAAAATGGAGATAATTAAATACCACAAGTAACATGGTTTAGGTATCTTGAATCTATTAAACAAAATGACCAAGAGGAAGATATAAATTATAAGAATAAGCTACTAGATAAAAAAGAGAGTTGTTTCGAGTGTTATTTGTGATAGAAAAGTAAATATATTAAACAAAATGACAAACAATGAGGAAGATGTAAATCATAGAAATCAAGCTACTAGATAAAATGGAGAATTGTTGCGGGTATTATTTGTGATCGAAAAGTGTCTCACAAGCTTAAAGATAAATATTACTGCATATCCATAAGACATGCGATGTTGTATAGTACTAAATGTTGGGTGGTAAAAATCCCACAAGAACATAAGCTCAATGTTGCAAAGATAAGGATATTCCGTTGGTTGAGTAAACATACTAAGCAAGATGGGATTAATAACAAATGCATTAGCAAGAAAATAAGGATAGCACCTATGGTGGAAAGCATATAAGAGTGCAATGGATTCTGACTTGTCATACCTGTATTCATAAAAGCAAGCACTTCTCTCATTCTCTGTGTTCCCCCAGTTATCCCATCCATCATGTTTTATACATGGATCCATATATGTGTATGCATAGACCACTCTTCCAAAAGGTCCCCACGGTCGTCCAAGATGTGCATATGAATTTTCTCCATTACCCGTGATAACGCATCTGCAGTGACAACAGAGACCATTCACATGTAAAATAAAATACAAATATAAGGAACCGAAGGATCAAGAAATAAAAATTCGGTGACCAGGGAAGACTAAACCAATAACTTAAATGAAGTGTTGGACACTATTTTTCCTTGTAAACATAAATATCAAGCTTGTTAGATACTATTTCACTCGAACAATTTCAGAAGTTTCCCCTATACTCTCTCTTACTTTTGATTTTAAAAGCATGCTTCCATTATCAGAACCATTTAGTCATCATTGACTTCTGCCCATGTTGAATTGGAGGGTTTTGGGTAAGGATGGAGAGAAAAAGAGAATAGAAACTCAAAATAATATGAGATTGATATTGATATCGATACTAACATGATCATAATGTGACACAAAAGACGAACTCAAAGTCCTATTTATACTATTACTAGACTTCTAGTCCTATTTGAATAAGCAAACAAATCAGGGAATATAAATAGAAAATAAATCTTAGGCAAACATCTAAGATACTCTAAAAGAAAAAAGAATGACATAAATATGGAGAATTTTTTTTCATATATTCTAACAAACCCCATCATGAGTAGTGATTTCAGATCATAAGCACCAAGAGAGAAGAGAGTGGCTTAGGATACAAAGTAACTATCAATATTTTTCAACTCAGTTTACATTGTTGTATGAAAAACATGATCTTAGGGACTAACGCTTTCCTTATTGGACAGGTTAAGAGCTTCTAATCACTAAAACGTAGTAATAAGTGGAATATGTGATTGTTAACACTAGACAATGGCCAGTAACACACCTCAAGAATACATAACCAGTTGATTCCTGTGAAGATTTTCGGCCCTGAGCGGTTACGAAACCAGCAGATTTGCAGTGGATGTGACAGTGCTCCAAAAGAGCAGTGCTATTGCCAAAGATGAAATCCACACTTCCTTCAATATAGCAATCTTTCAAATATTGTTTGCCATAATGTAAGTACAATGTGTCCTGCATCATAATCACAAAGGAAATTTATCCCTCCATATCTCCTCTAGATTGTCCTCTAATCTGTTTGCCATTTGAGTTTTAGAGGAGAAGGAATGGAAAGGGAAGGATTTGGAGTTATCTCATCAGTGTATTTCATAACTTTTAAGCCTTCTCTTTATTTCCTCTCCAAAACTCAACTCACAAATAGACCCTAATAAAATAGGAACCTGGGCCAATATATTGACCATAAGACCACCTAGTCTGCCAATCGTGGCCCCAGGTTACTTTAAGATACTATTATTTTCAAAAGAACATAATAGAAAGGTGAAAATCACAACTTATACAAACAAATCATCCAACAAACCAATCACATAATCAATCTTTCTTAAATATATGTATATGGCAAAATGAACTATTTGATGGTCTTAAAAAACACTTCAGCAATTCAACAAGCATAAATTGTCTACATAAAAAAATTCATGAAGCCTCTAATCTATATTTATCTTTTTGGTTTAAACCACAAATATCCTCTACTGAGGCAATCATTTTCGAGCCGGGTAGAACCACTGAGCGGCAAAGAACTCCCTACGAAGTAATGCAACTACATTCACAGGGAATCAAGCGTCTAACGGTTAACCTATGTAAACTAATACATCAAGATAATGAAGTTACCTGCCACCCAAGGAACCTGCAATTATAGAAGGCGCATCGATCAGCTGTTACTCTAATTGCCACTGCTTGCCCTGAACCCTGCGAGAGATAAAGAAAGGGAGAAGCACTGTATAAGGTCTATCATAGTTTGTGCTTGGAAACAAATTTTCTACATAGTACTTAGAAGATACTAATTGGGATGCAAAACTACAAAGCAACTATAGCAGAATATCTAATAATTTTAAGACAGCATCTTTGACCCGTGACAGAATAAATGTCAAACTACATATATTAACATAACATGTCAACTACCAACAAAGGTAACTATCCAAACATGTTTTCATGACAAACAGAATCGTACCACCACTTTTCCTTTAACTATTGCATGCAAACTCATTTACCAAACAGTTCAACCCAGTACTCATCAAAGTCATGACACATAAATTAGCACAAGAAAATACCTCGCGCATAATTGTCTCCGGGTTGATGGAGGATTCTTGTTGTTTAGACAAAAAAAGCTGAAGATTTTACAAGCATTACCTCAGGTGAAGAGTTCTCAAAAGTAATATTCTCTGCAATAAAGTCCTCCCCTTCCACAATGGTACTTCCACAACCAAATGTCCCAGTCCCTATCACCTTGGCAGGCTGCGACAAAAATCCAAAACCAAACAAAAATTAACAATTTGACTCATATCCATTAACACATTTGAGGAAAACATATTCAAAATGTAAAAATTACACCTACCTCGTCTAAAGTCTACCTTAATTACACTTAACACCTTGTTTTAGAAAATATATGAAACTTACTAATTATGTTATCATTACACTTATTCACTCTAATTAAGTCAAACTACTCTTATTTCACCTTTATAAAAAGAGTGAATAATCAATTTAGTTCTTAAAGATTTTAGCGTGTACCAATTTGATTCCCAAAGAAATAAAATTCCAAATTGATATTCAATCATTGTGAACATAAGTTAAAATATTCCTATCAGATATCATAAAACATGTTAAAAATGACTATTAGAATTAGAAGGATTTAGTAGAAGAATATATTATTTTTAATAAAAGATGAACACACGTAAGAGTAATTGAGCCAAATGAAGAAAATATGAAGGAAATTTGCACACTTGATGATGATCGATTCCAGCAGCGGTGTTATTCCAAGTAAGAACAGTATCCTCAGGGCGCAGACCAGCAAGAGTGATGAAATTCTTGGTCTTTGGAACGTACACCGGCTGCCGGTATATTCCCGGCGACAAACGGATCACCGTCCGGCTAGTGTTGCCGAGAGGCACGGCGTCGATTGCTTCCTGCACCGTTTGGAAATCTCCGCCTCCGTTCTGTGACACGGTGAAAATGCATTCTGCCATTGCTGTTTTCTGATTCTATTGACGGTTGTGATTCTCTTGTCACGTTTAATGTTGTGTCGAATTGTCTTATGTCTAAGATTTGGTGTGTTCCTGAAGTAACACATGGATTCGTTCCACAAACAAAGGTTATCTTACTATGTGGTGCCAGTGTCCTTGGTTTTCCGTTTGGACCGCTCATTACTTTTTGAATGAGTCAGACTCCTTTATAGAAGAGGACATGTCTATTTATTTTTTAATGTATTTTAAAAAAAAATGTGAATTAAAAGATACAACTACAAGTATCAGACTCCTCTAACGAAGAGGACATATCTATTTTTAATGTATTTTTTAAAATAAAAATGTAAATTAAAACATACAACTACAGAAGTATTATATTTTAGTTTTTGTGTTAAAACCGTACGATACCTGCCAGTTCAACCAAAAAACTGGTGAACTGCTCCCCTAACCGGTACGGTACAGATGTTGAACCGGTCAAGTATCAAAACTGATCAAAACCGGTGAACTGACCGGTATTTCACTAAACTGGCTGGTTTATACACATATTTTTTTTTTGAAACTTAAAAAACGCATTAAAAACTCATTTTGGTTCCTAAAATTCGTGTGTAATCTCAGTGACATTTTGTATAATCTTGGAGTATTGTTTGAAAATAGGATTTGGTGCAAAAATATAATATCGATATGAGACAACTTTGACTCATTGGTGTTAAATATTAAAACTCCACATTTATTTGTTTTGTAGAGTGAGTTGTGAATGTGTCGTTTATTTATATTTTGTGATTGTTAAGCGATATTTTTGAATTGATATATGTTTTGTAATTTAGACTTTGAATTTGTTAAAGACTTATTGTTTTATGTGAATTTTGAGTAGATTATGAATATGGATTATAATTTTGAGTATCTACCTATTTGAAATTTTTTTTTATAGGTTTATATATATATAAATATAAGTATGTATGTCCGGTTTAACCGGCATGCGATTTAATTACTAAACAACCAATTGAACCATTATACCACTATACCAGTACCCTGACCGATTTGATAACCAGTACGGTTTTAACAACAATAGTTCTTTCTATACATTTTTACAGACTGTCTTTTCACAAGAGGAGTTTCACTTTATTTATTAATTGATTTGGAAAACAGTTGAGTCAGATAAGGTTGAGCTTGAAGTTACTCTTAATTAAATGAGCCAACCATACTCTTAATATGCTACCTTGTTTATTTGAGTATAGTAGAATTTCGGCACGATTCAACAGCGAAAACGTGGATGTCGTACAATACCACCTACTCTAGCGAGTATTGTTATATATGATACATATACAAGTGCTGGCTACAAGGAGCGTTGTTGTATGTTGTAATTATAACAGCGTCCCTCTATAGAGCACTGTTATATGTGATACATACAATAGGAGTGTTGTCGTGCGTATTACACATAACAACATTCTTTCTACAGAGCATTGTTCTATGTGATACATACGACAACGCTCCCATTTTGATATAAAATATGCACTAAGTATAATGTATTTATGCATACATCAAACATTCCTACACTTAATCATTTTTTGTCCTCAAGCAATAACTTAGTTTCAGAAAGAAATTAGATAAACCACCCAATACCGAACTCAAATAAGTTTCGACTGAAACAATTGATATCTGTTCCTATCCGGCGAACCAAAGGTCATGTTTAGACGCCGAGGTGGCCCCGCTTGTAGGGACCACCGAAGTTGGCCCAGGAGACAACATGCCTTCCGTACTCCACCAACCTACCTGCCAGCGCAACAGACGGGTTGCAGAGCAGGCTAAGAGACAAGAAGGGCACAGTGTACGACCCAACAGGCCGCCTGACACGGGAAAAGCATCTCCAGACAGCACCTTCGGTCGGCCACGCGTCGCACCACCAGCCAAGAGCCCAAGGTCAACTCTCACCCCTATAAATAGAAGTATCTACCAGCAGGAAGTATCTTAACCTCAACTCCTAGACTCTCTAATATTATTCTTCTTGTCACTCACTCTCTACTTCATATACTGACTTGATCGTCGGAGAACCTTTTCAGGTACCTCCACCGACGGGTCCAACTCTTTGCTGCCTTCAGTCACCCTGGCGATCGCTTCCTACCTCTTCATCAACATCTGACTCATCATTGTCCGTACTCTTGTGTTCTGATAAGAACAATATCAACCTTCATGAGAATCCAAGTTCTAACCCAATCAAAGACTTTTTATCATGTAAGTTAAATCATGTCATTGAAAAATGTTCATTCTTCTCACATCACTCTCAATGTTTGTGAGGGTACAGAAACTTCACTCTAGTTTTCTTGAAATTACATTGCCATATGCTTGACTATAGATCATATTGATAAGTACCAAAAATACCTAATTTTCATATACTTTTTATGGCACTTATCCTATGCAAATCATGCAAAACCAACTTAATTCAATACTTTTTAGATAAATTGTCACATTTTGATCTTATATTTTTTATCACCTCGTTTCCAAATCTTTGTGCAAAGTTTCTAGGAAAAATGAAGAAGAAGAAAAATAATCAAAAAAATAGTCAAGCAAGGAGGTGTCCACATAGGCCATTTTGATGCATACATGAAGCTGCTCACTAAGCAGCCTGGTGTGGACATGTTGCACTGCCCAACTGACTCGGCACCAACTTGTCTTGGTCAGGCACAAGCTTACACAGTCAGACTCAAGCCTGGCACAAGCCAACCTACTGAAACAGGCAGCTCAGCATGCACCTTGGGACCACCCAGCTGGAACGGCACACCTAGCCAGAGCAGAACAAGCTTCTCAAGCAGGCAGCTCAGCGTGGCCACATAAGCAGCCAAGCGGGCTGGACCCAGCACGCGTCGAACTTGACTTAGTCACCAAGCAACGTTGACATCATGCATGACTTCACTTAACTAGTATTGGGTCGGTGTGGTTAATATTGCTACCCATGTAATGATTAGGATTCTAATTAAAACTCTTCTCAAGAAAACTCTCAAGGATAAAACCCAATATCACATGTTTCCATGTATTTGATCATAAATGTTTATATTGAATAAAAAATAACATTTGGTCAAACTTAATGTCTAAGCCAATGAAGGAATATTTTTTAGAATATAGAAGCATATAAAATCTACAATAAAGGGAATATGACAATTGACGAATCAATATATGTCTAATTCTAGAGGAATGGTATTTGTGTTGATATTTCAAAATTATTAGGAAACACTTACTTCAAAGAAGAAGAAGAGGTTGAGAAAGGTGGAAAAGAGCTTCTACATGAAGTCAACAAGTAATGAAGAATTGCTAGAAGCTTGGATACGGTAAAAGATCATCTTATTGACAAAATGATATATGATGTTAATAAGGAATGGTAACTCGAAATTCCATTCAAAATATTTTTAATTTTGTAGCTCTAATATATCAAATCAAACTTAAGAATATAAATGAACCTACTGTGCATGAACATTGTATTTTAGCTTTGCAAGAAGCGCTAAATCAATTTGGACAAAATGATATATGGAATTTAGTCCCTAAGCCTAAAAATTATTCCATAATAGATATTAGATGAGTTTTTAGAAACAAACTTGATAAGTAAGGCCTTATTCTCCTCTAAAACTCAACTCGCAAACGGATCCTAATGTAATTGCCTTTTCCTCACAAGGTAGGTATCTGCTATTCTTGTCCTTTATGATATTGATGAATCAGCATTTATCTTTGTCGAATGAGAATGTTTATCTAAACTTTCTCATGAGCAAACTTCTGAAGATACCTTCTCATCAAGCTTTCTCATGGCTTAAAGAAATTCAAGCTTCTAATCTTCGAAGTCACCATCATTAGATTCTATCCATTGATGATTTAGGTGGTAGAAACTACTCTTTGCAGATTTATTTGGCATTGCATCTGATTCTGTGGAGATTCATTGCTTTTCCTTTCTTTGTTATGAACATATGATAACATTATCAGCACCTTCCCGCGGCGAACTTTCTCATGTTCATTAAGAACCTTCTCAGGTTTTCCTTGAACTTTCTCAAGCCAGAAACTGATTTTCTTAGGTAACCATTATTTGGTTATACCCTTCAATGATTTAGATGGTAGAAACTACTCTTTGCTGGTTGATTTATCATTGCATCTGCTTCTGTGGAAATTCTTGGTTTTTCTTTTCTGCTTATAAACATGCTCATAACCTCATCAGGACCTTCTTGAGGTGAACTTTCTCATGTTTATGAAGAATTCTCAGGTGTTCCTTGAACTTTCTCAAATCAGAAATTGATGCGGTCTTTCCACTTGTGGGATAGGTTGCATATACCTTCCTATCACGAGGGAGCCTTGTGCACCATACCACCTTTCTTTAATGACCTAAATAGTTGTGTTCCTGTTTCAAAAACAGTCATGCATAGGATAAAAGCAGTGATATTCAATTTATAATAGTAAGACCAGTGGTATTCAGCTTATATATTAGGACCCATGATATTCAACTTTTAACATAGCTAAATATCACCAAAGAATAGACTATGGAACTAACAAACATGAGGAATCTCTGAACAATGGTTGCTGAAAATGCACACCAAAATTTCATGCTTCCACCCAACTACAGCCAGGATTTTTTCTAGCTCCACTATCTAACATGGCCTTCCTCATCTGATTGGCTTCTGCAGTTCGTCCAGCAGCAATATAGATATCACGAAGGAGAATATAGTATCCCCCTTCATCTGGCTTCAATTCCAACAACTTCTTTATAACCTTCTCCCCCATTTCAACATCACCATGAATCTTACAGGCACCAAGTAGTGCTCCCCAAACGACATCATTGCATGGAATTGGAATGTTTGTAAGTAGATTATATGCCTCCTGTAGCCGTCCTGAACGTCCCAATATATCTACCATAGCTCCATAATGCTCAATCCTTGGTTCAATTCCGTACTCCCTTTGCATGCTCTGAAACAATCTAATTCCTTCATCAACCAACCCCTTATGAGTGTATGCAACTAGAAGTGCCAGAATTGTCACCCCATCAGGCACAACTCCAGAACGAAGCATCCATTCGAACAGCCAGAATGCATCATCAGCCTCCCCATGGTTAGCGCACGTTATCATCATCGTATTCCATGTGATCAAGCTCTTCCTCTTCATGCCATTGAACACATGCCATGCCTGCTCCAAGCATCCACACTTTCCATACATATCAATAAGAGCATTGCAAAGTGCAGCCATCCACCCAAACCCATTCTCATCTATGAACTGATGTACCATCCTCCCCGTTTCCAGATCTCCCAAATTTGTGCAGGCTGAGATCACGCTCACCATCGTAACTTCGTCTGGGATCACTCCTGCATACCTCATCTCCTCAAACAACTCCAGCGCCTCCCTCGGCCTCTTTGCCTGGGAATACCCAGACACCATCGCAGTCCACGAAATCAAATCCCTCTCAGGCATTTCATCAAAAACCCTTCGCGCAATATCCAACTCACCAGCTCTTACATAAGCAGCAACCAATCCTGACCACGAAACAACATCCACCTCAAAACCCATTTTCAAAGCTTCCTCGAAAACTCTACAAGCCGAAACAGTCACACCCCTCGAAGCATACAAATGTATCAATCCATTTTGGACATATAAGTGATAACAGAATCCACTCTTCAAAACTGCACCGTGTATCTCATCTGAGCCCAATAACAACGGCAAGTCAAGTTTTGTCCTCGACCGCGACTTGAGCAAGAAGGTATACGAGTATTCATCCGGGGGCACGCAATTGTGCCTCATGCGGTTGAATAAGTGGATGGAATGCCACGGAGAGGTGCTTTTGGAGAAGCCGCGGATGAGGATGTTGTAGAAGAAAGGTGTTGGTTGGGGCATTTGGTCGAACATGTGGTGTGCGTAGTTTAAGTCGCCGAACGGCGAAACAGCGGCGAAGCGGAAGAGCTTGCCGAGGACCACCGTGTGTTGGTGGAGGGATGTGCGGAGGGCGTGGGCGTGGATGATTTTGAGGTGTCGCATGGAAGTGCATGTTTCTGCCATGTGGGATAGTGTTGATGCAAGAGTCGTGGTTGTCATTGGAGCATAGATGTTTTTTTTTGCTGTATTTTTGTTTGGATAAAATGGATTCAAGATAGAGAGAGAGAGGGAGAGAGAGAGAGAGAGAGAGAGAGAGAGAGAGAGATGAATGTATAATTGATGAGAAACATGGTTGGCACAAGATTCATAATAACTAGATGGGAAAGACTAGCTTCTGAAGTGCAAATTAGTTGGCATTATTAGACATTGAATTGAGTAATCAAATTTGTGACCGGCTACTAGTTTTGTAGAAGTTGTGATCTCAATTTACGATTTCTGTTAGTAAACATTTTGCAAGTTTAAAAGTCGGTATGTAAAAATCCGACTTCTAGTGAAAGATTTTAAATTATTTGCAGAAATTGTTAAAGTAAATCATGACTTCTACACTTCAAAAATATCACACTTAGAAGTTGTTAAATCTACACTTTAAAAATAACACACTAAGAAGTCGTACATTGGAAATTCGACTTCTAAACAATATAAATAACACATCTAAAAATCGTTAATTAAAGGGTGTCGCGACTTCTATATTGAAGTCGTACATTGGTAATCCGACTTGCAAAGAATATAAATAACACACTCATAAGTTGTTAAAGGGTGTCATGACTTCTATATAAAAATCGTACATTGGATTCACAACTTTCTAAAAAATACTAAAACAGTAACATATTATCACATTTTTTAATCCAATAACTAAAATATATATTTGCTTTGACGCCAACTAATATCTAGTTCTTATTTCGTTATTGCTAGAAGAAATTTGCAAAATTGATTTTCTCTTTTGTCTTGTACTTGGAGAAGACAACATGGATATTATATTATAAGCTCTTTTCCTTGAAGTACACCTCTAAATTAATTAAGCTTTGGATTTTGGTACCCTAACAATTTTTAGGTCCATTGGGGTTAGCATTGGAACTTTATCCATTCATAATTGATTGTAACATCACACTCCTTGGTATTACATAAGTAAGATGTGTTTCCATGGAAGGTATAATAGAAACAGGTAAGAGTAGAATCAAAATATTATTAAGTAAGCATTATATGTTTCTTATATGATATTTTTTGTGATTACTCTTATTATAACCTAATTCAGATCTATAAACAATATTCTTTTCATTACCAAGCTCCACATCCAAAATTTCACCACACATTGTGAACATTGTGATTAGTCTTATTATGATATTTTTAGCCATTAACATTATTTTGCATTTCATTTAGACTTACCACCAATCAAGTGTTTTGGTATATTGCCCCCATTTTGTATGGCATTCCATATGTCAATATCAATAGAGTTAGGATCCTCTCCTTTAATGGAGAGATAAGTACACTCAAAACAAGAGAAATTAAGTAATATGATTTGACATTTTCATCTCTATGTGTAAATGTAAAAGTCATTACGTGCCTCTGAATTACTAGAAAGGATCTTTTCCTATATCAATACCATCAATGAAAATCTACATTAACTTTACAATAGGATAACCTTCATCCTTGAAAAGATTGATTAAGTATATAGAGACACTTCTATTATAAAGTTTGCAGGATATAAAAGGAATTTTACATTGATATCTAAACTTGGAGAATCATATGGTTTGTTCAAGTGATATGTGATTTTTCCCCTTTAGAATAGAAATGTCTCATACATGTAGCTAGAAAAAGTAAATATAATTGGGGAATCATTTAGATTATAAGTTACAAGTTCTTAGGAATTGTTTTCTAAAATATACTAATTCAATGTTACAAATACAAACCATCAATATAATCTATGATGGGCAGAATTCTCAAATTAGCACAAAAATATAAAAGAGAAAAGATAATAATGTATTTGGATACATGAGGAAAGATCCTTGAAGTAGAAGTAAGATCCAAGCTTATAAAATGAACAAAATTGGTGTGAAGGAATTTAAAGGAGCTTTTTCCTCTCAAAGAATGTCTTCAAATGCCATAGTTGCAGACCAGCCACAGATAAACAAACCAAAATTGAAAGGAAACTGAATGTGAACATTTTGCTGTTAGTTGCCATGTTAAGATCTTGCATCTCTTCCTCCCTATATCAGTCAAAATGACCAAAAAGAACATCATTTTGACAAAGCAAACAAAAAAATATTTAAGCACAAAAGGATATAGGTTGCATCAGAAAATATTATGATATTACTGCAACCAATTGGAACAGAAAAAAGTTGTTAAAAAGTCTCGAGAAGCTTTTCTTATTTCTGATTGAGTGTGATATTTATGTATTGTCAGTATAAAGATTTATACACAATCACTACATCATCTATTATATAACTCATATTGTCAGTGCATACATTTTTCTCTCTTTCTGTTTTGTCGGGTAGGCATAAGGATTAAGTGTTTTCATCCTTACTGGTCTTTTGTGGAAAATAAAGCATTAGGAGTAGAATCATAGATTTATAGTGCAACATGGATCCCTTTCCCTCTTGAATGGTATACTTCACCATATCATTAGTAGAAGATATTTTGTTCTAGTTTAAATGAAACAAAGCTATACTTCAAGTTCTTATCACTATCTCTTTGACCCAAGAATAATATATTACCTATATCTTCCACTAAATATGTTGAATGAACCCAGTAAAAAGTATTTTCCATCATAAGTTGAAATGCAGAAACATTATGCACCAAATAAAGAATGCCAAGGTAGAAGTCATGATGTTTATACCTTTCGCGAAGATAAAATATCTCATCGTGGATGGATGTGACGGTATCGTATAACTTTTTTAACTCAAATTCCATTACCTAAGAAGATGGGAAGAAACATCAAATTAGGAAACATACAGAACAGAATAATAAATTTATCAATAGTTCAGAAATCCCTATAGCTTGCATATCAAGCAGATAAGAAGTCAATGAGAAATTCACTAACATTTCGAAAACACTTAATGTCATAATCCCTTCTCAAGGTACACCTAAACATTCCGAAATCGGGTTCACGATATCACAGAACAGACTTAATAGCTGATCTAAAAAGAGAATCATAAACAAAGTGAATGGTGTTGTATACATGAAATAGAGATTCAAAAGCAACCAAGTGAGATAGTGTATCTAATCACCACCTTTATAAATGGAAAGACAGTTTTATTAAATATGCATTTTCCGCCGAATGATTCTGGTAATTTTGCATTCAATAGCTGATCATATGAATTATGCATTTTTAACAATTCTTATTGACTCCTTTCTGCATCTTCAGATGAAGACAATGCTACCACAATATTGCATTTTCAAATACATGGGATTGAAATGCCAGATATATCACTTTGTTTAATCAGTCATAAATCATAATACCACAAACTACTAAATATGTTGAATTCATATCACTCAAAATGCTGCAATGATAAGAAGTAAAAATCATATATAAATGAATCCTAAGTCAAAGAACATTAGGACTTACTTCAATTTTCCCTTTCTTAGCAACATTCAGCCAGTCCTTGGCTGCAACCCCGGATCTCCAATCAAATTCAACATTTAGAATAAGCACAGGATAGTGATCAGGTGCCCAAAAGCAAGCAATGTAGTCACCAGCCTCAGCTGCAGTAAATGCGAAATTTCCGGATTCCGCACGATCCGCATCGTGATAACTGTTCCCTAAAGGCGAACTAACCTGACAGCCAAACAAATCATAAACAAGGCAGTAGATGGCAGAATTTGTGAGTGAACCATTTTAAATTGAGAAAGCTCAAAATCTATACAACAGCAACTAAACATTTTCCCCCTAATTTGGATCGGCTATATGAATCAAATGAAACTATGTCTATAGACAAACCATTTAAATCGAAAACATCAAAACCAAAAACGGAAATTAAAAAAGTAAACCTTATAAAACAAGTAGACAGTTATCCCACAAAAGATTCAGTTGTCCTTGTTCTTGTAAATTTCCTAGTTATACTTTCAACCAGTGTTTTAAATTATGGTTGCACTCGCGATTGTGATAACGGTTGCATTTACTGCGATTGTGGTCATTGTGGCCGTTGCGGTATGGATTTCGAGATATGAATTATTTTGTGATAAAAATTATATTTTTGTATTAAATGAGGTTCGATGCGCTCTGATGTAGCTTGATGCGACCCAAATATAGTCAGCTCGATGCAGCAACATCATTATAATTCGATGCTATAGCAATTGCATTATGATTCCACAACCACAATATTGCAGCCGGATTACGTGGGTTCCACAATTCAAATCAGTGCTTCCAACAAAAAAGCACATTTTCATCGTGTTAATTCATAAATCTACGACAACACTAATAACCAAGCCTTTGCTCACCCGATATAGTTGTCTATATAGAACAAACAACACAATATCATACCGGAAACCATGTCTATAAACAAACCATTTACAACAATGCATAAACAAACACAATTTTTTTGTTAAAAAAACAAGGACATTTCCAAATTTGAAAATCATGGTTATGGTTTTGTGATTAGAATACCCTGCCAGAGATCTTATGACTATCAGGAATGGGATATCCATCGTTAGGATTAACGACGGAGTACTTGCCGACGGTAACGGCGTTATGTTTTATATCCTCTGAGATGCATTTTGTGTGACCAGATTTCAGCTCGAATTGCAAAGAATTCACGAATCTAAACATCAATGTCGAAGCTATAACTTTAAATAGAAGAAAGGGAATTGAATTGGACATTGTGGAAATAATATTTTCTTGAATTGAAGAATCAGATGCAGAATTAAGTTTCAACATTGGAAATATTTGTTGTTTATATATATATTTATGTTATGGAAACTGATGGTTATCATCTGTTGTTACTTTGAAAGAGTTCCATAATCACTAAATCAATTATGTATTATGAAAACATGTTAAAAGAGTATAAGTTTTAAATATCTCTTACAATTATTAATGCACTTTATAATGAATCAAAAATAATTAATGAATATTTACTCTTGTATTATTTGAATTTATCTTCACAATATATTATATTTTGTTTGACTTAATAGTTAATACACTTGTCATTATTTTTTGTTTAAGAAATTGCATTTATCTCCTACATGGGTGGTGTATGTATATAATTAGAGATAGTTTGTGTAGGTTTTAAAAATGGAAGAATGATTTATTTAATTTCAATAAAACATTAGTTAATTTACTCTTATATTTATTGTTTAACAATTCTAATTACTTTTGGAGTATATATACAATGTAGATTTATCATTCATTTGTATTATTTAATTATACTTAAAATTAAAGTCTTAATTAAATATGACTTACGTATGATAATTTAAAGAATAGATTTAATGAAATTATAGTGTAATTTACTTTAAATCAGTTTCTGATCTATTTTAAGAATTGCATCTACACAATTTGAGGTGATCTCATTCATATTGAGTGGGAGACAATATAAGTTGAACGGCACAATCTTGTAGCAAGCATCGCTATTACATTAATAATATCCTATTTAGACACAATTTTAGGAATTTGAATTTACAATTATAATTATACATTCTCTTCAGGTCGTCCCAACTGGTAATAAAACCAGGGGCCAAGTAATATAACCAATCTTTCGAAGTGTCCTCAAGTGAATAGGAATGAGATCAAATATGGATGAGTCCAATAAAGTCTAAAACACTAAATCATGTGAAACTTATGCAACAAATGGATTAGTCCACTTTTGAGCACATATGACACATCCTCATTAGGATATTGGATACACAAGCTTTCGTATGTGAAATCAGGTGCAGTCAGCTCCCTTAATGTCCTCTCACGTGGGATTGGAGGTGGTTCAGCCATATTTTCAGAGTATGCAACAGGATGCACAGAAACAATAGAATCAGTATCACTATCAGTTAGATTAACACTAAGATGAAAAACTCACAATCTAAATTTAAATTCCTAACTTGTCTAACCAAACTATGAAATGTTCTATCAATTTCAGGATTTATTGGATGCAAAGAGTTAGGATTTCCCCTGGTCATGCACTAAATGCAGCAGTAAGAACCATGTAGTGCAGTAAGTGAAATACACGTTAAATTTCAGTGATCAACCAAAACTTTGCATCAATAAAATCATAATACCATAGGAAACATCCATAAAAAGTTTCAGGACAAAACTCAAAGCCTAAATAATTTAATTAAATGCAACAAAATAAAAAAAATTGGAAAAATAAACTTGTAAAATAAAAAAGAAATAGTAAACAGACTCTTTTTGGATTTTCAGGGTGGGTTCTACAAACACACTGTGTAGAGAAAGAATCGTTGGATTTTTCTACCCCAAACGTATATATAATATGTCCAATTCTGATCAACAGTTCCAAAGTTATGCCAAAACTAGAAAATCAACGGTAAAACTAGTCACTACTCGTTTGTATCGCACAACTAGCAGTAAGGTGATTGACTATGATGCATCTAGTATTCAATACTCAATATGTGATGAAAGAAGTGTGGAAACAAAGTTTCATGCAAAAATACCAACCATAACTATATTAATCAACATACACCCGAATCAACCAACACGCAAATAGCTAAACAAGACAACAAACAACAAATAGTGAATGTTACATACAGATTTTGAAACCCAAGCAGAATGGTTATTCTAAGACACACACTAAAATATACTAAGAACCTTTGGCAAGAACCGATAATCTCCGACAGCGGCGCCAAATTTGATCGAGGTCGTATCCGATACAAATAATATAACAATTAAAACTACAGTACTAGGAAGTGACTCCTAAGTCGTTTCTCAAGGATTATCTTTTAAGCAAAGCTTCAAACATCTTATACTCACACACACAATGAGGTTTTTGTTATGGGATAGTATGAACATAAATCAAATTCAGAAACAGTAGTTAAACAATGTAATAAAATGACTAAATCTCTTTGGTTCATTTATTCACAACTCAATCTTCGGTTTTAAAAGATTATTTTCAGATTCCAATCATTAACTTATGAATTTGTTGAGAATCAATTAACTAAGCGATAATCAATTCAATGTTCCAAAACCTAAACCTCAAACTAGGCGAAATCAGTATGAGCATGAAACGATTAACAAATTCACACGAATTAAGCATTCATGCACTAGAGAGAGTACTCAACTAAGTGAAGATAAACTCAACCAACCAGTTTATAAACAATGGCATTAAGCAAACCATATTCAGAAATAAGATAGAAGAAATCAACAATAAAGAAACCGAAAATGCATTAATAACAAAACCTCAAAAGTTGTGATACATTACCAAAGGAACTTAGTCCAAAAATTTAGCCTTCCATGGCAATGAAAGAATAAACCGAAAATAAAAAATGAAGAATGAGTGAAACCCTAGCAGAGCAAAAAGAGGGAAAACGAAAATGTGTTTATGTTTCAAAGTGAGGAAAAGTAAAGTGTGTGTGTGTTTGGAGTGGGGAATCCGAATTTAACCCCTCAAACACACATAAAACCGAATTGGGCCTAAACAATTGACCCAAAGCTAAATTACAATAAAAACAACTCCTAAAATAAAAATACAATCTTCACTTCAACACCTATCCTCGACTTCCATAATGTCCAAAATGCGATTGATGCCAAATGTGATATGAAAATGATAATAGATTTAATCAGGCCAAATAATCACAAATTAACTCATTTTAGGAAGATTAGTCCAATAAAGTCTAAAACACTAAACATGTGAAACAAAGTCAATTAGGCACCAAGAATAATCAATCATGCTAAATTAAGGTTATGAAAAGTGTGTAATATATTGCTCATCAAAGGTAAAAAGCTCATGTGTGATGAAAGAATCTATAAAAAGGTGAAGAAGAAAATAAATAAATAAATTTCCTTCCTTCACATTTAGAAAATCTCAAAACAAAAAAAAGGAAAGAAAAAGAAGAAGAAATACAAAGTATACTAAAAGAGAAGGAACTGAAAAAAGTGCGTTGTAAGGAGAAAAGTTGATTGAGAAAAGATCATATGATAAAGTAAGGCCTATTAAGAGAATCTCAATGCTTCAATCAGATGTTTAAAAAGTTTAAGTATTTTGGGAAACATTTGTAAGCCTTTTGAATTATCCTTTCTTTGACTATCTCACCTTAAGTCATTCACCTTGGCCCCATTACAACCATTTAAATATCTCTTGATTTTTGCATGCATTCAAATACAGTCAGTGGTGATTTGGTCTATAATCAAGCATATTGTAATTTACTTTCATGAAATTTTTTGACCGAAACACTATGACCCTTAAACACATGAGAGTGATGAGAGAAGAGTGTCCCTAATTCCTGCAATTGTTATGACTTAAGGACTTAGCTTGAATTAAATTTGTTTATGATTTTCTTGTCTTAATGTCTGGATTGTTTTAAAACTAACATGAGATTTCTTGTTATTTCGGGTCATGGTTTCTATATCACCATTCATACATGATTATGAAAGTTAGATATAATACTTGATTGAGGACAAGCAAGAGATAAGCTTGAGGAGATTTGACGAGTGTGAAATTATGTTACATTTGCATTGCATTTAACTTAAATTTTAGGACATAATTAGGACTTTAGGATTGTTTTTAGCTTTTATTTCTCTTTGTTCGGGGTGAGGGGATGTTTTTGGCTATGTTGTGCAGTTTGGATGGATTAAAGCCAAAAAGAGCAGAGATTGAGTGCAAGAAGATGAAATTCAGTGTTGAGGCTATTCGAAGACCAATTGAAGAGCCAAAAGAAGTCATAGATGCTATATTATATTCCTATTTTTAGATTTGTTTTGTTAGGCTTAAATATTTTGCAATTAGGATAAATAAGAGTTCTCTCTCAAACACTTTACAATTTACATTGCAATTCTCTAATTTAAAAATGGGGATTCTCTTCTACGTCATGAGTGAGTAATTCTTTTTGTTTCTAGGATTGGGCTTATGCCCTTTTACATTCAATAAATACTTGTTCTTACTTCTATTTCATTGAGTGTTGTGATTTGAATCATTAAACTGAGTTTTATTCGTGTGAGTTTTTTGGCCAACAAATTACATCTCTTAGATACATTGGGGAAGGACCGAGAGGTGAACCCAACTATCTGATCATTCAGTTATTCAAACTTGAATCCTAATTCACGAGAGTAGTATTAGGATTCTCGGGGGTTTCTGGAATTCACCTTGAGTTGCTATGAAGCGATTGGATAGAAAGATCCAAGTAAAGGATTTGATTGATAACCGTACCACGAGAGTAGGTGCGACTTCAATTGAGTACACGTGTCAGACCTCAAGAGATGATGACACATATCAGAGAGCAATTCATCCTCACAACTTAAAGTTCATGAAAATGAGCAAAACAAGGATTTGCGAGTGTAAATGCGGTAACCCTTATCATGTGAACTATTCTAAATTTGATTTTAATCATTTTTAATATTTTCATAATTATTATTGTCAATGGTCAATTGTTCTAAATTCACTTTTATTTCCTTATTTGTATTAAGTACAAATTAATTGTTATAATTAAAGGAATTTTTCAGTCTTTGTGGGATCAATATTTTATTACTTAACGACATAATTGTGCCGATTTGCCCTATCACTCTCTCTCTCTCAAATTTGGCAAGGCCCTCTAAATCTCTGGGTAACTTTAACAGATTTCAAGATTATGCTAATACCTTTAGTCGGGACTACTCTCATAAAATGATATCCTTTTTTCATTTCAATAGCCTTCCTTTTGTTATCGTAGTGACATTTTTTTTGAATTTGAGTTGTCTTCATGTTTTCCTTTATCATCATAATCTTCATATTTGTTTGTTCAATCACATCTGGTCATAACACCAAATTCTCTCCTATCTCAAACTAGCATATTGGAGCCCTACGCCTTCAATTGTACAAAGCTTCAAATAGTGACATACCAATACTTGAATGAAATTTATTGTTATAAGGTAATTTAGCTAGACGCAAATACATGCCCTAACTTTTGATTTATTCAAGCAAATACGCTTTGAGTAGGTTTTACAATGATTGAGTGGTCCTTTCTGATTGACCTTATGTTGGTGGATGATACAAAATGACCATTTTCAATCTAGTCCCCAAAGCAACTTGTAGACTATTCCATAAATCTGAAGTGTATTTGATATGATTCTGGAAGGAACTGATAAGACCTCAAGTGTGTGAAACACATTCTAAGTGTTAAACCTTTAACTTTTGATGATTCCAAATAGATTAAATAAGATTATGTTGAATTGTCTTAACATTCTAATATTGTACATTAAGTATGCAGATAAATTAGACTAATACTTCAACTTATTCAAACTTGGAAATATAGATAATAAGATTTGTCAAAATTTAGGAAATGTTTGTGTTCAAGACCCGTCTATCTTCATGACTTTATTTGTGTTCAAGACCTATCTAAATTCATGGCTCTTTGACATTAAAGATATTTATGAAGCTAACTCAACATCTCTAGACAAGAAGGCTCCATTAAGAAAGATACGCTTTTTATGTGAGGAATTAAAGTCCTCAATCAAATGAGTTTTGTCCACTAGATAATTTTTTTTTGTTTTTTATTCAAATTATGTCTTTAGAGGTGTTTTTTTTTAATTTCTTCTCAGTTCAACTAAGTTAATCCTTCATTCTTATTTGGTCTACTCAAACATAAGTCCAAATATATAGAACAAGTGATTCATTTGAAAAACACAAATAATCTAAAAGTTATTTCCTCCTAAAAAATCGGCATCCACAACAAGATCATTGAAGTTATTGGACTTGTTTGGACCTTTTCAAGTGATGATTTTGGAAGAAGTTATTATGAATTAGGTATTATTGATTATTATTCTAAATTTATATATATTTGTTCTCTCATGAAAGTCACGCATGTAAATCATTTTAGAAGCTTTCCTATGACAATAAAAAATGAACTGAATTTGTCTTTATATCTCTAATTAGTAATTATGGTGGTGAGTTTGAAAATTATGGTTTGATACTTTTTGTAAGGAGCATGATAAAAAACATTATCTATCTCCTAGAATTTGTAATAAAAAGAAGTTGTTGAGAGGAAAAGTTGAATTCAAGAGAAAGAAAGATGTACTTTGCCATTATGTCTTTCGAGAAACTTCACATAGTTTTGAGAATGAGAAAAACTTGTATAGAGACGCATGTAACACGTTATATTTGGAGATAAGTTATATGGAGACGTATGTAACACGTCATATTTGGAGACAAGTTGTATGGAGACGCATGTAACATGTCACATTTGGAGACAAATGCATTTTATGGTTTTTGATGCTATTATTTAAGATTAAATTTAATTAAAACTAAAATATTAATTTATTTTCAAGATTTTATTGATTGTCTCTACGTGGTTTCGTTTTCACACAAGTCTTTCTACCGAGAAGTTGATTATTCAATGCATAATTCGTGTTTCGAAACTGATGCACTTTGCTATTCAAAACAATTGGGATTATTAATAAAAAAAATCAATGGTGGACATAAAATAGGCCTGAAGTTAAATTATCAACTATGCTCTTATTGTTTTACCCACCCAACCTTCTTCTCCACCAAAAACCACAAACCTTCCAACACTAACATCACCAACTTCCATTCCTCACCAACCGAGTCACCTTTGGCTATATGGACAAGACACTCACAACCATAGTAATCATCATTGCACCCATCCTTCTTAGAACTCACATCATAAAAAATACTAGGATTGAATTCTCTCTCGTATTGAAATGTGAGACTATAATGGGTTAGAAGATTTAGATTTTTTATTTAAGAATTTTTTAAATCTCTACCATTAATTTTTTGAACGACATGTATGTTCATCTCATTCAGTACTAGACCATACGATACTAGAGATAGCCTATATTCAAAACATACATATCCAATTCTCCAAAGTATTACTTTTTATATATTTAACAACAGCCTTTTATTCCATTAAGTTAAATCAACTAGATGAATTGAACAATGATATAATATTTTATTAGAAGCTATATTTATTGTCAATATTTCCATATATTGGAGAAAAAAAACTCATGCCAAATTTTCCCCCTTATGTTTTTTTTCAATTTTTGGATATATGAGTGATTTTAATTTTCTTTGTCGATTATTTTTAAATACATTTTGAATATTACAAGGGATTGTAATCCTTTGATTAAATTAATTATCTATATAAGAAAATTTTCTAGTTTTATAGACACTAGTGTGTATAGACATTTCGTGTCTGTCGGTCAATATTACATGATATTACGTATTCAATTTTTATATATTTTATTTTTAAAATTAGAATGTATTTGTATAATTTTTATGTATTTATGATAATGTTTAATTTAATGTGAAAAATATAATTAATTAATGTGTTAGTGATGTTTATTTATGATTATATGATTTTTTTGTAAAAATTAAATAATGTGAAAGGCTAAACATAAAATGAAAATTACATCATAATAAAAGTTACACTATGTTTTGCTTTATATATAAGATAGATCTAAGTTTAGGATTTCATTATGAATTAATTTAATTTCTGAAGGGCAAAGAAATAATTTGATATAAAATTACAGAGGAGGAACTAGGATCTTTTATTCCAAAATCTTCCCGTTCCCATGTTCCAAGTTAATCATATCTCACCAAATCACATAAAATATTATATTATAATTTTTTAATTTTCTTTTCAAATATGTGTCAAACTTTCATTGGATTGACACACAATGAGACACAAAAAAGTGGGACTGATACCCATTCACTTATGAGATGAATGAAGTTATCTTTATTTCTTCATTCCCCAAGAGAAAACAACTACAACTCCCAAATAGAATCTTCCTTAAATTTTAGTTTTCTTTTTTAATGAGGAAATACTCTTAATTCTCTATCACTGTTAACCGTTATTATTCTGAAAATCCAGGTCCTTGTATTTTTATCATTATTAGTTAAGTTTAAAACTCAGCACTAGTTTAACATTTCCATTACAATCAATAAACAAGTTCCTGAAGCCCTAGCTTTATCAGAATCTTCATTCTTTTCCTTTAAACCTTTTTTCTCTTCTTCTCATTGCTTCTATTCAGAGATCAAGTTATCAATTTCTTCTCACACATTCGCTTTGACTTGGTAATTTCTTTAATTTTCAATCTTCAATAATCAGATTGCATGTTTTCGGTTAATTATTTTTTATAATTCTAGCGATGGATTCTTATAATTTACGATTCTGCACTCCTCAAATTTGTTCTTTCAGTATTCAGTTCATTATTCTTATTCATTCACATTGCGTCAAATTTTAGAGTCATAGACTTGTTTAATTATTCAGGGGCTTGTTACGGTACTATACTGAGAAAATCATGTATTGGTAGGTTATTTCCAATTTTCCAACTATGTATCACATATATCTGATACAATATCAATAAGATGTTGGTAGTAATTTAAGGGTCTCATTGTATCCCAGAGAGGCAAAAAGAAGTCAAATGTTTAATTTTTGGGAGTTACACTAGTTGGGAGGGACAAACATACATTCCAAAAGGATTAGATCCTTACTCATTGGGTGAGCGTAATGATTTAAATTGTGGACCACATCACATGATGCGGCCACAATATTGCGGTTGTGGTAACCGCAATAACCAGATCATACCGCAAATATGGTGTGACACAGAATCACAATGATGCAGTCGTATCGGACCACAGTACAACTACATTGGATAGCATTTCGGCCGGATCGGGCCGCATCAAATTCAAAAATATTTTTTTAAACATAAAATATTTCACAATTCAATGGCCGCAATCCACATCGCAACGACCATAATGATCAAACTCGCAGTAACTGAACCATACTTTAAAATGCTGGATGAAAGGATACCCTTGATTATACCAAAAAATATATTTTATACTAGATAACTTTCATATTTTTACATACTCTTTGTCTATATATCTTTGAATGATGTTATATATTTTTGCTGTATCTGTATGCCTACTTCGAGTTGGCCAGTCAAACAGATTGCACAGTTTTGATTTTTGGCAAAAAATGTTGGATTCTCTATGAAAAGAGTGTATTGTGTAACTATTGCTTGTTTTTTCGTTAGAAAAATGAAAATGCAACTTAGATCTTTTATATACTACATGCAAACACCTTATACATTTTAACAATATTAACAGTCAAGCTTATGTAATTTAATTGATTATTATAAAAATACAAAAAGTTCATATGTTTTTAAAGAAACATTATAACAAAGTTGTTAATTTTTTTTGTTAATCAAGTAATGACAGACTTTACTTTTTTCAAAGCTGTGCTACAGAAAAGCTGAATTTACTTTGCTTTTCTCCCTCTCCTTTTTGATGCTTTTGGCTGTAGTAATTAGTAAAGAACCTGTTAGATATGATGCTCTTGTTCTGCTGCATCATTTATAGTTGTTGAATTTCCATTTTATTGCTCATTTATTCCCTAATGCCTATATCGTATGTTTCGTGAGATTGGATTTTAATGAAACTTTGAAAGTTTTAGTTTTAATGAAATTGATTAGCTATCCATCATTCCCTAATAGATATTTTTGTCAACTAGGAGGCAATTAAAATCTTCATAGCTTGTTTCCTTCCAAGTATTTTTCTAATCCTGTTTGTGTCTTTGCTTTATGTGCATCCCATAAGATGATTTATTAGAGAGGTGCTATGGAAGGGGTTCAAGCAGACGGAAGAGTAAACGTTAGTTCTGGTGACAAGTTAAACATGACTGAAAACGGTGCTGTGACTGAAGCCATAGAGAAAAACAGAAATGGTAAGTTATTTGCATTGAATGTATAATCTCATTTATGTGCTCTGTTAACGTAGGCTTGGTGGCTGTGATTCTTTCTAATAATAGTTGTATCCTTGATGGAAGTTTGGGTATTAAGTTTTCTTTTTGGTGCTTTAATCACAGAGTCTCTTGTATAAATGATAGTTGATCCAATTTGATTGCAAAAAGTAAATATGCTTAATTTGTAGAGCTTGAATATCTTTGAGTGTAATATGTATGCATTGCCAATGTAAAGATTTATATACAATCACTACATCATCCACTATTCATTTGTAATACTTTTTTGAAGAGTCAATGTTGATTAAACATGAATAGTGAATGATGCAGTGACACTATAAATTAAGTTTCATACAGTGTCAGTGCATACATTATTTTTGTAGAAGATGTATTGTTATATATAACACTGATTGGTATTTATGATTTAAAATGAACTTTTAATATTTTATAATGCATATTTGGCATACATATCATAGAGAAGTTTTATATATGTTAAGTTGTTAATTCATGCATTCTTTTGGAAATAGCATCAATCATGGTTCAATCCATTCGGTTTAATGCGAGTAGACGCAGCTATACAAATCGGAAATTTGTTTGTTTCTGCACCAGAATTGAATGTCGTATTCTCAAATTTGTTATCACAAGGGTGTTCCACCAATCCAAGAAAGTCGAAAACCAATCCAATTATTTTTGGGTTATTTTTCTCATAAACAATCCAAACCGAATCCTGAGCAACCATTGTGCATTTTGCACACAGCAAAATAAACCGGGTCGGGTCTAACGTGGCCTGTTTTGGAAAACCTTTTCTTAAACTTTTATATTTTTTTTCATTGTTATGGAGGGAAACTGTCCTATATTTAACCCCGTTCTTATCCACTCTAAACATTTGTGCAAAACAACCCTAATCTCTTTTTAACACTATGCGCCGCTCTGCTCCATGCCTTCACGTGCTTGACCATTTTCGTTTCTTCTCGTCGTTGAGATTGCAGGTTCCCCACCCTCTATTACATGTTTTTTACTTGTTGTCTGTTTTTTACCTGCTGAGGTTGTACATCGAAATTCTTGTCATTAAATGGGTACCCTGTGTTGGAAAATCATTTCTTTATTTTTCGAAGTAATTGGATCATATTTTTGTATTTTCCATTAATAATTTTTAAAGGGTTGAACCTAAATCTGCGCAGATCCTTTTTTATTCTGACTATTAAGATTTTTATAAAAGTTCTACAACACTTTGTTAGTGTTATGAGTTATGAAATGCCAATCAAAATGTTTATAATTTCATTATTTAAAAATATAGTTTGTTGTTTTTAATTATTGGTCATGAATCTTAAGATTCACAATTCGAAAAACTTGCCTTCGGATGTGCGATTTGAAACTTGATTTGACAACCATGAATCCTTGAACATCCGTATATGTGCTTGATTCACACATGCATTCAAAAACTGTTCCTTTTTTATAAGTATTACTGTGTCTTTTTTTTGGTGTTTTCTTCTCAGATTTTGCAGGCTTGCACCTGAATCTAAGCATACCTTTTGTTATTCTGACTATTATGATTTTCTTTCATTTTTTTGATGTTCTATATTGCCTTTTGATTATGCTAATATCTAAATGTTTATAATGTTTCATTATGTAAAAATATATATTTTATCACATTGACAATGAACATGATTTATGATAGAGCATAATGACGTCGTTCGATCTATGTAGCCGACCCCACCTAGTGGGATTTAAGGCATGCTTGTTGTTATTGTTTAATTTTTTATCATGAACCTTATGTTTCACAATTTGAAAATTAGTCATCCGGGTTGCGATTTGAATCTTGATTTGACAACCACAAATCCATGAACATCCCCATATGTTCTTGATCCACATGTAGAATTGTAAGATAACTTCTTCAGCTAAGCTCATTCAATGTTTTGGTTATGCATCATATAAGTCAGTTCTCTATGCTGGTATCCAAAAGCAGAGTCTTGTTCTTTGCCTTATAATGTGCTGATTTTTAATAAGTATTTGGTTGCTGTTTAACAAGTTGTAATCCACAAGCATGGCCTTGTGGCTTCACTTGGTCGGCTACAAGCCACTGATTGGGTAATTTTTTCCTTACAGTAGGCTCAGATTCAAGGGATAGGAGAAAAAGTAAGTATCTATCTTACCCCTATACAAACAGTAGATCAAGACATAAAGATTTTTCAGATGAAACAGAGCGCATCAGGACTCCATGTCTTTCTCATAAAGCAAAGGCTTCAAGCATAGCTACCAAAACATTAAATGGATCTCCTTCATTTGCTAAAGTGGGTAGCAACAAGTTCCGGAGGAACTGGTACAGAAAATTCATCAGCTCTAGTACTATTTCCAGCAGTCCAGAATTCATAAGTTCATCTTCATCTGAATTACTTTCCGGACTTTATTCTAAAGCTGTTGATTGTACGTTTTCAATTGAGAAAAAAAGATTTGGTTTAGTTGAGTGGTTCTTTTGCAGATATAGGGTATCAGAATTTCATGATGAGGCTGAACTTGCTTCTTCCTTGGTTAATAAGGAAAGTGGAGATATAGTGAAACCCTTGGGCATTGATTTACAAGATATCAAAACTGAGAAGAAGAAGAAAAGAAAGGATAATACAGCAGAGAAGGTAGTAAGGCGTAAGATGAAATCTCTTTCTGGCTTATCAGATGTGAATATAAGCACCTCAGCCGGTGACTTATTGAGGCCTGACAACAAACTGAAACTAAAGAGAAATGGGGAAGAAGTAACTTCATTGCATCAAGATTCAAACGTTGAGATAACTTTGAATAGGAGCAGCTTCCAATACAGCTCAGTTCCTGAGGTTCCCCAAAATATGAGTTGCCTTGAATCTGAAAGAAAGCCTGAGCCTAAAAAGAGAAGGAAGACAGAAGCTGCACCAGAGCATCCTAGTAGTCAGATTGCTTCAGCATACACAGGTGCAAAAAGCACTAATTGCAGTTCACTGGTAATTGATCTGCAACTTATGTCCCCACCGATACCCGGTGATGAGAGAAGCAATGGAAAAACTAAGGAAGAATTAGCTTTCATAGGTTCAAATCCATACTTATGTTTATCGCAAGAAAAACATGGTGAAAATTTTACTAACCATAGGTTGTTGATGAGTACTACATCAGAGGTTGGTACTGTACCGGTAAAGGAAACCGGGCTGAAGAATAGAATGGAGAAAGCATCAGTAGCACATCTGAATGCTAAATTTGCTATGGAGATGCCTGATTTGAATGGTAGTGTCAATGTCCTTTCTACTGAAGTGAAATCACAGCAGACAAGAGGCTTATCTGCTTGTGAGAGACGTATTAAAACCATTAATTTCAACAGGATGGATGACAATGGAGAAGCAGTTGGAACTTGCCTTCTCCTACAATTTACTCCAGGAGTTCATGTCCCATCGAAAGAAGAATTACTGGCAACATTTTGCCAGTTTGGTCCCGTGAAGGCATCTGAAACGAAGCTGTTCAAAGACACTGGTAGTGCTCAAGTTGTATTCTTCAGAAACACAGATGCTGGTGAAGCATTTCGTAGTTTAGAGCTGAACAAACCATTTGGTGCAACTCTTATTGACTACAAGCTCCACCATGGCTCTCTTGCCACTCCACCAGCAGATCGAATAGGGATCCCAACTCAACCGACTGGGATCATTCCTCCTCCTGGAGGAGCATCTCGTACGTTAAAGCAGGGCATTGTCAGAAGTGCAGATGCTGGAGTAGCGTTTCATAGCAAAGAGCATAACAAACAATTTGGTGGAAATCCTGTTGACTACAAGCTCCATCATCTTTCTGCTGCCACTCTACCAGCAGAGCGATTCAGGACCCCCATTCAACCGACCGGGTTCATGCCACTGCCTGTTGAGGCACCTCCTCATGGAGAAGCTTTTTCTAGTTTAGAGCAGAACAAACCTTTTGGTGCAACTATTGGTGGCTTCAAGCTGCAACATCCTTTTGCTGCTACTTTACCAGCAGAGCGGTTCAGGACCCCTATTCAACCGACTGGGCTCATACCAGTGCCTGGTGAGGCACCTCCTCATGGAGAAGCTTTTTCTAGTTTAGAGCAGAACAAACCTTTTGGTGTAACTTTTGGTGGCTTCAAGCTTCATCACCCTTTTGCTGCCACTCCCTCAGCCGAGCGATTCAGCACCCCTACTCAACAGACTGGGTTCATGCCAGTGCATGGTGAGGCACCTCATCCTGGAGAAGCATTTCCTAATGTAGAGAAGAACAAAGCAAGTGGTGCAACTGTTGTTAATTCTGCTGCCATTCCCTCGGCCGAGCGATTCAGTACCCCTACTCAACAGACTGGGTTCATGCCAGTGCATGGTGAGGCACCTCATCCCGGAGAAGCATTTCCTAATGTAGAGAAGAACAAAGTAAGTGGTGCAACTGTTGTTAACTGCAAGCTTCGTCACACTTCTGCTGCCACTCCCTCAGCCGAGCGATTCAGTACCCCTACTCAACAGACTGGGTTCATGCCATTGCATGGTGGGGCACCTCCTCCTGGACAAGCATTTCATATTGTAGAGCAGAACAAAGCAAATGGTGCAACTCTTGTTAACCGAAAGCTCCAACATCCTTCTGCTGCCACTCCACCACCAGCGGAGCGATTCAGGTACCTTGCTCAATCGACTGGGCTCATGCCACTGCTGCCAGGTGGAGAACGTCCTCCTCTTCACTTTATTAAGCAGAACTTGCAGATGATGGCATCAGTGCTGGAAAAGTCAGGGAATAGTATTTCTCCCCAAATGAGAGCCAAACTGGATAGTGAAATAAAAAATCTTATGGAAAAGGTGAATTCTATGACTTGTTTTTCTCCACCAAATTCTCAACAATAGTATGAGAACCTCTCTTAAAATTGATCATCACTATAGCTAGACTATACATGACATTAGACTAGTCTTGATTTCTGTTTTAGTATTTCACAGCTGCTGCACTGGTGGACTTCATTCACCATTCTTTTACTTTGCACAATTCATTTAAGAGAATGACTCAAGAATATTTAAACATTTTGACAGTTTATGCATGGATGTCATTTGATTCAATATTATGCTTTTAAAATGCCATATCAATTTGTCTTTCATGTTTATGCTGATATATTAAGTGGCAAGGTAAATATAGTTAGGCTAAAAGAAAATGTATCTAATTTGGCTGCTGTGTTGTTTGTGATGAAAAATAATTAATTTTTTCTGCAAGTAGAATGATTTATCAAAGCAAAAATATTTTGTATTTTTATAGAGGATGAACTTGATGCAACAATAAGATTATTGCTTAGTGAACATGAGGTTATTAGTTTAAATCTCATAAACAACTTCTTCGCTTATGGGGTAAGGTTGTATATATTTACTCTTCCTAGATCCTATTAAGTGAGAGTCTCATGCATTGAGCTACTCCTTTTATGGAAAAATATTATGACTAGACAAATAAAGGTCATAATTTAAATTATGAAATATTCATTTATAGTTACATATTTTCTTTTTATAAATGTATAGTTTTTATTAGCTAATTGGTAAACATTTGGATGAGAAATATTTATTCCGAAATTAACATCAGTTACCTACCTATGTTTTAAGCTTTTAATGTGATATAAATAACTTTTTAAGTAAGATTACAAAATGTCCTCAATGCTTGAGTGTGGGACACTCATATATTAGATGTAAATTTCATCCAAATGACTTTTAACAGTGCATTGAGGGGCAGAAGGAGAAATCTCACCTTACCTTATGTCACTTTTAATTTCCCACAATCAAACCCTCGTAGCTGGATAACGATTTTATCATCAATTTTTTTTTTATATTTGTTTTTATTAAAGTTGTATTATCGTTGTTTTTTACCATGATTCATACAAAAAATACATGTAATACATAAATCATTTAAAAATTAATATGCTTAGGTAGAAAACATGTATATACCAATGAAGTGTTGGTCTAATGGTATAAGTGTTTAGGTATGTTATAAGTATATTACAGGTATGTTAAGTGTTTAGGTTCTACTTATACCTAGGCGTGGTGGGGGTATAAATTGAGGAGGATTAGTATAAATTGAGGAGGATTAGGGTTGGTGCCATCATGGGTGAACAATCCGTTATGGAGAGGATCATTGTCACTTCTCTAGCTTTATTTTGATCCCTTATACATTGGTTTCTAGATAGATTGTGGAAAGTGATTTAAATCGCAGAATGCATTATTTGCGTCAGCATGGTTGCGGTGACTACTGTAATTGTAGTGTGATTTTAAATCACAATGATGCAGCCTCATCGGACTACAACACCACTGCATTAGACTGCAACGTTATCGTATCGGACCACAACATTACCGCATTTAGACCGTATCGGACCATAACACCATCTCATTTGGATCGCATTGGACCATAACACCACCACATTTGGACCACATCAGACCATATTTGGACTACAATCTGTATCACAATGGCCGCAATGATCACAATTGCTTAGATATTGGCCTAGTCGCTTGATTACTACCCTTAACCAAAGTTACGTTTAGTACCTCCATCACCAATTGACTTAGATTATACAATGTAGAAATTCAAATTGTGTTTCTTTTACAAATAATATAAATGGAAATGCTAAAACATTTTTACAAAAGTGAACTTATTCAAATCCAAAAACCAACAATTAGTTGTAAATATAAAGCAATAAAGATTTAAGGGAAAAAAGATAAACAAAACGATTTGTAGTTGTTCGTTTAAGGATTTCCTTCGTTTAGCAATGAGTGAAAGAAAATCCATTATTAAAAGTATTCTTAAAAAGTCTTTCAAGGATTAACTAACTATTCTAACATCTCCAATTTTCAAATAAATTGATATGCTACCCTTTGCTTTCAACTTGATTGAAGACTTGTCCTTAAAGAAAATCCATTAATGGATGTTTGCTGGAATAGACACACTTTCTATTGGATGCAAATCAAAACATTTATATTTGAGTAAAATTATATAAATAATTTCTCCTTTTCTCTCTGTTCCCAATGTAAGGGCCTCTCTTTTCTGATTTCTTTGTTATGAATGTGATATGCGTATGATGTATTATGTGTTCTTGGATTTCTATATTTGGGTATTCTCTAATAGCTTATGTGATATGCGTGTGTTGTGAGTGCATGTATATGATCTATGATTGTTATGTATATGCATGTGTCAATATGCTACCCTCTCTCATTGTTTTTTATTTGACTTCCAAAACGAGTGATTGATGAATTTTTTTAAAAGAAAAATTGTTAATTAATTTGTATAATTAAAATGAAACCAACAATTTAATATTTTAAAAATTAAATTCTTTTTTTAAAACTTTTTTTTGTTGTTTTGAAACTTTAATATTTTTGTAAAAAGGTTCAATAAAATTGAGTTTTCACAATAGGATATCACTAAATTCGTATAAGGGGAATGAGGTGAATGTAAAAGGATCTTTAAAACAAAATAGGGACCGTATGAGTAGCTAGTTATGATGTTTGGGCTAACCAACTCTTTACTTTCATGAGACTGATGATGAATCATGTTTTGAGGGATTTTTTGAAAAACTATGGTTCTATATTTTACTGACATTTTGATATACATTGGAATCACAGAATTGCATGTTTGACATCTTAAATCTATGTTGGTTGTTGTTAGAGAAGAAAGGTTCTTTCCAAACCTTGAAAAATTATTTTATGTATTGATCTTCTAGCGTTTCTAGGATTTGTAGTATGTTTAGTTGATAAATGAAGTGTTAGGGCCATATAGGATTGGCCCATGCCTAAGAATGCAAGTGAGGTAAGGAGTTTTCATGAACTAGCCAATTTCAATACAAGGTTTGTTAGAAACATTAGTACATTAGCTTCACCCATTAATGAAATAATTAAGAAAAGTGTGAGATTTAATGGGAAGAAAAGTAAGAGAAAATATTTACTACCCTTAAAAATGAATTAATGAAGGCATTCATTCTTATGTTGCCTTACTTTGCTAAATGTTTTGAAATTGAGTATGATTCTTCCGATGATGAAGTTAGGGTAGTATTATTGTAAGAAGGGTTTAGGGTATATTTGGGTGATTCTCTCTAGTACGGGAGAGTCCAATACTGAAATATGAGACTACAATGAGTTTGAAATTTTATAACTTTTTATTTTAAAATAATTTTAAATCTAGACTGTTAAATTTTTATAAGACATTGTCACTATCCCATTAAGCATGATAAAGTGTATAATATGGTTGGATACTAGATAAGGTTCTATTATAGTAGCAATGTGATCCATTAAGTGAAATAATCTATTACTTATTAATTACCATGCCTGAAATGGTGGAAAACAAGTTGCGAATGAATAATTTTCATAAAATTATAAATAAACAAATAATTAAAAGAAATTAAATTTAGAAAATAGCAATGCCAATATAACAAATATGTTAAACATCTCCAACTCTGAAAGACTTTGGTAGCATTCCATGAGCATCTCTCTTTCCCTTCCATCTCTTAAACTGTTTGGAGGCAGCTTTTAGTGCCTTGGCCCATCCCTGGATCATAGAGTAAGTACAAGTCATTCATTACCAGTTGTTAACAACTTACGGTTTCCGGCATTACTTGATGTTGCCGTAATATTATGGATGTATCGACTATCATAACCGCATCATATTGCAATTCTGGTGTGACACTTAATCATAAGGATGCGGTCGTATCAAACCGCAACACAACTACATTAGACCACATTTGGACTATATCGGCCTGTATCAGGCTACTTCGATCTAAAAGTTATTTATTATATCACAAAATAATTCATATCACAATAGACACAATTTGCATCGTAATGATCATAATAACCGCACATATGACTGCAATCACGAACGTAACGACAATTTATCTCACAAATGTATTTCATTACTCTCACTAACTAACTTGCAAAGAGTCCCTAAATAATTTTCAAATATAGTTTTCAAGTAAAGCACTGAAGCCAAATTTTCAGTCCAGTAACAAAAAAAAGTGTGTAGCGATGGCAAACTAGGCAGAAATTTTTAGACCAGCAATAATAGAATGTCTAAACTGAGGAAAGTTTTGAAGATAAACCACTCATGAGGGATGGAAAATGTGCCGTAAAATAACTTAGAGATCAATGTAAGAATATTAATCTCTTCTAATTTTGATATCTACCCACATTGATTAATCAAATGTTTCACTAATGTTACTAGAAAAAACAAGGTTTCGAAATAAATATACCATAAAATATATAAAATCAGAATAAAAGAATGTAAAAATATACCTTCTTGAACATGGGGTTACAAGAAACCTTAACTCCTGGATTTGTTGGAGACAAATCAGAAATCATCATCATCTTCTTCTTCTTCTTCCTTTGTTTTTCAGAGAAATCAAGGTTGACATTGAACTTCTTTCTAACCTTAGTACCCATCTTTTTAACACTGCTTCTTTCTCCAAACAATTCCAAACCCATTTCATATGAAAGCTTCCTCGGACTTATGATATCGAAATTCATGGGATGGTAGTGTCTGGGAACTAAAGGGGACCAAATTGTGCTCTGAGAATAGTCAAAATCATAGAGAGAGTTATCTGGGAACTTGCAGAGAAGTTCAAGTGACATGAATGGTTCCAAATATTCAACCACTTTTGTTGTTTTTAGAAGTAGTGGTTGTTCTTCTATTTGATCTTTGTATTCTTCTTCTTCTTCTTCATTATGTATAGCTATGACTGATTTGTTTTGAGATTTCATTGGTGGTCACAACGGGTGTTTGCTTTTTCTTTCTGTTTCTTCTTTTTTCTAAACAAGTTGTAATCTTTGCAATTTGCAGAGTTGGGATTGCTTTTTTGTAAAACAAAAAGAGGAGAGAGAAACAGAGAGATAGAGAGAGGGAAAATAGCGGACTAGCCGTTGTGTTGTCTGTTCCCCACGATCAGCTGTCCCAAAATGAGTATATCATCATGTCCTTAACCAATGAGATTTCTCCAAGTAATACAAATATATAATTTTATGTTTTTAGAATTTTTCTTTTTAATGAAGTGTCACATTTTCATTAGTCTGGTACAGAGAAATGGAATAGGTGATCTCTATCCCTATATTAAACTAAGTTCATGTTAGCTCTCTATCTCTAAACTCTTTATTACTTTCAATTATTTTTAACCATCCCCATTGAACTTGTTTTAAGTTAATATTTTCTAAACAAGTTATATTTGCCATCATTATATAATTGCTTGTGGAAAGAGATTTTATTTAGGAATTATTTTAAAAGCATATCGATAGTCTCAATGAATGTCTTCACTCTTCCATTCCTATAAGTTAAACTTTGATACCAGTTGTTGGTTTATAATGGCTCTACAAAAAGAGAGGGAGGTGCATTGGTGTGTTCACTTCCCCAATTAATAATTTCAACATAGTCTTAGACAAAGAAATCAACCTTTTGAAACTTCAGATAATCTATTATCGTATGATTAAGTACCAATTAAGTTGTGTTAATTCCTTTTTAATCGATAACCAACATGTTATAATAGAAACCGAAAACACAATTAGCTTAAAAAATAACTTGTTTACTTCAAGAGGGATCAAATCAATTAGCTTAAAAACCGAAAACACAATTTTGCCTCGACACTTGATCTTGCCACTTCATTATGATTCTTACTCCACCATGTTACTAGATTTACATGTAGTAACATACAATATCAAGTGGTGGACCTCCTATCAACAATTGATCATGCATATTCTACATATGTAAAACCTCCATATACAAGTGCTCTCAATTTTTAAACAATTGTCCTCTCCATGTACTTGTCTTCAAATATTGCAAGATTCAATTCAGCATATGCAATTTCCTTTCTTATGGGTCATGCTTAAACTAACTAATAACACTACCAC
The DNA here is from genome assembly GCF_001865875.1 of Lupinus angustifolius. Classification (NCBI taxonomy): domain Eukaryota; kingdom Viridiplantae; phylum Streptophyta; class Magnoliopsida; order Fabales; family Fabaceae; genus Lupinus; species Lupinus angustifolius. Next base: position 1,581,213 of record NC_032017.1, on the reverse strand, counting down.
AATATGATATGTTAAGCCTAGTATGGGATATGTAGACAAGTTTTTCCACAAGTCCTTGGTAGCAAGTGTTATAGGTATTCCAGTGGCTTTATAATCGAATCATATAATCTCTTTTATAAGATCAATGACATGTTTCCTTTAGAAATGAAAATGCATTGTTTCAGGTATCTACCTCCATACATAGGATGCATTTTAGCTTCCGAAGGTTCTCCATCGAGATCTTGTTTACAAATTCATCATTACCTGCGGTAATCAAATTATCTACATAGACTAATATAAGAGTGAGTTTTCCATTTCTAGCATGTTTTATAAAGAATGTATGATTACCATGGATTTTTTTCATACTACATGGTAATCATGGCTTGTGTAAACCTCCCAAACCATGCTCAACGATATTGTTTAAGCCTAAATAGGGCCTTATGCAACCTGGAAACCTTATTCCTTCTTATGGTAGGATCATATCCCATAGGAATCTCCATATATAATTCTTTATTTAAATCTAAATGCAAGAACAAATTATTTACATAAAAAAATTTCAACTCCAAGTCATAGTCAACCACTGAAAAAAGAATGATCCTCAAAATATTCATTTCTCACGATTAGGGAAAATATCTCCTCATATTCGATCCCGTATGTGTGGGTATCCCTTCATAGTATAAATCCATTTTCAACTTAGGTTTCTCAACAATCTCCCAAATCCAAATTTTCTCCAATGCATTCACCTCTTTATTCATGGATTGAATCGAGTTCTTATATTTTATCAATTCTCGCACTGATGTAGGAACTCTAATAGAGCCAATAACTTAAATAAAACTTTGATCCTATTTTTTTTTATAGACACAGTGTGACATGTGATAATTTGTACAAGTTCATTTTAATTTTTTTCAATGCAATATGTAGCTTATCAAGGTTAAGCTCATAAACGACTCAATTGACACTTTTATAAATAAATGGGGAAACATAAACCTACAAAAGTTGATGGAGGATACCCAAGACGTTTGTGCAACAATCATATTTGAGAAGAATTCCATGATTCTGGACATGAATTGTGGCCAAGACAAGACACATGAAAAAGGTGGTAATAAGTACGGAACCAGAGCCCCTCATTTGGATGCTCATATCTACATGAATTGAGAAGAATAATAATTGTATTGCTTGAATATAAGCTCAATCATTGACTACAATTTATATACTATGACTGACCTAATTAAAGAAATAAGTAAACATATATAAAGTCTCCTAATTGATATAAAATATCCAATGTTATACTATGAAATAAATTAGTAATAATAATAATAGGATCAAGTTTTCACTATGACATTACTAACAACAAGTGAGTATTTTGGATTAAAAGAAATTTGTATGGTTCGATTAATCGCTATAGAGGTAAACTAGTGGCTAAAGGTTTTCATGAGCAACCTGATATTGACTATAGTGGTACTCTCTACATGGTTGTCAAATTTACAATAATCAAATTGGCTATATGTCTTGCTCTCTGCGGTTGCTAGTTCATATATTATATGGATGTAAATAATGCATTTCTTAAAGAAAAGCCTCTTTGAAGAAAGCACATATACGGATACATGTGTTGAATATGATATATATCTGATACGTCGACATTCATTTTTTCTAAAATATAGGATATGATACGTTTAAGGATATATTTATAAAATAATAAAAAACACATAAAATATAATAAAATTATAAGTGTAAATTAAAATATCCAAAGTAAAAAATATAATGGAAATTGAAAATCATTGTCCTCCAAAATTCAAAGTACCAAAACTAAAAAATGTAGTAGAATAATTCATAAAATTGCTTATTGTCTAGCCCTAGAAACATATTAGTATCAATTTAATCTGCTCTTTGACGGTAATGTTGTGGATCAGAGAGTCGGTATGGTGGACTGACTATTGGAGGATCATTGCGGTGTGACGGTATGTTGGTATGAGTTTTGTGGCCTCAAAATAAGTTGGTGTTTATTGAAAATGAATCTACCTTATCCTATTCTATTGAAAACGAATCTATATTATCCTATATTTTATTGAAAACGAATCTGATACGAGTCTTGATATTTATTTATTTTATTTTTAAAATTTTTGAATACTCTACGGATACATATCCTTCGCAAATCCGAACGTATCCGTGTCGGACACCGACACGCGAGGATGTTCGTTTCAGACCATTCATACATCATGAACATCCCAACTATTTTTGCAAATGGCACATGTCCCAGTCTCAAACAAGCCCCACATACATACCTCTAATAACCATACCTTCTTTAGTTTGGATTTTACTATTTCAAAGTTAGACACTTCCCTCCTATGTACAATAAGGGTATTGTCCTTGTCTATTTCCTTCTTTATGTTGATGATGACTTAATTCTCACGTGCATTGATTCCTCCTTCATGAGAGTCTTTCTACAAGCGCTTGCAAACAAATTGTCTCTCAAAAATCTTGAGCTACCTAGTCATTTTCTTGCTATTGAGGAGATGTTTATTGAGGAGATGTTTATGAATCCGTGATTTTTCTAACATAATATCACTACATTCAGGACCTACTTATGTCGACTAAGGTGCAAAGTCCAATTCTACTCCTATGTATTCCTATTCATCCTTCATATCTCCTCCAAACTCTTCCACTTGTAACATCATTGAGTACATGCATGGTTGGCTCTCTACACTATTTATCTCTTATTCTTTTAGGAGGCCAACTATATCTATTGTTGTAAATACTAGTGTTTTAAATTAAGGTTGTGATTATGATTATTGTCATGATTGTGGTTATTGTAATTGCAGTTGTTGTTATAATGCGGATTGCAACCGTTGAGATGTGAATTAGTTTGTGACTTAAAAATATATTTTTAAATTTAATGTCACCTTATTCAACTTAAATGCAGTTGCACTGCGACTCGTTATAACTGTATCATTATGATTCATTGTCACACTATAATTGTAATATGATACGGATACGACGATCATTGTAACCATGTGATGCGATCTACAATCTGAATCACTGGTAGATGCCTTGTCATAGTACATGCATACTACAACTGATACTCACTTAAAAGTTGCCAAATGTGTACTACGATACCTCAAAGGCACGAATTATTACAAGTTCTACCTTATTGCCTTATGTGATCATGACTGGGCAGGTCACAGGTGACACTACTAATTGTAAGTTAACATAACTCCGACATTGTTTATCTCGACTTCAATCTCATATCTTTACCTAGTAAGAAACAACAAATAATTTTTAAATCAATCCACATGGATGGGGATTTGCTGTCCCCAACCATGTCCCTAACCAATTATAATGAAATAAAATTGATAAAGTTATAAATATTTAATTTTTTTTTAACTAATGTGACATAATATGATTGGTTTGAAATAGAGTTTGGGACAGACTTTAGGACAGCAGATCCTTGTCCGTAAAGGGAATACAAAACCATTTTATCCTTGACCAATGAACTTCTTTGGTTACAAAAATTGCAAAAGAAATTATTGTTTCCTCTGCCTTGTCGACCAACAATCTACTTAGATAATCTTTGAGCCACCTATCTTTGTGTCAATCCTGTTTATCATTTCCAAATGAAGCTTATTTCCATAAATTGTCACTTTGTTGAAATCTGATAGATAACAAAGAACTTTAGGTCTCCCATGTCCCATCAAGTCACCAACTTGCTAATTTGCTCATTAAACCATTATCTATAACAAGAGATTCCTTTATCATCTTTTAGGGGCTTATTGGTGTAACAACCTGATTTCTTGATGGTAAACATTATTATTCAGTTATAGATATTTTAGAAATATAATTTATATTGAAATGTGTCATATCCTATATCATTTAACCCAGCAAAATTATTCCTCTAACTATTTTCTATCTTTCTCACATTCAACTATTGTTCCATACATATGGCCAAATAACAACACCTTATTACTACAAATATATTTTCTCCAATACTAAACTATTTGATGTGCAAAGACTTATACTCTATTGGATTAGACCTTTCTTGAGATAACAACAATACAAGTTATGAGTTTGGCTGATGTAAAGGAGTATGGGTAGATGACTATATATTTATGTGTTATATAAATCTAATGTAAGAAAGGAGAACAATAGACACAAACACAAATCTTTATTCTCCAATACGTAGTTGTAGTCTCTCAACGCTCATAGGGACGTAGATACAATCGATCAAACCTCGTTAGCAAATTCCTTGTGTTATTATCTTTTCTCTATACTCTATTTTACTATTTGATTGCTCACTTATTCCTAACAATTGGTATCATATGGATCTTAACTCATGTGCCAAATTCGAGGTGGGGAAGTTCGATGGAACTAATAATTTTGGATTATGGTAAAGGAGGGTTAAGGATGTGTTGAGTTAACGAGGTCTATCAAAAGTGTAGCGTGAGAATAAACCAGATGATATGAGTTAAGTGGATTGGTAAGAGTTGAGAATAAGGTTGTGAGAACAAACATCTATGTCTATTAGATGAGGTGATGTATCATGTTATGGATTTGACATCACCAACAAATGTATGAGAGACATTAGAAAAGCAGTTCATGTCCAAGTTTCTAACGAACAAGCTGTATTTGAAATAGAGACTCTATGTCCTGAAGATGTATTGATTTACAATAACATCTCAACACGTTTAACCAAGCAATCAATGACTTCTAGAAACTTGATGTGATGGTTGATGATAAGGACAAAGCAACAACATTAGTGTGTTCTTTTTCAAATTTCTACAAACAATTGGTGACAATATTGACGTATGGGAATGACTCAATCAAACTGGATGAGATAACATTTACACTTTTGTCCCCAATCAAAAAAGACATAATGGAGGCGAAGGGTCTCAAGGTGATGGTCTGTATGTGAAAGGAACCAAGCACGTGGGAGAAAGCAAGGTAGAGAAGGTCCCGCCAAAGGGAAAATATCAAATTCCAGGGGCAGAACACCAATTCCAAGGGTAGAACACCGAAATATACACGTAGAATATATGAATGTAAAGATCGTCTTTCTCCATGGTGAATTAGATGAAAAAATTTACATGACACTTTGTTGAAGTCCAAATTAAAACTTCTAGATTCTTCTATATTTGAAACATTTACAAGTTTCCTTTTTGACCTTGTTAGAGGACTTTTGACATGGAATCTTGCTAGCTCTTGAGGTTGGTGCTTGTCTCTTAATCAGTCTTGTTAGAGACTTCTTACCCTCTCTACATATTATTTTTGCTTGCTATATGCTTGTAATATGGAGTTCTTGTGATCATTATGATATATATTTTTTTTGTAGAATATGATTGAAGGTGTGATAGATAAATGGGGATTAGAACAAAAGCATTTGTCTTGATGCACCCTTTTAAACCACTAAAATTACTCACCCAACTATTATTCCATCAAATATATTCTTGTTTTAAAACGAACAGTTATAGATATCCTACAACTTCCATGCGCATTGCCTATATGTATCAACAACTTCTAACAATTTGTGCAATGTGTTAATACAATGAAAGACCGTTTAAAATAAATTAGTGCTTAGATTTGGATATTCTCACCCTATAAGCTAGTTTTAGAGTTGAGTTAGACGTAACCTGCATAATTTTAACACACACCATATTGGTGTTCATGTTAATAAAAAATTCCCTTTTTATTATAAATATCGACCCATGATGTGTTACATGAAACGAATAACACACAATTGCAAAGCCAGAGCATAAAAACTGGCAAGGAAAAACCAAACTTACATACTTCAATTGCCATAGCATGATGCCTATTTTGAGACACGCACGTAAAACCAAATTTTTAAATCTATAATCATGATAATAGAGGTAGATGATCTTTATAAATTTATTGAAGAAACTAATGTAGAAATAAGAAAAAAGAAAGATACAAAGATTGTCAATTGCAACCAAGGTGAAGGATTGTGACCTCCATTAGTGAAATATTCTAGAGGGACCAAGCCATCATAAAATTAAAATCAATCTATATATAAAATTGGTAGACTAATCATTTTGAAGAAAAAATGCCCTATCGACATGGAGAAACTTTCTGCACATTCTATTTATACATATTTTATGAACTAGATGGATAAAAACATTAAATTGATACAACATTATTTTTATGAAATAAAATATTTTTAACATATTTATTATATAAAATATTTATTCTATATTGAAAATAATTAATAATGTATCAATTATTATTTATTATTTATTTATAAAAGTTATGCTTGAGTTGTTCTTCACCGTAGCATTGTAGCTCCTCATGTTTATGGTGGCATGAGTAAAGAATGATTTCTCATAATAGAAACATTTTTCCAAAATTGTATGAGGTACTACAAAGAAATGAAAACTATAAGAAGGACATAGGTTGTTGGATTTACTTAAAATATTTATAAAGAAGAAATTGATGACAGAAAATATTAATTGATTTACTTTTATATAGAAAAGTGTGAAAGGAAATGTAAAAAAATACACCCATTTAAAAAATTGTAGTATTATCCCTCGTCACGGGTTGAACAGTGTCCAAAAGGCAATGCATGTTAGAAGTGTCCTCTAGCGCAATACATTTTCTTGATTCCAATACCACTTGCCTATAAGAAGTTGAAATTTTGGACTAAATAGCTTACCCCACTTCTGATTTCTTGGCGGTGTTCAGGTTTATATACTTTGTCCGTGAATCTGAACAATAGTATCACTTTATTTACTTTATTTACTCACATAAGACTTTTATACTTAAAAGTAGGGTGAGTAGGACCCGACCTTATCCGCTTACCTGATGCGGCCCAATTATGATCGTGTCCGAATAAAGTTGAGTCTGATCGGGTCTAAGACTGGATTCGGGTTCAAAAAATAGACTCAGACAACATTCAAGGTCGGGTAGGGACTAAGCATCACCCAGTCCGACTCGCTCATCATGTTTGTATGTGCTTCTACTCAAATTGTGTAGAATAATGATATATTTTTTGTCAAAAATATCATTTATTCTTTAATTTTTCCATAATATATATCTGATTGATAATATATATACATATATCATTTTATATATCAAACTACATATTCATAATAATAAATAATACTGAGAAGTCTTTATCTAAAATGATTATGCATTATATTTAATTGAGTCTAGGGTCGGGTCGGATTTAAAAGCTAATTTGATCACTATTTAGGGTTAGGTTAGTTTTGGATCTAGGACCGAGTCCAAATTCAAATAAGTGATCCGACTAATATTTAGGGCTGGACAAGAACAAACCTTAACCTATCCCAACCTGATGGTTGCCCCTACTTAAAACTAAAAGCAAAATGTATCTTGAAAGAATTATTAGCCACTCACGACGCAGTGTGAAGAAGAAGGATACATTATCCTAAAATAATATTGTATTTCTATCGTTTATCAATCAAACTCCATAAAATATATAAAAATATTAGTTTTTAAATTTTTATTTTTAATTAAGTAATTTTTTATTTGGACGGGATATAGAGTAAGAATGAATATATATGATCCTTATGAGACCCACCTATATCTTGCATTATTTTATGTCCTTCAAGTCAAGTGATCTATCCCCCAATAATAAATAATTTAATTCCAATTGTTAGGAAAAGGAATTAAAATGATTGAAATAACTCTGTCCGTGAGTGTGACTCAGAAGAAAGAGAAGGCGCGGTTGAATTTTTACTTATGATATAAGTGCTTCCATTCACTGAATTTTCATTGAAACATAAAGTTCATCTTTTCCTTCTTTAGAGAGAAGATAGATTACACAATCTTTGAAAAAAATGGGGAAATATGCTATAGCCAATGTCTTGATCCTTCTTTTGAACATGACTTCTTTACTCAATGTTCTTGCTTGTCCTTATTGTCCATACCCAAGTCCTACTAAGCCTACAAAACATCCTATCATAGTGAAGCCACCAGTTCACAAACCACCAAAACAACCACCATATCATGGCAAGCCACAACCCTGTCCTCCACCACAGGCACCACCAGCACCACCCCATTTTCCCAAGCCCCCGGTGGTGCATCCACCCTATGTTCCAAAACCACCACCCTACCCCAAACCCCCCATTGTTAAACCACCGGTAGTGCATCCACCTAATGTCCCAAAACCACCAGCTGCTAACCCACATCCAAACCCACATCCAAACCCACATCCAAACCCTAAGCCACCTGTTGTGAAACCACCCTATGCCCCTAACCCTAAGCCACCAGTGACACCACCCTATGTCCCTAACCCACCAATTGTAAGACCCCCCTATGTTCCTAAGCCACCAGTGGTGCCAGTAACACCACCCTATGTTCCTAAGCCACCAGTGGTGCCAGTAACACCACCCTATGTTCCTAAGCCACCAGTGGTGCCAGTAACACCACCCTATGTTCCTAAGCCACCAGTGGTGCCAGTAACACCACCCTATGTTCCTAAGCCACCGGTGGTGCCAGTAACACCACCCTATGTTCCTAAGCCTCCAGTGGCACCAGTTACACCACCCTATGTTCCTAAGCCACCAGTTACACCACCCTATGTTCCTAAGCCACCAGTGGTGCCTGTAACACCACCCTATATTCCTAAGCCACCAGTGGTGACACCACCTTATGTACCAAAACCACCAGTGACACCACCAAATGTGCCTAAGCCACCGGTGGTGAAACCACCCATTGTGTATCCTCCTCCTCCTTTTGTCCCCTTACCACCGGTTATACCTACACCACCTATCATATCACCTCCCTACGTACCTAAACCACCTCCTACTGTGACACCACCTTCACCAACACCCCCAGTGGTTACACCGCCTAGTGAAACGCCTTGTCCTCCACCACCACCATCACCGGCACCACCAGTACAAGGAACATGCCCTATTGACACATTGAAGCTAGGTGCATGTGTGGATATTCTTGGTGGCCTTATACACATTGGAATTGGTGGAAGTGCTACACAAACATGTTGTCCATTGCTTCAAGGGCTCGTGGATTTGGATGCTGCTGTGTGTCTATGCACTACTATTAGGGCCAAATTGCTTAACATCAACATCTTTCTCCCTATCGCTCTTCAGCTTCTCCTTGATTGTGGCAAGACCCCACCAGAAGGATTTAAGTGCTCTGCAGATTAATATATAAAAGGTAGCATGCATAATTTTAAAGTTAACTTTGCTGTGCGACACACAAAAAGAATATCCCAAACCATTTCTCATACATATACCAAATCAATAACAATAAACTCAAAATAAAAAAAAACAATAAATATTTGATTTTTATAATTAACATGATATATTTTTATTATTGTGAGACAAGATTTGGGACATGTTTTGCGATTCTTGTTCAACACAAATACACAATAGAACTAGGAATAAAGCTAATAAGCTCTAGTAAAAATCGTTGAATATAATTTTGTAAAGATAATTTGATTTATTATGAAAGAAGTTTTAATGTATGAACTTTACATATAACACTACTCATTCCTAAAATAGCGTTAATTCAATTTAATATTTACTTTGAATCATTCACTTTTTGGGTCATTTCTTTCCAAAATTTGGCTTGCAAATTGATCTCTTTGCAAGTTGGTTAGAATAGGACAATGAAAGGAAGGAAAAAAATTTGAAACTATAAAATATACTTCTGAGATGACTATTAAATTCTTCATTTTATTTTCTTTCCCTCTAACACTAACTCGCAAATAGAAGTTAATAAATAAAATATTATTTTATCAACATGTTACTTATACGAAGATTTGTAAGAAGATTTAGGTTGGGAAGAAAAATGTTTATCTTTTGCATGATATTATGATAGCCCATGTGACTCTAACTGTTTCTTCTGCCTTTACAGGAATTGCATGGAATAAGTTAATAACGTCCTCTTGCAAGTTTAAGAGGCCAAGAACATATATGTGCTACCTAGTAAATGTGTGTTAGTTGTGGGAATTGGAAGTTATCTATTTTGCCTTATTTTAAAGCATGAGATCATTAATCTCAATTAAATTCTTATAATCAAATCAACTTAGTTTAAATTAATAATAAAGAAGTGATTTGCATCATTAGTTCTGAATATAAAATAATTTCTGCACGTTGAAAGTATTACAAATTTACCAAGACCGACATTTTCTCTGCATTTTTTTTATTTGTCTCTTTGTTCCAATGTCCACCCGTGAGTGTATTAGGGAATGTATAACTTAGTGAATTTTGATTTTCTTTTCTTCCAAACGATTCTCATTTCTTCTATTGACTTGGTGGCTTGGTACACAATAGTGATAAGCATATTATACCAAATTCTTTAACCATCTTACATTAAAAGGGAGGCGTTCAAAATAATATAATATTGTAAATATAACCTTCACATGATGTATAGCCATTGCTCAGTCAAACTTATTAATATTTTATTTAAAGTCAAAGATTTAAGAAAGGTGGAGCTATCGATATATATATATATATGGTTGTTCTTCGGTGTAGAAGAGAGGAGTTAATATATACACTATCTAACAATGTAAAAGGGGGAGAATTAGGTTGGCAACAATATTGTGCTTTAAAAAATGTTAATTGAGAATATTCAAACGAGAGTGTAAATGAAGATCTATATGTGCATAAAATAAAGAATAAGGAATATACAGAATTCACATAAGCGGTATATATTGGTTGACTTTCTTCAGAATAAGGGATATATAGATCTATTTGTTCAGATTACAGAGATTTGATGTTTCACTAATCAAATGCTAATCCAAGCCTCATACCAAGACTTGTTTACACAAAGTGTAAGTTAAGATGACAAACTAAGGGGAAGAGATTAGTTTTATGATTTTTCTACACTTGATGCAAATTTTTACAACTTAAGAAAAGTGTAGGAATAGAGGTGCAACGGAATAATATGTTATCCAAAAGTCAAGTACAAAAATAAAAAAGAGTGTATGGAAAAGAGAAACACTGAAATTTATCTTGGTTCACCTTCTAGTCCACTAAAAGCTATGTTCAGTCCTCTTGCGACTACAAGAGATTTTTAAGGTGATGAAATGTTAATCGTTAAAAATCTCACCCTGAGAATTTGTCACCGATTAGACTTACCAAATCTCACTATTTAGAAACACGCCACTTGTAGATATCACTCTTTCTCTTTGACCACACCTTATGGTGAAATATACAGAAAAGTGGTATAGGAAGAACTCTGAATCTAGGGCTAGGATTGCTAAGATTGTGAACAACTCAACACTCAATTCTTGTATTTCAATCACTAGAAGTAATACACAAATGCTCAAGTGCTTATAAGTTCATAAAAATTGGAAGAAAACACTAAAAACAACTTTTTAGAGAAATTAGAAAGTTTGATCAAGTTGTTTGCTAAAGCGTATGAAAGATTGTAGAAAATGTAGTGTGGTTGATCGATTTCAAAAGTAAATGCTTAAAGCCTTTAAATAGGCTTCCAACCAACCAACATAGCTATACTAAAAGGTAGGAATCGATTGATGTGTCATTCATTCGTTTTGGGAGAAGCTGTTTTAGTTTGAATATAAAAACTATTGTAACAACTATGAGTAACCAAATACTCGAGGGGTGTAATCAGTTACCAAAAGCATATGTCACGTTGAGTAATCGACTACTTGATTGAGTAATCAGTTACTCTTTGTTATTTTTTATTGGTAACATGTTACTCTGTTTGGGTAATCGGCTACTCTAGCATAGTAACTCATTACTCAGTTCGAGCAACTTGTTAAGCATCTTTTTGAAATTTAAGTCCGTCTTTTAAACCAAGTTTGATATTTTTTTAAAAACATTTCCTATGAGCATTTGGTAATACTTAAAGTAATAACACTTTCTGAAAGAAGTATATATCTTAGAAACTAAATGTCTTCAAGACCTTCAATCATTTTACTTCTTTTTGTGATGTTAGTGTCTTCACCAAAACTAAGGCAAGGTTAGAAGCAAGATCTTCTTCACAATCTCCCTCTTTTTGATGATGACAAACTGATATCGTGTTAACATTGAGTTTTATTGATTTGCATACAGGTTTCTTAATGTGTAAGCTTTTAGATTGTGTGTGCTCCCCTATCTTGTATGCTTTCCTTTGTTTTGGAGTTTATTTCCCTGAAAGATTACATCCAGAAAACAAAACTCCAAAATTTCTCCCCCTATTGACTTCATGAAAAAACCAAGTTTTCCATAGTCAAAATAAATAGAAATAACATGGATTTAATTTATATATGTTTATGTACCAAGGTTAGATCTCATGTACAATACAAAAATATATGCTAATCAATTGATATAGACTAATAATACAAATGATATAAACATTACAATAGAAAACATGTTCATACATGGCCATAAATTGTCAAACAACTTACAACAAAAAAGTCATAAAGACAAAACGTATAACAACATGAAAGTTACAACTCAAAACAAACACACAACCCTAAGACTAAGAGTTCTCCTGCTCATCATCTTCATCAATGTCCATATAGTCCAATTGGTTAGATAAGCATTTGAGTTCATCATGAACTTGTTGGATCTGAGCATCAAAAGCATTCATCTTGATAGTGATGTAGCCTCGAAGATTCACCAACTCGTCCACAATCATGTGATTGGTAGGCTCGTTAGAAGATTATGAAGGATCAAATTGACATTGAGAGGGTTGAGGGTCAGGTTGTGAAGTAGCAGGGGTATCTGAAAGTGTAGCAGGACAATCAATTTGATGCTTGAACTGTAGATTGATCGAGTCTTGAAAAAAGTCCATTTTTTTGGATCACATCTAGATCGATTTTGCTATCACGAGCATCTAACTCCATTTTGGATTATGCAACACTAGATATTCTAAAGTGCTCAAGTATGGTAGTGACTGCAATAGCATAAGGTAGTGAACCATTTTTGTCCTTAAGAGACCACATGTGTCGCATAACCATGAATGCCCTATTTATAGGTTTATTATTTTTCAGGGCATACAAGATTTGTATTTTATATCATTGATTTGAGAATAATTGGGAGGTTTGGGAAGTACAACATAACATAAAAAGTAATGCAACAAATGATCAGGATCAAATTTCCAACAAATAGGATATCTCGAATCTTAACTAATTCGACCACTACATTTTTCTTTTTTCTCACAATTTCCTCTTGAGGAAATCTACACAAAGAGTAGTAGAATTTATTTCTATCAAATTCCTCTAATTGAAAATGAAGTCCAAAGCCAACTCTGGTGCTAGTGTATGGTATTTTACTGAACAAAACGTTTTCAAGTCCATGACTATTTCTTTTCCCTTAACAAAGGAAAAAAGTTTTTTTTCTTTTTTACTTTCAGAATGTATTATGTAACACCGCGAATTTTACGATTTTGAAATATAAGATTTTACTAATATTTTCATTAATTATATATTCGAAAATGAATTTCTGGGAATTTTCGGTAAAGAATTAGACGAAACTCTAGTTGAGTTTTAGTCTTGAAATATTATTTCCTATTTTGTGGTAAATTTTGGT
>NC_032017.1:1480291-1567662 GCF_001865875.1 Lupinus angustifolius | reverse complement strand
CTTTATTCAAAAAAAAAAAAAAATTTACCCATTTTTCCGCAATGTTTTTGAGAAGTATTTTTCGGGGCGTTACATATTAAATTACACTCACTAATTTAGGGTAATAGGCATTTTGTTCTAAACATAAATCTCGAAGATATTGTTGCCTAAGGAAGTTTGGAAATTGAGGATTCTTGATTTGAGGCATAAAAACTGAAATTTGTGATTGGAAAGTATTTAGAATTGAAAATGTAGTGTGTTTAGCCACAATTTTTTAATGAAATCGGTCAAGAAATGAAGATCCTAAGTTTTGGGGATGAGACACACGGATTAGGAAGATGAAGAAGATGAAGTTCTGGAAATATTTTTTTGAAGAATCCTACATAAAGGATGGCCATATTAATCAGTTACTCTAGTAGAGTAAGAGATTACTCATTCAAAGAAAACCCCGATTTTCCAGATGATTTCATCGGGTAATTGGTTACTCCCTTAGAGTAAACAATTACTTCCCCAAGATTTTCAGATTTAAGATACCTTAATACTTGGAGGTTGATTGGTTACATACCAACAAAAAATTGAAATTTCATGATTTAAACACATAAATAGACAAGTTGGAATACATATACTATAATGAAGCAAACATGTAAACACATAAACATGAAAAATGATTTAACTTAGGTCTGCTTCATCTAATATGCTTAATTCTCTTCTAAATTTTATGAAAAGGTTCTATTGCTATGGGATTAGTGAATATGTATGCTAGTTGATCATGAGTGTCAACAAACTCTAACTACACATCTTTCTTTTGAACATAGCCCCTAAGGAAGTGATACCTTATATATATGTGTTTATATTGAGAATGTATTATTGGATTCCTAGTGAGGCTGATAGCAATCGTGTTATCACACTTCAAGGGAACGTAACTTAGGTCTAGACTGTAATCATGTAATTGGTGTTTGAACCACAACACCTATGCACAACAATTAAATGTTGTTACGTATTATGTCTTCATATTACTTAAAGCAACACATGCATGTTTCTTACATGGCTAGGAGAATAAGGTATTTCCTAGAATGAGACATGTTCTACTAGTACTCTTCCTCTCAGTTTTGCATCCAGCAAAACCTGATTACGAGTATCCAACCAAATCATTATACTTCCCTTAGGATACCATAGTCCTATGTCAGTTGTTCTTTTTAGATATTTCATAATTCTTTTTATTGCAACTAGACGTGACTCTTTAGGTTTGGACTGGTATCTACCAAATAGACAAACACTAAACAAAACATCAGGACTACTTGTAGTAAGATATAGAACATAACTACTCATACCTTGATACTTTGTTATATCAATGCATTTTCCAGCTTCATCTGTGTCAACATGGATATTTGATCCCATAGGAGAAGCAATTGCTTTTCATTCGTCCATCTCAAATCTTTTGAGTAAATCTTTGCATTACTTGGACTGATTCACAAAGATTCCATCCTTTATTTACTTGAACTGTCTCGTGTGATGTGCCTTGAACAGTCGCTTTCATGATACCACATTTTACTTATGGCTTTCAGACACTCCTACAAAACAAATTAAAATAATATTCTAGGTACCCAATGTGATTTGGGTCCTTTGGGGTTAACATCTTTCTCAACCCAAACATATTAGCTAGTTGGGATACCAACTTTCCTAATATAGCATGAATTAGGTGTATGACCTATATTTTTACAATAAAAGGACGTGGATTGATGTTGATATATCCTTGGTTTTGATTTAAACAAAGTATTTTTATGGATATTTTCTAAAACCATAAATCGAACCAAACATGTATGGTTCTTTAAAAAAATCGAACCACGAAACCAAACCAAACATATTTTGCGGTTTGGTTCAATTTGATTCTATTAATTTCGCAATTTAAACTGAAAGTGATTACATCCCTAATATAAATTAACTTTTGCCCTCTTTTTTCTATGTAATATTGATTTTGAGCTGTGGCCAGTGTACATGTCGTCTCATATCTATAAATAAAAACATTTTATTCCTACTAATTTATATCATTTACTTTCTTACTATTAAAAACCAATCATATCATTAAAAGATTTGATATTTATTAGTAAAAGCTGTCTTATTATGTTAATGAGTTATCTATTTCTGATTCATAACATTGGAAATGATACATATTAGTTAATATAGAAAATTTTAATACACTCAACTATTATGCTACTAAATACTAAACATATATGTAGGAGTATAAAATTTCAATTCAGTTTGGTTTTTAGTTATTTCAGTGATTGAATTGAAAAAAAAAATATGGTTCGGTTTTTTAAACTAACCACAAATTTAACTGTAAAAATTAAATTGAGCCACTTTTGAATAGTTCAGTTCCACAATTTTTCCTATTATTTCTTATATAAAATATTACATCAATTGAAAGTTCAAAATGTATTACAAGAAATATTATTTGTCCATAAAATAAAAAACACTACTACAATATTATAAAACATTATAAATCATATGTAGAGTAAAAATATTGAAACTGATAATTGTCCATTAGTAATATATAACAATTATATAATTTATAGATAAAAAATTAATTATCACATATATAATAATATAATCCACAATTAATAATATATGTTTATTAGTAAATATATAACAATACAATTCATGATTAATAACATATATACAAATTAATAAAATATATAATAGTTATATATAACTTTCACAATTCACAATTAGTAACACATATAACAATATATTATATATGTTAGTTTGTAACTCAATACCATAAAAGTTGGAAGATATGTTCCAAATCATAAAACACTATGAAACAATTTACTAAGTAATAACATATATAATACTAAGATAATAATAATTTAGTAATATATAATATTATATTTCACACAAAATTAATAATTTAAACTACAATGTTAAATAATTTAAATAAAAATCAAACATCATTCTTTAGTATCTATTTCTTTAATATGTAGTTCAGATCGATTCTAACAGTTCCTAAATTTCTAAAATCATAAACCAAACTGAACATAAATGGTTGCTTAAAAAATAAGTGAACTGAATCGAACTATATTTTGTGGTTGCTTAAATTTCTAATACTAGTACAAGAGATAATCACATCTCCTTCTTCATAGACATCTTAGCTCTTAAAAATGGCATAATGAATTGTGGTTATGAATGGAGATCACATGTCGTCATTTTTGTCTCACTTTATATCTCGTTCAATAAAAAAATGACACTTATTTAAGGAAAAAATTATAAAAACATAAATTAATATTTTTATATTATTTTGTTAAGTTTGACTAGCTAAGGATAAGAGTGAGGATCCTCTCCGGTACGAGAATACATCTTCTATCCTACAACTTGTGTCACTCCATGTGTCACTAATTGCGATTGAATAGAAAAATATTTAATAATTAAATTTTTAACTTAAATATATTTTCTTCAATCAATGACAACTAATGACTCATAAAATGAAACAAACTGTCAGACAATATATGCTCCCCTCAAACACTAGAGAGTGAACTACATCAAAATCAAAGGAAAAAATAATGTCATGTGCACTTCTACCCTTTAAACATAATTATATAATGCTTCTCTCCTTTCAATCAAGAGTAAAATCAACAATTTCTTTCTCCAATACTAGAGATGAGTTTGTTCGAAATATGGAAACATTTTTTTTTTGGAAATAAAATCTAAAAGAATAAAATATCTATTTATATCATGGAATAATTTATTTCCTTTAATTCACTCATTCATTACCTGGTATGTGTCTTATTTCAATTTGTCTTTACAATATATCATATTTTGTTTGATTTAATTACATCCGTCAATATTTTTTATTCAATAAATTACATTTATCTATCTTACAGAAGTAGTTAGTGTAACATATATTTATAATTAGGGGTGGTTTGTGTAGGTTTGAATGATTTCTGTAATTTCACTAAAACTCGAGTAATTCATTCTTTTAAATATATTATAAAAAAAATAATACATAAATTATCACTCATTTGTTACTCTATTCTCAGTCTTTTTATTAAGTAATTAGGTACAATTTCTATAAAATGGTGGATTGTCTAGAAGTTAGACTTATATAGAATATTAGTCATAAAAAATTTCTAATTCAAAGTTACCATTAGATAATGAATTTAAAATCTGTGTAGGACTGTATACAATTTTTATACTGTCAATATATTATTTACTATTAATTTGTATTCATTTTATTAGAAAAATTCAATTATAATTAATAAATCAATAGTAACCTAACAACGTGAAAAATAATTAAATATTAAATCCTTCCATAATATATTGGACGTAGTACATAACAATGAAAGCCATTTTCATCACAGCAAGTGCAAGATATCCATTCCAACGTGCAAAACTCCATGGCATCAAACCAAGACCAACAGAGTCCGAAATTCCATCGTTTTGATCTGATAATCCTTGGTGCCTCAGGTTTCACTGGTAAATATGTTGTGAAAGAAGCTCTCAAATTCCTCAACAACCCATCTTCCCCACTCAAATCTATAGCCGTAGCAGGCCGCAACGCAACGAAACTCACCCAAACACTCGAATGGGTTGCTCGACCCAACCCTCCACCTTCTATCCCCATTCTCACGGCTGACACCACCGACCCCTCATCCCTCCGCGCCCTCTGCGTCCAGACTTCCCTCATCATCAACTGTGTCGGCCCCTTCCGCCTCTACGGCGAGCCTGTCGTCGCCGCATGTGCTGACACCGGCTGCAACTATTTGGATATTTGCGGAGAGCCGGAATTCATGGAGCGAATGGAGGCCAAGTATCATAACAGGGCTGTGGAAACCGGTTCGCTGGTGGTTTCGGCTTGTGGGTTTGATTCGATTCCAGCGGAGCTAGGGTTCATGTTCAACTCACGGCAGTGGGTGAGTCCGGCGGTGCCGAATCGGGTGGAGGCGTTTGTGAGTACCGGGTCTGAGTGGAGCTGTGTGGGTAACTATGGGACCTATGAGTCCGCCATTCTCGGTGTTGCTAACGCCGACAAGTTGCAAGAACTGAGAAAGTCCAGACCCAGAAGAGCTAGGCCTGTGGTAAGAGATATATTTTTTGGATTTCAATTTGTTTGCTTCATTTTGATTGCTATGTTTATGTTTCGGGTTTTAGATTAAGGTCATCATAGTAATATTGCAGTTTTAGATTAAGGTACATAACAGTAACATTGCAGTTTTAGATTATGTTACACACCAATGGTACATGTTTGAGTCTTCTTAAGTAAAAACCTGAGTTCGAGTCTTATAGATAGAAAAAATGTCTGTTGGGAGAATTAGCCCACGTACTTGTGGATGTTTCCGGCTCAAACAGGATTGCCTCCAAATGTCAGGATACAAAATATCACTACTTTTAGTTCATAGATAATTGAATGAGCAATTCAAATCAATTAAATAATATTGCACACAATCTCACTTGCATCCCCTAGCCCCGTCTTGAATCCGCTATTAGATGTATTGACCGCATTTTTTATTATTATCTTTAATATTATGTCATTTTCTTGACTTGTTATTTCATGTTTGTAGATTCCTGGGCCTCCTCCTTCAAGAGGAGAAACTATAGAAAATAAGAAGGAATTTGGCCTTTGGGCTGTAAGGTTACCTTCAGCAGATTCAATTGTTGTTCGAAGAACACTTTCTCATCTAACAGAAAACCCTTATGGTATCCCTGGCTTGAATGAACATGCTGAGATTGTTGAGAAAAGGGAAGCATTCTGGTCATCTGTGAAACCAGCTCATTTTGGTGTCAAATTAGGTTCAAAATCTTTATTGGGCATTTACAGACTCATCATTGTTGGAATTTGCATTGGCATTCTTGGAAGTATTGCATTAGGAAGGTGGTTTCTTTTGAAATTTCCTTTGATCTTTAGCCTTGGTTTGTTCAGTAAAAAGGGCCCTTCTGAAGAGGAAGTGAAAAATGGTTCTTTCAATATATGGTTTGTTGGACATGGTTTTAGTAATAACATTATTGCTACACAGAAAAACACAAAACCTGACATGGAAATTGTAACAAGAATAAAGGGACCTGAAGTTGGATATCGAACCACTTCAATAATCCTTATTCAGTGTGCTCTCATTGTTCTCAGCCAACGCAATAACCTACCAAAGGGAGGAACTTACCCTCCAGGGATTATATTTGGTCCTACTGATCTACAACAGAGACTTCAAAGAAATGGAATTTCCTTCGATGTCATATCAAAAACTACAATTTCTTCTTGATTGTTACAACATCATCCTATAGTCTCAAACTAAGAAAATTTATGGTGCTCATAGACCTAGATAATAAGGGAGATATTGTATTTTCTTTGCATGAAATTCATGTTATATTAAGATTTGTTCCCACCTGCATGATATTCATCGAATAATGTAGTTTGATTAATTTACATTGGATAATGCTTTGTTTGACGTATACAAGTGTCTTGAAATTTTAAAAAATAAAATAAAATATACCTCCGGTATAATGAAGTTGGAAATGAACCTCTAACATTCCAAAAATTATTATATCTTCACAAATTAATATGAATTTAATATTATATATTAATAATGTAAATGTTTTTTATACTGTCAGCAATTCATTCATCATTAACTATAATTAAACTCAATTAATATTTTATCTATGATAAAAATAATACAAATCAAAGGTCAATGATGCACTAACGGTGCAAAAAACTTTATACTATCATTAAGGGTGGAAACAGGTCAGGCCAGACCAGGCTTTGCCTTAAACAGGCCCAGCCTATATAGCATATAGGAGTCTGGGCCTGGCCTGTTAGCCTGTTTAAAAAAAATCAAAGTCTGAGCTTGACCTGTTTAAAAGTCTGGCCTAGCCTGTTTAAAAGCCTATTATACTATATGGTCATGAAATAGGCTACTATGTCTACATTTAAATGGGTTTATATGTCTACTTTTAGTTAGACCCATCTAATTCTAATAATTAAATTATATTTTTGTATACATTTTTATATTAATATTACATATATAATAATATTATTTATATTAAAATAGTATAAATTCAATATTCATATATAATATAACTAAATAGGCCGGTCTGTTAGACTTAATAGGCCTTTTAGGTGGCCTAAAGCCTGACCTATTAAGCTAAATATGCTTTTTAGAAAGTCTAAGTCTGGCTTGTTAATGAAAAAAGTCTGGCCTGGCCTAGCCTGTTATAGGCCAGGTAATAGGCCCCTGATAGGCGGTCTGGCCTATTTCCACCCTTAACTATCATAATGAACAGATTTTAAACTCAATATTTTATCTATGATAAAAAAAGTAACATGATATAATCAATTCACCTTAAGATGATATGTCAATGTTAAGATAAAAATAATAACATAATTTTATTGTTATTATATTCTTATTGTTATGATTATCATTGTTATCATTATTCAATTATATATGTCAATATATTATTTGATTTTGAATGATATTATTTGTATATAGTTTATCTTGTTCTATCCTTATCAGTATATATGTTTGTTTCCATATATAATTTGTATTATTCTCTCAACTTTATAAAATAATATAAATTGATATTGTCATCATTACCATTATTGTGATCACCATTATTATGGTGATATGATTGAAATATTTGATTTGTGATAGGATTCAGAAGTTGATTATTGTTATCAAAAAATTAATAAAACTTTTAGAGTACCTAAAGATCTTTATCTTTAATAAAAATAAGAATAGTATTAATGAAGAATTGAGTTATTACGAGAATATTAGAGGGAAACTTGTTTTACGCATAGAATTCTAGCGGCTAAAGAAGATGGAAGAGGAGGAAGAGAGAAAAAGAGAGGAGGTGAAAACAAGGAAAATGATAGCACTCTCCATCTATCATAAGTAACATTATAACCCCTAAGACTCCATAAATTGTTAATTGAGAATTAATGTATTAAGAAACTTATTCTTATATGTGCAGTTATGTTTCTTCTGACACATTCAACTGAAAAAATCTTATTGGTTCAATTGTATTTGAATTATAAAGAGGAAGCAAATAATATCATACATACTTATACATGATTATAAATCAGATTAGCCTTGAACTTTATTAATATTTCATAATGATGAAAGCGTATATAATGTTGAGTAATGATTGTTGAGAGAATCTATGATCTAATTATGTTGATTATTTAATGATGGGATCTATGATCCAATTATATTGACTATTGATTGTTGAGATGGTCAATGACCCAATTATATTGACTATTCATGAGATCTTAGGATTCATTGATTGATTTAGACATGGACAAATGAATTATAAGTTGCAAGAACCCAAGGCGTTGTGTGAGTGGAAGGCATATCCACTAGAAGTATTGTATGCAAACTTTTAATCATAGACCGAGGGTTTGAGATAATTACTGCTACATATGCAAATTGGATGTTATTAATTTTATATGAATTATCTTCTAATTGATATTGTATAATTTATAACTTATTAGTTATATTATAAGATGATGTATTATGATTATTAACCCGTATTATTATTCTTTATGGAGATTTTTCTTACTCGTGACGGCTTGGAATGTCATGGTTTGATTTTTTTTTAAAAATAGCTCCTCAGATTTTAATCTCAACAGGCTCTGATCTTCTTACATTTTTACATCAAATGCCTAAAGAGTTTGGATTTAAACCATGTTAAAGATTCATTGTCAGACAATCATGCCCTGAATTGTTTATAAATTAGTTTTTATTGTATTAGTTATTTTAGATTTTTATCACAATATTCTATCTGCCATGCATACTAGAAATTGTTACATCATTTAAGGTAGGATATAAGCATAAGTGAGTAAATAATATAACAGAAGAAAAAGAAAATAGAATAAACTGTGTAATATGAAGAGTTTGATGGAGAAGTGTTACCAAAGTCATTGGAATATGTTTTGTTTATAGAGTGAAGAAGTGAAGTAGCCAAATTTGTAGAAGAAGAGATATATGTGTAGTTGTGGTTGGTTATTTCTCTCCTCTCTCTCTATTGTGTGTCTCAGAGTGTTGGCTTCTGCTAAATTGATGAGTGTGTTAAAAAGATCTCACTTTCACCTTCAAAAAGCTGAACCCTTTTGTCCCCTTATTCATTTATTATTATATCTCTTTTTCTGTGTATTCAAATAATAATAAAAGTTAATCTTTTTTATTTTAATTTCTCTCTCTTTAGATGAGTGACTGAGAATGTTGTGTGGGTTTGAGGGAAACTGAGTTTATGAGTCCACTTCTGCAGACAGTGGGTTATTGGGATGCCAATTACAAAATCTTATTTAATTAAAAATAAAAATTTTAATAATAGAAATTAATATTTGTATATTATTATATGAAATTTAATTGATTTGATACATAAGACCATGATTTTTTTGGGATAGATGATCATTGTCCGACTTATTGGTACTATCATCCATACTGCTTTTATCTAGTTCAATTCATTTTGGATTGTGGTTTGTTTAGGTCTTGTTTAAACTGGATGCTCACATACTAGATAAGGACTAATATGAGAATGAGTAAATTTAAAATATGTTTGTTGTGAATATGATAATAATGGTACCTTGAAAAATAGTTTTTGGGAATAGGTACCCGAATATTATAGCTTCCTTGTAGCATTGTCATGATAACCTTTGTGTGGATTATCACCGACCTAGTTTTGATGGATGTTAATGAAGGCTAAAGTATTAAATAGGATTCTGTTGTAAATTTGTGATAAAACAATTTCAAATGCCTATTGCACATGAGTTTCAGCAACATTATGAGAGTCAAATTCCTGACCTCAACAATAACAACAACAACCCTTTGGGTTTGAAGGTTTCGGAGCAATGAGTGACTACTCATTCTCTCACTTAGCATCTTTTTCGCAATTTCAAGGAATGTCATCAATGTTTGGCACTATTTCAAATACTCCATTGTCGGCATTCAACTCTCAATAATATTATCAACCGACAATGCCTTCACAACCAAACGAAGACGATGAAAATGATAACGATGATGAGGAGCGGCCACAACTAGTTAGAGGTGGAAGACAACATCAATCACAACAAGAACTAAGAGTCCAACCACCTCGAAGGATGAAGGCATTTGATGTGGAACATCATCTCCTAGATGTCATTAGCAATTTCTATTCTTGTTATGTTTTCTTTAATGTAACCATTTTTAAATTCCTAAGACAATTATCAATATCATTTCCATGAAATTTTCTTATTATTTCAATATATGCATTTAAAATAAGTGTTAAAAAATATCAAAAACATTAACCAAATTCCATAAAACTAACACTTTACTACAAATCATAAAACAAACTCCTAAAACAATAAATAACAATATCAATTTCGTGTTAAGGGGATTTCAAAAATCACCGTATCCCATCCAATCTCGTGTACGGAGTACACGACTATGAAAGTCGTGCATGCGCACGACTTCTCTTCAGGAGGAGAGAGAATCTGTAAGGGAAACATAGATGAGGTCCACGACATTGGTGAGAAATCGCATTTCCAAACAACGAGATCCACAAAAATACCCCTTTCCCTTAATTAATTCAAAGGTATCCCAATAGTGGGATACTAAACTAAATTTTCCGTGGAGAATCACCAAAAAGTGCAAGAGATCCATTCCAACGTGCAAAACCCCATGGCATCAAACCAAGACCAACAGAGTCCCAAATCCCATCGTTTTGATCTGATAATCCTTGGTGCCTCAGGTTTCACAGGCAAATATGTTGTGAAAGAAGCTCTCAAATTCCTCAACAACCCATCTTCCCCACTCAAATCCATAGCCCTCGCTGGTCGCAACCCAACAAAACTCACCCAAACCCTCCAATGGGCAGCTCGACCCAACCCTCGGCCTTCTCTCCCCATCCTCACCGCCGACACCGCCGACCCCTCATCCCTCCGCGCCCTCTGCGCCCAGACTTCCCTCATCCTCAACTGCGTCGGCCCTTTTCGCCTCCATGGCGAGCCCGTTGTCGCTGCATGTGCTGACACCGGCTGTGACTATTTGGACATCTGTGGAGAGCCGGAATTCATGGAGCGGATGGAGGCCAATTACCATGACAGGGCTGTGGAAACCGGTTCCTTGGTGGTTTCGGCTTGTGGGTTCGATTCGGTTCCTGCAGAGCTGGGGTTCATGTTTAATTCACGGCAGTGGGTGAATCCAGCGGTGCCGAATCGAGTAGAGGCGTTTGTGAGCTTGGAGTCTGAGAGGAGGATCGTGGGTAACTTCGCGACGTATGAGTCGGCGATTCTTGGTATTGCTAATGCCCACAAGTTGCAGGAGCTGAGAAGGTCCAGACCCAGAAGAGCTAAGCCTGTGGTAAGAGATGAAGTGTGATGTTGAATTTGATATTAAGGAAATAACTTTACTGTGATGTTAATATTGATGAAAATCCAATAATGTTAACAAAACTGTATTAACAACTAAGCAGGTGTTCACAGATTTTACACAAACTAGCCCAATAGATTTTCCCCCGATCACTTTACTGCAATTGTGGTTATTAGCCGTTTTGTGGCCATGACAGTTTGAAATTTTGTGATTAAAAATGTTTTCGAATCTGATGTGGCCTAAATGGAGTCTGATGCGGTTGCTTTGCATTGTGTCTCAATGCAGCTACATCATTATAATTTTGTGTCACGCTGCAATTTTGGGGTGATGCGATTGCAAAGATCACTTCAAACGCTTTATTGTGACTACATCTGCAATTTGATACAATAGTATGAACTGAGTGGCTTTTGTCAATAGGGAAGAAGGCGAGTAGTGGATGTGTGAGGACCAAATTGTAACAAATCTAACGTCAATTACTAATATTGTCTAATCTTGCAAAGATTGGGGACCAAATTGAAATGAATACTACTTAGAAGACTAAGATGGAAAAAAAACTAAGTTCACGGCAGATATCTATTTTGCCTATAAGAAGTAATTCTTCATTGCGTAGATGAAAAAAGTTGGGCTACTTCCTCAATCAATGCCCGGGATCTGCTCGAAGCATGGTTGTTTTAGTTTTCAAGTACAATCTTGGCGATTTAATATTTGTGGTTTGTAATAGGTAAGTCGTGATAAGGTTAATGCATATTTGTATTTGGCAAATATGTATTACTTGTGAACATTGTAGCGTTGGTTACAGTTTCCGTAACGTCAAGTGGGTTCAACAAGAAATCCAGCTGTCTAATTGTATGTGTCCTGGTATGAGACAAAACTTACATGATTATACAATAACTGTCAAGCACACGAACACAGACACACACATGATAACATGAGACATCAAATGACATATAGGATGATGCAGCAAAATTGAAATTTCGTAAACTAACGATGGGACATAGTATGTAATTGTGAACTGAAAAACAAGATTATACAGAAACATGGCAGGGGCTTTAGTTCTTTTAAATGCATTGATGATGAAACATTTGTACCTTCAAAATTGTAGGTAAAACTTAAAGAGTAATTAGGGTAGATGTGTTGAGGTGGAAGTGAGATGCTCAGAGTACAAAAGCTGTTAATTTTACTTGGGATATATTATGGCTACATTATACTGCATGTGGCCGTCTTGGTGTGTATATATCCGATTCCAAATCAACCCCTCAATTTGTTCTGTTTTACAACTGCTCCATGCGGGGTGAAAAGAACCTAGTACCAAGTAATGCTGTGGGCATAATAATTTCTCAAATATGTATAGATTCTACAAACAAGAGAAGATATTTCCATTATTACAATCAGATCTTGAAATGTGCCTACAAAAGGTGTCTAAGGCATATCACTGAGAATATAGAGGGCACTGTCTTCCCATTTTTCCTTATCTGTTTGCTACCTAAACAAATACTTGTTAAGGGGGAATTTGTTGTTATGTGAAAGAGTTACTAAAATTGGATTTGGATTAAATTGTCAGCTTCTTTCCTAGAACCCACTCCTACCCTTTTTCCTTCTTCTTTCTTGTGTTGTTTATTCAGACTACTCAATCTCGTTGTCTGAGATTAACTTACGCTAGCGTATGTATTGTTTATGACCTTGTATAGCAGTTTCCCTTTCCATTTTTTATAACGTTAATATTATGTCATTTTATCGACTTTTATTTTCATGGTTGTAGGTTCCTGGGCCTCCTCCCTCAAAAGGAGAAACCATAGAAAACCAGAAGAAACTGGGCCTTTGGGCAGTGAAGCTACCTTCAGCAGATTCAATTGTTGTACGAAGAACACTCTCAGTTCTAACCGAAAACCCACATGGTCTCCCTGGGTTGAATGAGCATGCTGAGATGATTGAGAAAAGGGAAGCCTTCTGGTCATCTGTGAAGCCAGCTCATTTTGGTGTGAAAATAGGATCAAAATCTTTATTGGGCATTTTCCGAATCATTACAGTCGGAATTTTCATTGGCCTTTTTGGCAGTTTTAACTTGGGAAGACGGCTTCTTTTGAACTTCCCTTCAGTCTTTAGCCTTGGTTGGTTCCGTGAAAAGGGCCCTTCCGAAGAAGAAGTGAAAAGTGCTTCTTTCAAGATGTGGTTTGTTGGACATGGTTTTAGTAATGAGAGTCTTGCCTCACAAAGAAACACAAAACCTGACACGGAAATCGTTACAAGAGTAATGGGACCTGAAGTTGGATATCTAACAACCTCAATAATCCTTATTCAGTGTGCTCTCGTTCTTCTTAGCCGACGCAACGACCTGCCAAAAGGAGGAGCATACCCTCCAGGGATTATATTTGGTCCAACTGATCTTCAGGAAAGACTGCAACAAAATGGAATTTCCTTTGATATCATATCAAAAAGTTCCATTTCTTCTTGACTGTTGCACTATCATCATATAAGCAGAAGTGTAATGCTCATAGAGCTGGATTATAACAATGTAGGGAGTGATTGTATTTGCATAAATTGACAACCTTTTAGTAAGGATACTATAGTTATGCTAAGGTTTGTTCATATCTTTTAATTGACAAATTTACATTGGGTAATGTTTTATTTCACACAAACAAACACTTAAAATCCAGCCACCATATG
Source organism: Lupinus angustifolius (assembly GCF_001865875.1). NCBI lineage: Eukaryota > Viridiplantae > Streptophyta > Magnoliopsida > Fabales > Fabaceae > Lupinus > Lupinus angustifolius. Next base: position 1,553,689 of record NC_032017.1, on the reverse strand, counting down.
TACTATTTTACATTCATGTGTACACTTTTACATTCATCTGGTACTATTTTTTGGCAATTTGCTTTTATAGCAAATTGGTGATTGCAGGTTTTTGGTCCTATAGCATTCCAGAATAGATTACAAGAGTTCTGAACAACACAAGCACCACGGCCACTGATGATGGCACATAATTACAAGAGTTCTAAAATGGCATGAATGTGTGACTTAGACTATTATTGCATTCCAGAATAGATTTATAACAAGAAAAGGATTGAGAATTTCTTCCCTCATTTACAGGATCAAAGTTAAGCCCTAATGATGCAGGGTTTACTTTTGATCCACTCTCAGTTAAGAGTTAAATCATCTAAAAGTTGCATCATCATCAAAAGCATGCTAACTTTAGGTAATTGTATCAAAGTCAATCGTTTTTTTTATAAGCAAAAGTTGTATTAAAAAGAGCATAAGGGGTGCTAACCCAATACAAGAAAGATCAACATTTTCTAATAATGTGTTTTTACATGATAGGACCAGAGTGTTGAAGTTTTTACACAAGAACAAATTAAATTCAATGAGAAAACTGAAGAAGTTTTGCATTATAATGCTCTCAAGTTCTGCCCTTCAAAACTACTCAGTTACTAAAACAATACAAAAAATTGCACTTACACCCCAAGGGACTCATTAAGAATCATACAAAACACTGCAAGGGATCTGTGCACTGATACAAAACACTGCAAGGGACTCATTCTTCGGAACATTTAGCAGGAAATAATTTACACAAGGTAGTGTGAAGAATTAGACATGACCTTTCACCTTATGTTTGCATAGATCCATGTAAACAATATTAGAATGTATCATCACTAAAAGTGTCACCAATGGATATGCTTGATGATGAAAGTCCTGTATTCGCGGGGCCGAAGAGTAATTCGACGCAAAATGCAGGACCACATATTGATCTTCCTTTCTTCCCAACTTTGTCCAAGTCCCTTATTGTGAGCTACAAAACAATAGTTATAAAAGGGAACTCAGACAAGTAATATTCTGCATTCTATTTTCATGTCCTATTTAACTGTAAATGTCACATAAAACTGAACAATAAAAAATGCTTATTATTTCTGGCCTGAATCCTTCAATCTTTTTTGTGGCGCATTTTAGTTTATTCAAATATCACATCCTATATATGGTCTTTAAAAACTGCTATAAAACCCTTAACTTTTGTTGAACCAAATGACATGTCATGTGTTACGACTTATGCATATGAGGATATCCTAACTTGGAAGTTTATCAAATACTGACAGACGAGTGAAGCCACCAAAAAAGAGAAAATTCTCCCACCTAGAAGACTAGTCTTTTGGGTTGTGCTCTTCTTATGTGCTTAAGTCCTAACAATTGATCATTTCATTGAGTTTGCTATGCTACATAATGTGAGATTCCTAACATTGTTGTCCCTTAAAGGACCGAAGTCCGCAGCTGCTTTCACTCTATTAACACTAACTCGATGGATAGACCAGTCTTTTGGGTTTGACTCTCATCATATTAAGTCCTAATACCATGATCAAAGCAGTGAGATATTTCAATTTCACAGCTGTGCTTTTGTTCTTATCTTAGTATTTTTTATTTCCATTGCTTCAAATGCTTAAAAATCCTAACTATGTCAAATAATGATGAACTTCTTGAACAAAAATTTCAAATAGACTGAGTCACTGAGATGTAAATTTATGTTATATAAGCTCCACCTTGAAGAGGTTTTCCATAACAAATGAAATATTAATAACCCCAGTAATTGTTTTGTAATAGGAAAATGATAGATCCTCCTACTAATCTTTTTATCCACAAGAAGATGACATGTGTCACAATAAGATATTTTAATTATTAATGATTGGATTATAAGTAATATGTATCACTTTTTTGTGGGTAGGATAATTAGTACGAGGATTTAGTAGGAGAATATAACGCTCTTTTGAAATATATTTGAAGGGCTTAAGTATGTTCCATCTAATACAGCACCAAACAAAATTAATAATGGCATGAAAGAAGAATGATAATACCTGAAGTAAGCTGTTCCTGATAAAGGCTGTATTAAAACAGCAATAGAAAAGACGGCCTCCTATCATTTTCTCATAGAAGATGACACGTACATCTCCAGTTACCTGTCCAACAATTTCAGGTTGGTCAGTTAGAAGTGGAAATTAATATTAGGTAGAACTAAAAAATGGCGGCTCAGTTCACGAGATTCTCAGTTAGTAAGATCTGGAAATAATAAATATACCAGTCTTTCCCCTACAAAAATTAAAAAAGCTATTTCTAAGATTAGAACTCAGCCTCATGGTCACTAGCAACCTTACTATTGCGCGTCTGTTAGCAAAATAACATTTTGCAATTTTGCATGTGTCAACAAAAATAATCAACTTTACCCACATTTAAAACTTTAGCGAAATTCCTACCCTTAAAATTTTTGATGTAACAAAATAGTTATTTACTCAACTTTTTACAGCATGTAATTAAATATAACAGTTAATGATGACTACTTACTTTTATAGGTTGGTCAAAATAATGGTCTAGACATGATTTTTTGTATATTATAGGACTCTCTGTGTCCATTTGAACTACAATACGAGGTTCTTCTTGTTCTGTTTGGTTTCCATTTTCATCACCTTCAACATAAGAAATATAATATCGAGGACTATTCGTTCTCTGATAACCTTTCTTAACCTGTCTGCAACAGCTTCGAGAAACTTCCACTGAAGGACGATAAACCTGATTAGGAACCTATAAAAAGGAACAACAAATCTTGATATCTGTAGATGGAAGGTTTAGCAGCTAAAAATTATCAACAAATCTTGATATCTTGATATGATAGATGGTTGAGAACTAACCTGTTGTAGCTCTGAGATGACAAAGAATACAGTGTCAATGTTAACAGTATCATAAAGCCTTATTCGCCTCAATTCTCTGCTGCATGATGGAGGCAAGTTCACAATTGGTGCTCCATTTCCAGCACCCCTAGGCACAGAAAGCACACTCTCCCAATATCCCACATAACGACGCTGGCTTGGTATTGATACCTGTTACAATACACCCACAAATATGTTGGTGTCATATTGCTGTAATTCGGTGTCACATTACAATCACAGTGTAATATGGTTGTATTTTAAAATGTTGGAACTATACCTAATATAACTTACTCCTTCATTATTTGTTGTTCTTCTATCTGCATACAATTGAAGAGCCTCATCTGCTGACATGCCACAATAAGTTAGGTATGCACACACCATTAAGCCAGTTCTCCCCTTCCCTGCCTGCATAATTGTAATCAAATAGTACAAATCAGAAAAATGTATCTAGTTACACTTGACACTGTAATATCTATGCACTGTCAGTGTACAGAAAGATTTATACACACTCAATATATTTCTTATACAGTATCGGCGCATATATTTTTCTCAATACTAGAAGGAAACTGTTCTACACATATTTTCAACATCTAAATGATTCCTTTCTTTGTCGCAAAAAAAATGAATCTCAGAAGCATCCCAGCCAAAGTAAGTAATATGTATCACTTTTTTGTGGGTAGGATAATTAGTACGAGGATTTAGTAGGAGAATATAACGCTCTTTTGAAATATATTTGAAGGGCTTAAGTATGTTCCATCTAATACAGCACCAAACAAAATTAATAATGGCATGAAAGAAGAATGATAATACCTGAAGTAAGCTGTTCCTGATAAAGGCTGTATTAAAACAGCAATAGAAAAGACGGCCTCCTATCATTTTCTCATAGAAGATGACACGTACATCTCCAGTTACCTGTCCAACAATTTCAGGTTGGTCAGTTAGAAGTGGAAATTAATATTAGGTAGAACTAAAAAATGGCGGCTCAGTTCACGAGATTCTCAGTTAGTAAGATCTGGAAATAATAAATATACCAGTCTTTCCCCTACAAAAATTAAAAAAGCTATTTCTAAGATTAGAACTCAGCCTCATGGTCACTAGCAACCTTACTATTGCGCGTCTGTTAGCAAAATAACATTTTGCAATTTTGCATGTGTCAACAAAAATAATCAACTTTACCCACATTTAAAACTTTAGCGAAATTCCTACCCTTAAAATTTTTGATGTAACAAAATAGTTATTTACTCAACTTTTTACAGCATGTAATTAAATATAACAGTTAATGATGACTACTTACTTTTATAGGTTGGTCAAAATAATGGTCTAGACATGATTTTTTGTATATTATAGGACTCTCTGTGTCCATTTGAACTACAATACGAGGTTCTTCTTGTTCTGTTTGGTTTCCATTTTCATCACCTTCAACATAAGAAATATAATATCGAGGACTATTCGTTCTCTGATAACCTTTCTTAACCTGTCTGCAACAGCTTCGAGAAACTTCCACTGAAGGACGATAAACCTGATTAGGAACCTATAAAAAGGAACAACAAATCTTGATATCTGTAGATGGAAGGTTTAGCAGCTAAAAAGGAACAACAAATCTTGATATCTTGATATGATAGATGGTTGAGAACTAACCTGTTGTAGCTCTGAGATGACAAAGAATACAGTGTCAATGTTAACAGTATCATAAAGCCTTATTCGCCTCAATTCTCTGCTGCATGATGGAGGCAAGTTCACAATTGGTGCTCCATTTCCAGCACCCCTAGGCACAGAAAGCACACTCTCCCAATATCCCACATAACGACGCTGGCTTGGTATTGATACCTGTTACAATACACCCACAAATATGTTGGTGTCATATTGCTGTAATTCGGTGTCACATTACAATCACAGTGTAATATGGTTGTATTTTAAAATGTTGGAACTATACCTAATATAACTTACTCCTTCATTATTTGTTGTTCTTCTATCTGCATACAATTGAAGAGCCTCATCTGCTGACATGCCACAATAAGTTAGGTATGCACACACCATTAAGCCAGTTCTCCCCTTCCCTGCCTGCATAATTGTAATCAAATAGTACAAATCAGAAAAATGTATCTAGTTACACTTGACACTGTAATATCTATGCACTGTCAGTGTACAGAAAGATTTATACACACTCAATATATTTCTTATACAGTATCGGCGCATATATTTTTCTCAATACTAGAAGGAAACTGTTCTACACATATTTTCAACATCTAAATGATTCCTTTCTTTGTCGCAAAAAAAATGAATCTCAGAAGCATCCCAGCCAAAGGTTCACTTACAAGATTGTACAATTATCTTTTAGAAATATGAAGCATCTAGGATCAGTAAGAATACATAAACAAAACAGCTTAAGGCAATCTCTAGCTCCAGCTAAAGACAACCATAAAATTCAATGAAGCTGTTCCCTTCATAATTTCAGTATTATCTATCATATCTTTTATCGGTTGAGATCATAGTCACATGATATGTAATTCTCTTTTTTATGGGCGCAGGTGCTTAGTATGCGATATGTTACCCTGTCAAATATTGGTATGTTAGGGGCATATTCAGGGTATTTATAGTTTTCTGTACGGTTGTTTCTAGTGCTACTTCTTGTAAGCTTGAATTAACTTTTGTTTTACCATAGGAGAAATATCAAAGAATACAATTATTTATTATTTGTTGTAACTCATTTCATGTAAGTCAGTGTACCAATTATTCTTCTTTTCTTTTCTTTTACTGAAATTATAGGTAAAAATCTGGTTTATTCCTTAAAGAGAATCGATTCTCATAAGAACCACAAATTGGTACAAGAAAACCAATTCACGATGTTTCAATGGTTAGATAAATAAAAAATCTAAAACTTTTGCTCAAGTGTCATGCTTGGTGGCTTTTCTTATTAAGTTATTTAAATAATAAAATATAAAACATGAAGACATTAAAAAACAGGCATTATACCAAGGTTTCGATACTAAGGGAGAAACATAACCAGAATCTAGCCATAGGCTAACTTACTTGTACCGCAAGTAATCTTAGTAGATGAATGTAAACCATTGATTTCTTGTAATTAGATGATTAAATATTTGACCCTTAGATAAATGATGTTTATCTTTTAAATAGTTAGTTATTTAGTTACTTGTATATAAACAAAGGTTGGTCCTTAACGTAAGTAGTAATCATTTATTCAAATCCTAATTCAATCAATTGAGGTATTATTCATATTTTCATCTTCTTCCATTCCAGTATTCAGAGCTTGTTAAGCTCATTCTTGATCATTGATCAAATAATTTTTACAAACATTCAAACGCATGAAGCTCCCAACTAGGGGAGTTTGGGGAAGGTAAACAGTCTTACTCTTACAAATAAAGAGGTTGTTTTCAGGATTCCGAGCTCATGACCTTTAGGTCACAAGGCAAATAACTTTACCGTTGTCTTGACGGTTCGAAGCACAGACATATTAAATTAAATAACTACAAATATAATAAAATGTGAAAGACTCCATTGTGAAATTTCTTAAGATTCGAATTGGAAGTGTGCCTTTTCTTACCATGCAATGTATAACTGCAATATTTTTTGGGTCACTTGACAGCCATGAATCCACACTTTCACAGAAAGCTTTGATCATTTCAAGAGGTGGCACATGGTTATCATCGAATGGATATGCTTCTACACGTCCATAAAAGTGTGTTGGGTCATAACTTTCTTCTATACATAGATTATAGATCTGAAATTTCAAAAGTCATATCCTTTAGCTATAACAAAATGCATGACAGTTAGTGAATAAAGGTAGAATGATAGGTAAAAGTGACATCCTTTACACCTTCAATTTGTTAACATTATACAACTATTCATAGTGTCATACACTTCTATGAAGATATATATAAGTCACATAACATAAGTGAAGAAAACTAAATATACTGACAAAGAAGAATAAAGGATACTATAACCTGTAAGTAATAAGTAGTTTACATGAACCTGCTAGAGGTGATTCTAGTTTTATTCAAATCAACAAGGTACACAATGTATTTTGATAGATTAGTACAAATATGAAAGACAAAGCAAACAAAATTCAAGGATTTAAAGAAAGACCTTCCTATTTGTTAAGCAAATGGTTTTACAACAACAATCAAATATTTATCCAAATAGGTGAAGTCGGCTACATACATATTAAACAACATTAGCCTCATGGTTATTGGGACACAAAAAGAGCGAAGACTCACAAGTGAAACATCACGTTTCAAACCAAAACCTTAAAGCAATAGTTTCATGTGTCTTTTCCAGTTATAAACTCTTTCATTTCTCTCCTCATATCCATTGTGTCACTTTACACTTAAATATACGCAACAAAAACAAACATACAATTCAAGGTAAATAAGATGATAGTACATTGTACCATGAGTTGAAAGTGCACCTTATAATGGTCTTGATGTCTCATGTCCAAGACAGATTTGACTTGCCAAAGAGGATTTCGATACATTGCACGCATACGTTCTGAAGGAAATGACATGGCTAATACCCTATCTGTGATATATGACATGTCAAGATCATAACCAGCAATTAGCATTCTTCTACGTTGCTTAGATACCAAGTTACGAATAAAATTCTTGGCTAGGTAATTTATCATGTGATCTTGTAAACTCAGCCTATGATTAATTTTGGGCTGGCCTGGCTTTGAAATTTTCAACCCCATTTGGTTGATATGTCAGTTTGCACACTGATGACAAAGTGCCTGTGACAAAAATAAGATGTTTTGTGAAATCAGAATGCTAAAGTTCAGATGCATAAAATTTAAAAAAATAATCATATCAAATTTCCCAACAATCATTGCTATCTCAATGAAAGTGGTGGCACAGAAACATTAAACACGGGAAGATACTCAATGGGTATAGAATAGTTATAAAAAATGTAGTGGTTCATCACTTTTTGTATTATTATTATAAGATTTTCTTACTTCGGTATTGAAACTAACAAATATTTAAATTGTCATTAGTCATTTAACAAGTATTTAAATGACACAAGATGACTAGGGTTTGAAAATGTGATTTGCAACCGCATTTGATATTGCGAATTTGATATTTTCTACAACGACATGGGGGATACAATTCCAACCACATCGATCACACTTTCCCATGCAATTGCAGCATGTTCAACAAAACGTCCGCAACCACAATTTAAAACAACACAAGACACACAAATAAAGGGATGAAATATGGTACTTGTTTGAGCTAAACATGTAGCTGCAAAGGTGATATCTCTGTCAGATTGATAGAATAGAAAACTAGCCACATCTAGGGTTCCAGAGGAAATAAGGATACCCTAGACAAAGCCAGTGAGATGAAGAAATGAGAGGTGATGTGAGAACCTCCATGATGAATGTGGTGATGGGTTGGTAAGAAAAAAGAGAAAGAGAAAGAGAGAGAAAAAATGGGAATGGTAGTGGCAGAAACGGTTTGTGCCATATTTGGAGGGAATGATAACCTCACTTCCATGCAACATCTCCAAATTTGGACAAAACAAAACCGACATCATAGGAAATGGTCTGTTCTTATGCATTTTCTTATTCTGTTGGCTTTAAGAAGGTACCAAACTACTCGCAATCTTCATGTCTTGGCTGGACTAACCCTACTATACTTTTCTTTCTGTTTCCAGAACTTCAAAAAATTGAAAGGAAAAAACCAAATTTGTCTACATAGATTTTAGGGTCAAGATACTCCTTTTATTGCCTATAATTAGAAATGGCAATGAGTAAGAATAGGTTCGAGTCTTGCTTGTATTCATACTTGCACCTATTTGCATGTATATATGTAAAGTTAGTGTGTATCTAATGGATTTTTCACTTTAATTATATTTATATGTTTAATTAATATCAATATTTTTACCATTACATGAATAATAGTATACGTTTATTATAAATTTATTAGTACTAAATTGCTGTAGTTTCTTGTTTTTTTTCTTAATGTACCAAAAATATATATAAAATATTTGTTAAAAAATAAATTTATAAATGTCTAGATACTAGTAGGCAATATTCATTACACTAGAATTATCTTTCAACAATACATATTTAGTTGTACCTATGTGTAGGATGTTGTTAGATGATAGGTGGAGCTCAAAGGAACGACATTCTTCAACAATGCGTAACGAAATAAACGTTGTTATATTTATCCAATCAAAAACTTTTAATGAAACACATGTTGTAAATTTTATGGTGTATAGATTCAACAACGCTAAGTGAACTGAGCATTCTTGATTGTCACATATTCAACTATGTTCTTTGTAATGAATGTTGTTGAATCACATGTTTGAATATTGGTGTATCAAGCACTTGCTACGTAACATGTGTGTTTGAAGATATTATTAATTATATTATATATTAATTTCAAATTCCTACATTCTATTGTCAATTATTTAGGTATAAATATTGAACTAAAAGTAAAAATAATAATATTTGAATCACTACAAGAAATTCACCATTTAGTGATAATAAAAAATCATTGGTAAAAGGCAAAAAAAAAAACCAATTAAGTCAGATTTAGTTTTGAAATTTTAGATTTTTAAAGAACGTTCATCAATTAAGTACATAATCGATTAAACTAACATAAAACTGATAAAAACTGAAGGTTGTTTTTAACCAATAATTCCCATGAACAATTGCAACATTTTTCAGGATAAAACGAGAGAGTTTATGAAAAAAGAAAGCTAGATACTTTGACACAAGATAAGAGACTTTTCATGAATTTTTGAAGAGAGATATTCAAGCATTCATCATCATCTCAAACAAAATTTCAAGAACCTCTGCTTCTCATGATCATACATCATTATACTATGAGATTGTGAGATATTTTAAGAAGGTTTAGATATTATGAATTGAGTGAATATTAGCACACGAAAAGGTGCAAAATCATTGTACACAAGAAGAACGTTTTGTTAATAATTCATCTCTTAATATGTGAGGTATCACCATAGAAGGAGAGCTTAGAGAAATCTTAAGCTAGAAGTGATAAGGCTATCCATTATAAGGAAGGTCAAAGAGATTCTTGGTGGAAGATTGTTTGTAAGAACATCCAAATTCTTCATAGTCAAAACAAATCTCCCATATCAGAATGGGAGGACTGGATGTAGATTGCTGTAATTGACAATCAAACTAGGATAAAATCGAATGTGTCAAATTCACTTATCCCTACTCTTTTACATTTAAGCAATTATCAATTTCCATTATCTTGAATTGAATTCATATTAGGATTATTTCATACTTGTCGTTACATGATTGATCACATAAAATCAATTATTGAAGTGCATGAAAGAACATATTGATAGTTGTATATCGTTGTGTCAAGAACTAAAAAAATTTCTAACAAATTGATCGAGTTAATCAATTAACTTCATATATATTTTAATTGATTAAATAAGTTGTTAATCGATTAAATAAGTTAAAATCATCAAATATCTTTCAAAATCAAAAAGTTTTAATTGTATATCAAACCACTTATTCACACCCTCTAGTTGTATTGGAGTCCCGTAAACCAATAGTAATTAATGTTATTCTTCCTAATATAATGCATAAAAAATATCCCATTAATATTAGCCATTGAGGTTTATAACGTGTAAAAAGTCTTATTTATATTAGTCATCTTGTAAAAATATATAACGTAAACAATATGATGTTCAGAAGCCATGTAATACTCTTAATATAACATAAACAATATAACTTATTGGAAAATTGGAAAAACTATTCATCTCATGCTTGAAAAAATAATTAATCTTATATTCTTATCTTTAAAAAATTTCCGAAATTTTATATTTGTCAAATGCATCGTTGTTGCACATTAATTACTTAACAATACTCAATTGTTCTTATTTTTATATGGCAATTATTTATAGGATGATTTATACTCATTTGTCATATTAGTTAATAAACATATTAGTTAACTAACTTGTATTCGTAAGCCATGTAATATCAAATACAAATGATATAATAATCATAATAATTATTTTTAATTGTTAAAGACGTAACTTTTAATTCCGTTTTGGATAATTTCAAGCACCCCTTATTAATAAATTTTTTCTTGGAGATACAAAATTATTTTAAATTGTAGTCTATTCCAAAAAAAAATTAGAAATCAATAATGGAGTGAAAATAAAAAGAATGGAGTGAGAAGTTTGAAGGAAAAAAATGAATCACTTTACATTTAATTATACGAAATAATAGTAAAGGATAAAAAATTTAAATAGATAAAATTAACCATCTAAATATTACATATCAAAATTATATGATCTCTCCTAATGTAAAATCATGAAGGCTTTCAATTTATATATAGATAGTAGTAGATGTTGATTGAATAGCCAATACCATCGTAAGGGTTGATTGACCAGCTGTACTTAACTATGCAACTAAAACCATTAGAATTTTTAAATTCCAAATATCACTTTTAAAAAAGAAAATTCCAATTGTCTTTTGGGTACATAATTGTTTTTTCTTTGAATAAATTTTTGTTACTTCTTGTCATGTTGCCACTTGCCAGCCAGATTGTGAAACTCAGTACAACAAATTCAACCAATGTACGAACATATCATTTGCATTGCAAGAGAGAAACTAATATTATAAAAAAAAAATAACAATATGACAAGCCATTTTTATTCTTTTATATATAATAAAATAATATTTTTAATATTAATAAATAAAGGCAAAACAATGAGTTTAATTTAATATCTATATACTGTAAAGTTTTTTTATAATGTTAGTACATTATTCATTTTGTTCTATATCACACTCTTCTAACTTTTCACTATAAGTGGACATTTACAATAATAGCCCCAACTACCAGTACATTTTCTATTTCACTGTGAAAATCCCAGTGTCTAAATTGGTCACTTTCATTGCCACTCAAATCTGACACAGTCAACAGTCAACTAATTCTTTAAACAAAACCAGGTTCAGGTTCATTAAGTTATTCATCAGTGTTTACAAGAAAGAACACTGATTTGAATAGTTAAAATGTATAAAATTGTGTTGGTTTTTTCTTTGTTGGTGGTGGGTTTATGAGTAGATTAAGCATTTGTTACTGTATATTTTTCAGATCATTGTAATATGCTACAAAAACAGTAGCAGAGGAAATAATTAAGGTGAGAAAATGGGCAGTACAAATAATAAGGGGGTAAAGACAATACCAGCTGAGGTTGCAATCATGAGGGAGCTGGCATATAGAAGGATGATATTTCTCATCAACCAAAACACTCATTCCACTCAAGAGATTATTCCTTCTCAGGTTATGTTATGTTTAAGATACTTTTGTCAATACATTATTTTCTTTTGACATTATTGATTAATGTTGGGCGATAAAATGACGATAAGAGAATAAACTTAGAAGATATGAGAATGTTGTGTTGGATGTGGACACACTCGGCAAGATATGATTAGAAATGAATGCATCAGGGAGAAAATTCGAGCTTCTATTGTAGAAAAGATAGTAGGATCGTGCCTTAGGTGGATTGGACATGTGTGTAATAGACTGGTTTATGACCCTGTAAGGAGAATAGATCAAATGGAAGCTAGCCTAATTCCTAGAGGAAGAGGGAGACTAATAAAAAACATAGGAGAAATCATAAAGAAGGACTTAGAAATTAATATTGTCAATGAACATGATTTATGATATGGCATTGTGACGTCATTTTCATGTAGCCAACCCCACCTAGTGGAATAAAAACTTGTTGTCGTCGTTTAGCAACTAATCTTTGAGGCCATTACTGCCTTATGAGATTATTGGAAGATATAATGGGGCATCATGGCTTAATTTGCTTCCTGATTTTATAATTTAAGTCCTTTTTTACCTTGCTGTGTACATTTGTTCACATTTGATAGAATTGTGAGGAAAAGAATGGAAGATAATATCACTTTTAATAATTCCTCTTGCATTGTATCATTGTATAGTCGCTATTAGTGAAAATTTTACATTTTTAGTCTTAACTTCTGCAATATGTGATTCTCACAGAAGAATACTCTTGTGGGTCAAACTTTCTTTAAACGAATAGTTAAATCTAGATGTATTTTTCAGGTTAAACATTCATGTGAAGTTCCACACTCAAAGCCATTGCCAAGTCCAAGTACAAGGCCATCTTCAAGTCTATTACTTTCAGGAACTAAGGGGAAGGAAACAAGCAGTGCTGATCATCATCCACCTCTGCAATGTCAACGCCGATTCCATCGCAGTCTCGATCATAAAGCCGAGACAAAGAATAGATACTGCAAAATCAGCCAAGTAACTTTCTCAAGTCCATTCAATCTTGGAAAGTTTTGGATATAAAATCACATTTACTTCCTCTTGCATTGTATAGTTCCTTTAGCCAAAAATATATGTTTTAGTCTTAAATTTTGTAGTGTTAGATTCTCTAGAATAATCTTTTGGGCTACCATTTTCTGTGAATGAAAAGTGAATCAATTTACTATTTAGGTTAAGCCCTCATGTCAACTTCCCCACCCAATGCCATTGCCAGGTCCAACTTCAAAGCCATTTTCAAGTCCATTTCTTCGGAGAGCAAATCGGAACGAACCAACAAGCAGCCTTCATCATCCACCTCTGCAATATCAACAACAAAAACCACTTCATGGCAGTCTCAAGGACAAAGAAAAGACGGAAACTTTAGACGGTGGACTCTGCCAGGTACCTTGCTCTAGTCCATTCAATCTGAAGAAAAGATTGGAAGTTAATATCACTTTTAATAATTAGTCTTGCATTGCATATTTGCTATGCCAAAAAAATGTACATTTTGTGTTAACTTGTGTAATATTTGATTCTCTCTGAAGAATAATACTATTCTGATCAATCTAAATTCATTTTACAGGTTAAGCCATCTTGTGAAGTTCCCTGCTCAATGTCAATGTCAGGTCCAAGTTCAAGTCCATTGCTTTCGGGAACTAAGCGAAAAGAACCGACAAGAAATGCTCATGATCCATCTCTGCAATCTCAACAACAATTTCATGGCAGTCTTGGTTACGAAGATAAGACGCAAAATTTATACCGCGAAATCTGCCAAGTATCTTGCTCAAGTCCATTCAATCTCAAGCAACTAAGAGGTCAAAATCACGCTGAAAAATCGCGAGATCTGGAATTTAATGACAAAGCAGGAAAAGAGGGAAGTAGCAATCAGAGGCAATGGTGTGAAATGTGTGAAGTTTCGTGCCCGAATGAAGCGTTGCTGAAGCTGCATTTTGATGGTAAAAAGCACAAGGCTAAATTGCAGAAATTGAAAATTAGCATGCAAGGAGGGGAGGATCCACATAAGAAAAAATGGTGTCAATTATGCAAATTATGGTGTATGAATGAGTGTGCATTCAAGCAGCATCTTGAAGGGAAAAAGCACATCATTCAGATGCATGCTATAACTAAGAAAGAAAAATGACATGACTATAGAAGAAAAGGATGCAATAGCATTATGATGGATATTACAAGATTGTAGAAGATTGTAGTATGTAGCATCTGTGAAATAGTTATACAATGCTTTTTTTTAGCAAATTTATATGAATATCACTACTACTAATTTACATGATACAGAAAAAGGTAAATATTTAATAGTGTGTTTTCTTTATTTTTATTTTCTTTTCTTTTTACCAATCTAATAGTATAAGACTTTACTAGATCTCAGAATAATCAGGTAAAGAGCTCAATTCCTGAAAGTAATCCTTAAAAGATGTTACTTACCCATAAGGTAATATTCATAGTACAAAAAATATGGATCTTTATACTACAATTATTGTTGGTACCCTCCTCCATAACTTTTGAATTCAACAAACAAGACATATATTTTATCTCTAGGTAGTGATGCTTGTTGTAATTAATCACAATAAAAAAACCTATGAAAAGCTAATGTGAGTGTTGAAAAACCACTACAATCAAACAAATAAACGGATTAAAATTTTAAAAAATTAAATATTAATCTTAACCAAGTCTTACTACCAAAAAGTTCTTTAGAAATTTGAAATTGTATCAATTGTGGATCATATCATGTATATAATTATAATATTGTGGTTGTGGATTATAATCTCATCATTACATATGATATGGAATTATAATTTATTTTTGTTTCTGTCTTTTGCTACTTCTTTTATTTTTGTTTTCTATTATTGTTGTTTGGTCATTACTATTGTACTATTTTTTATGTCTAAATTTGAAATATAAAATTATCAAAATATTAATATTATGGAGTTGGAAATGTCAAATGCTTATGCATATTGAATTTATTTTATTTATTAGAAAAGTTTTTCGGGTCAACTCTGGTAAATTCATAAGCCTCTTGAACAATTTTAAACATTATTTTAATCACTTGAATACAAGTTAGATATTTTTTTTGTAGAACTTAAAGATGAAACATGTCAAGTCAGACCAAACTATGTGTTGAAAATACCTACTATATTTAACATATTACAATCTAAGTCTGACTTATTTTTATGGATAAGTTTTTTTGGAGGTCTATATCTGTTTAAAAGTTTGATATCATTTATTAGTTCATTTAAAAGCTTGATATAATCTAAGACAAATATACAAATCTGACATCTCAAATTTTCAATACCACATTGCAATATGATTTATATATATATTGTATATATATGATATAAAATAATTAATATAGATACATAATAAATTATATAGACCAACAATGTATTGGAAAAGGTAATTACGAATCTTAAAAATAATTAATTTCTTACTCATAAGGTGATGAAATATTCTTACTAGTACCAAAGAAAATTATATAAAATAACATGTTTAGACTTAATGACTTTTTAAAAAGTTTGTAGATAATCTATTTAGATTAAATAAGCTTTTTAAGAACTTTCAGCTTAACTTATTTTTTTTAAAAAATAGTTAAACATAATCTATCATAAATCAGGTACTAAGCCTCTGATAAGCCGCCAAACCTCTTTCTATCATTCGGCCGACTCAAAGTGAACCTGGACTCAAAGTAGACCTACCCGAACCCATAGCTCATTTTGACAGCTTTCCTCTATATGGATGAGGATCTGCTATCCCTCAACCACATCTCTAACCAATCATAATGAAATAAAACTGATAAAGTTATGAATATTTAATTAATTTTAACTGACATGGCATGGTATAATTGGTCTAGAATAGAGTTTGAGACAAGATTTGGGACAACAAATCCTTATACCCTCCCTATATAGCAGGTTAATAAAACCAAAAAACACAAAAAAGATTTAGGTTAGGATTGGCCAAAACTTCTTCTGTTGATCGAGTTGCGAAAGAGAGTCTGTAACGATGACATTGGCACCTTCTCGACCAGAAATTCTTTCTCTCTTTCGCTCCCTCTTACGCGTGGCACGCAATTTCCCAGATTACAACATCAGGGAATACACCAAACGACGCACCATCGATGCGTTTCATCAAAACCGTAACCTTTCCGAGACTTCTTCGATTTCCTCATCCTTCTCTGACGGAAAGTCTCAGCTCGATGTTGCAAAACGGCAGGCCGTTGTTTACTCTCTCCACGCGCCTCCGCTTAGGAGCGTCATGGAGATTGAAAACCCCTAAATACCCCTCCAAATCATGGTAACTGTCAATTTCAATTTCACTGTTTTATTTTATTTTATGGTTAATAGTTGAATGATGATTTGTTTGATGATGGAGAAATTGAGTGAATAATTTGTTTTATATTTGCATAATTCATGACTTAAGGCGGTTATCAATTTGTAACTGTCATGTCTTTATCAAGTTTTTAAGGACATGTTTGGATGGTGTGGTTAACGTGGAATGGGAAGGTTAAAATATTTTACATCTGATGATAGGTTAGCTCTTATGTGTACATCATATCATAAAGATTCGGCCGAGTTTTATGTTGGTTGTCGACCGCTTAACATAAGCTTCAGCTTTTATGACCGACTGTGTATAGCTATGTTTAGATGAATGTAAAATTTTATCCTTTAGGTTGACATGCCGTTATGTAGTTGTGGTGACACATCAACTTCCTTTACCTATCTAAGATAAAGTTTAACCATGTTATCACTTTTGTCTAATAGCAGTGACTAATTTCATAACCATTACTGCCAAGAGTGTTCACTTAAAAGGGTTTCTAAAATATATGGATTAACTCAAAAACTAGGATAAACTATACTGACCGGAATTGGGTTTTGAAGTTTACATCTATACTTTTTAAAGGAGTCGCGTAAAATCAGTCTTAGATGAAAGTTACAATTAGTGGTGTTAAATAGCCGCCACGGTGGTGCCATAGCTATTAACTATTTCTAAAATTTTGCCATATCGCCTTGTTTGTCATTTACACGAAAGAGGTGTCATGACGGTGGAAGTACCATGGTGAAAAGGGGGTGAATGTACTTTCCTGGCTAGGTATTATGAAAGAAATAGCAGGCCATGGCGGGTTTTTTTTAGGCTCAATTTTGGGTTAAAAACCCTAATTTTTTTTATTTTTAGATAATTTCTTTCCTCTCCCTTAATGAATTGATATTTTGAGACTGACATATGCACATATATTGTTATGCATGTGTATCTGTAGACCGCGTTCCTAGATTCGCGGTTGCTATTGGCTAGAGAATATTTAAGTTGTCTAGAATAATTTGGTCTGAGTATTGATCCTATTCATACTTGTAATCACTCAAAGATTGGCTTGACCCTTCTAGTATTGAAACAATCCTGTCTGAAGTTGTACTACATTTGAAATTTAATCCACCATGTATTTCTGATGATTCTGGTGCAGTTGGTAAAAGTACTTAACTACTTCAATTCTATATATTTCACTATCTACATTCAAGTGAATTTATAATGTCATCATGTTTGGGCTGCTTGGACATGAACGAGTCCCAATTTTTACTATGCCTGACTAATAATAGAAAAGGGTAATTATCATGGTGCACAATTTGCTTATATCTCTATAATTTGATCATGTGCAAGAGAAAGCACAAAAGAGATTGAAAACGGGGTTAGTGGGGCTGATGTCCGGTCTCTGCGGATAAAGAAAATGTAAGGAAACATTTTAACAAGATTAGATTGCTTTTTATGAGACTGAACTCTTCTAAGAGATGTAAGTTGGAAGCTATTGTTGCTGTAGCATGAATAGGAAATGTTCATTTTTTCAAATTGCTTCTTTGTTCTGCATCATGTGTCTGATTTTCCTTTTGCTGCATATCTTCACACCTTTATGATTGGAATTACTGCAGGTTTTGAGCATTACTCTTGTGTTCTGTTGAGAGGACAAATTATAAATTTGTGTTTGCCTAACTCTGCATTCATCTGTTGCGGAACTAACAGTGATGTATCTCTGGGAAAGCAATATTTGCTCTTTTAATATCTGCTACAATTTTTTGGAGGACAAGTTTATGTATTATTTAAAGATGAGTGGCATTTCATCATAAATAAAATTGAAACCGGTGTTAGTTTGTTAGAATGAGTAATTTTGTTTCTATGTCTGTTATAACTCTGACATTTTTTTTTGTCAATTTTGAATATAGGATGTACTGTAATAACTTGAGCTGTTCATGAGTCCCAAACACTTTTACTGCATATGTTCTAAGTTGTTGCTTTGTAGTATATGAAATCCTATGTTGGGTGCTTCTGATCTAATAATGAAAAACAAGGTGCAAAGGGGTATGCTATTGCAGATACTCATTTTCTAAACCAGATTACTAAGATCAGAAATGTCAAAACTATAATGTTGAGATGTTTTATTTACCGAGTGAAGATTTTTATGGACAACCTGATATGCCTTAACAAAGAATTTTAGGCAAATGCAGCATTGGCAAATACATGATAATGTTTTTTTTAATATGACATTAATCGTTTCAAACTTTTAATTCATGATCAAAAGTTTGGCCACAACATATATGACTAGAATTTGTTTATTTATTCGTAGATCAATCAATGGATTCCATTAATAATCAACATAATTGGGTCATTAATTTTCTCAATAATCAACATAATTTGGTTATAAATCCTTCAACAATCAAATATTATCAATCTCCACATTTTATTATATAATTGTTAAACTTATTAATATACATTCTTAAAGTTGTTATATACTTGTTAAATATATTTAATAGAGAATAAATTATCACCTTATATTAGGAAATAACTTATCTACTTAAATCCACTCGATTATAAAAAAAATTATGTATTTAATACATTATTCTCTATTCAATATACATCTATTTAACAAAGATTTTGTGCTGTGTGCTACATTGCCACCAACTGAAGTGCAAGTGTGAATTCACTTTTTATTGCTATGAGAATGCAAGACGTTACAAGATTTTGTGCAGCAAATGCTGATGCTCTCTCTATACGATATAGAAATATAGGAGATTATTGAAACATTTTATGCTAACCAAGTCTTTACACACCACTTCTAATAGTATTTAGCAGAAATTTACACAAGAATATTACTCACAATATTTCAGGATGAATTTTTGGTCACCTGTTCCAACTGTTAAGTTTGGCAGAGATTGAGAGGATAGAGAAACTAGCACGCTATGTTTTTTATTGCCTTCAGTTTCATTGGATGTAGCTAGGAGATGTTTGAGATTGAAGAATACCAATAGTATATTTGCGAGTTGGATTTCAGACGGGTATAAAAGAAAATATAAGGTTTCAGAGTCATCTCAAAAGTGTAGTATATTTCATGGCTTTGGAGTCTTTATTTCATTTCTTTTTCCTTCAAAATTTAACTCGTAAGCGAATCACAAAGAATATATTATTTGTGCTTAGATCCAGGATAATTTACAGAAGGCCAAGACTTGTATCAGGAAGCCATTAAATGTGCAGAAGGTCAGGGATTCTTACCATAGTTTCATTAGTTACAGTAAGAGAGCTAGGATTAAAGTCCATCATGCAAAGAGTATTGTCATCAGTGTTGTTAAAACCGTACCGGTTATCAAACCGGCCAGGGTACTGGTATAATCGTTCAATGGTTCAACCAGTGGTTCAGTAATTAAACCGCATGCCAATTAAACCGGACATACCTAATTATATTTATATATATATAAACTTATAACAAAAAAATTCCAAATAGGTAGATACTCAAATTTATACTCCATATTTATAATCTACTCAAAATTCACATAAATAAACAACTTTAAGTCTTTAACAAATTCAAAGTCTAAATTAAAAAACATATATCAATCCAAAAGTATCACTTAACAACCACAAAATATAAATAAATGACATAACTTCACAACTCACTCTATAAAACAAATAAATTTAGAGTTTTAACATTTAACATCAAGAAGTCAAAGTTATCTTATATGAATATTATATTTTTCTACCAAACCCTATCAGACAGTACTCCAAACACAAATGTCACTAAGATTACACATGAATGTTAGGAATCAAAATGTGTAATCTAAGTATACTTTGGAAGCATGTGCCTTCAAGTGTTGAAGAAGAGTTGGAAAGATGGGTCACCTTGTAATGAGTTTTTAATTTTTTAAGTTTTTTAAAATATATATATATATATATGTGTGTATAAACGAACCGGTTTAGTAAAATACCGGCCGGTTCACCGGTTTTGACCGTTTTTGACCGGTTTTGATACTTGGCCGGTTCAACACCTGTACCGTACCGGTTAGGGGTCCGGTTCACTGGTTTTCCGGTTGAACCGGCCGATACGGTATTGTTTTTATAACTATGGATTATAGCAAAGGTAACAACTCATCAATATTAGAAGACTCCCCTTAATCACCAGAAATAATAATGGAAATACTTGCAAAAAACTGTAAATTTTATGATGAAAATAATTTGTAAATGAGTCTTAAGAATTCATAGTTTTCATATAGTAAGAATGATTATAGGTTACTTTTATCCATGGCGACATGATTCTCCTTGTTATGGTGTATTGTTCTTGGTCAATAGAGAAACTTTTCTATCTCTTTCCCTTCCTTTCTGTGTCTTTCTTTATTGATGGCTGATAGAGACAAACTTTCTGGACAGAGATAAAGACAATGTTTCAAGTCCTTTTTCTGATGAGTATAATGCTACCATCAAACACTATACATATATAGACTCTTTTCCAAGAGTCTTACCATTTCATTCACAACTCTCTAATTCAAGAGTTATACTATTCAAAACAAAATAGTATATCCCTTCATATCAAAGAGACATTCTTACATTCTCTCACTTGTCTCACGTGACAATACAAGTAAATATATTATATATATCTAACATAATGTGCATAATCAGAATATGTTTTCCATATTCATTACATTAAAAATCATGATTAAGAACAAGAACTAATAAGAGTCATGACAGTTGTACGTCATTTATTCGATATAGTTTATTCCATGAACTACTATATTAGCCTTAATCCTAACATGACACATTAAAGGGAATAATAATGTTATTTAGAAAGAAAATTTTATTTTCAATATTATCATTCTCACATTTGTACATAAGTGTGAAAATAAACTATTAATAAAAAACTTAAATATTAACGAGCTCGAAGTGTCAAAATATTGAGACTTTATAACATAATGTTCAACATTCATTTGCAGACACAATACCCGTATCTTTTACATGATTAGTAAATATTTTGGGCAGTAACCTTTTTGTCAAAGGGTCTGCAATCCTAAGGTTAATGCTAATATATCAATTGACACTCTAAGTTTTTGAACTTCTTCTTTAACGGTAAAGTATTTCACCTCCATATATTTAGCACTTTTGGAATACTTGTCATTTTTAGAAAAGAAGACTGCTGCAGAATTATTACAATAAATTTTCAGCAGCTTGACAATACTATCGACAACCCCAAGTCCTAAATAAAGTTTTGTAACCATTTAGCATGAACTGTGGCCTCAAAGCATGCCACAAATTCAGCTTCCATAGTGAATGCAGCAATGATAGTCTATTGTAAGTATCTCAGAACTTTCTTTCAGCTTTCCAATGTTCTATATCAAAATTACTCTAGTATTTTTGTAACATTCCAACTGCAAAACTAATATCTTGTCCCATACAAGTCTGAGCATACATTAAACCCCCAAATATAAATGCATAAGAATTTTCTTCCATTTGCTTCCGTTTTAAATCATTCTTTGGATATTGCATCATACCAAACTTGTCTCTTTTCTGAATTGGAATGGGAGATGCTGAACATTTATGCATTCTGAATCTCTTTAAAATTTTGTTAATATGTGCTATCTAAGACAAGCCTAAAATTCCTTGTGATCTATCGCAAAATATTTTTATTTCAATCACATAGTTTGCCTCCCCATATCTTTCATTTCAATTTTTTTGGAGAGAAACATCTTAGTCTCATTTAAAAGACCAAGATCATTAGTTACAAGCAAGATGTCATTAACATATAGAACCAAAAAAATAAATTTACTCTCATTGACCTTTAGGTATATACATCGATAAACAATGTTTTCCTTAAACCCAAAGGATACAACAATATCATTAAACTTAAGATATCACTGTTGCGAAGCTTGTTTAAGTCCATATACTGATTTCTTTAGTTTACATACCATGTGTTCTTTTCCTTTCTCAATGAATCCCATCGGTTGATCCATATAGAATTTTCTGTTAAATCCCCATTTAGAAAGGCGGTTTTCACATCCATTTGGTGTAATTCAAAATCATAATGAGTCACCAATGCATTGATAATTCTAAATGATGTCAATTCATTATTTTTTATTCGTTACAAACTATATCAATAATTCTAATGAGGTGTTTAAATCACTCTTATATTATATTGTACTTAACCAAAATAATGAATAGACATCAACTCTTATACTTTTTGGATTTGTCCTCACAATGTATCATATTTTGTTTATTTTAATTATACTCGTCTCCATTTATTATTTAAGAAATTACATTTATCTCTCTATAGGGTAATTATTATAATATATGTATATAACTATGGGTGATTTGTATAGTTTTAAATTTTTTTATTAAAACTCAGTGAATGTTTATGTACTTTACTCTTTTAATTAGATTACCTTATCAGACTAATAAATGATAATAATATATCAAATTCATACACAATCAATACATATATTTTTTTTTTGTCCAATTTTTAATATATAATTCTTTCTCCTATTAGAAAGAGTAAAACGGTAGAAAAAAACCAAACAGTATAACTTTGTAGTTTGACGGATGTAAATAAAAGTTCACTTTGACACTGACAGTGATTAATGGTCGCTGAAGTTACCCAAAGCACATAGTTTTGATTCCAATTTCCAAAACCAAAAACCCTTCAAAAGTTGAAGACAGCCTCAAACACTCTTCTTCCACCTCCACCGTCACACTAACTAACTCAATGGCCTCTCACCACCGCAACCACCACCACAACCACCACCAACCCTCTCCTCCTTCCACCAACTGCTGCTGCAACCCGTCTTCCTACACTTGTTGTACTCAACCCACCCTCCTCCCTCCACCACCACCACCACCGCCACAGGACCACCACCACAACCACCACCTTATTCAAGCATTTGCCTCACTCCTTTCTCAACAACAACAACACTTTCTCCCTACACAATACCCCAAATCTCACCCTCATAAAAAAACCATTTTGACTCAAACATATAACAACCAAATCAATTCTACGATCTCTTCCCTTCTCAACCGCATCGAATCGCTCGAATCTTCACTCAACAACCAATCTTATTCTTATTCTCTACGTGACACTGCAGCGCGTGTGATTCAAATCCATTTTCGTTCTTTTCTCGTTCGCAGATCGAAAACCTTAAGACACCTCAAAGAACTTGGTTTCATCAAATCTACCTTCAATGCTCTCAAATCTTCATTCTCCGATGATGCCACACGCTCTGATTTTGCAGCTCTCTCCCAAAAAGCACTTGATTTGCTCCTCCATCTTGATTCCATTGAGGTAATATAGTCTAGGTTTAGATTTGCTTAAATCTTTAGGGGAATTTTTTATTTTTATTTATGGTGGAATATTATGGTGTCATTCAATCCATGACAAGGCTTGGTTGTTGGTTCTGCACTTTTTAACACAATAGTTTAATCTATATACATTTCAATTTCAATTCATGAAAATTTTATTTATTTCGTAATTTTAGAGGGTGAGTCTTGGCACGACCGTAAGTTTGCTTGCCTTATAACCTGGAAGTCGGGGTTTCAAATCTTGGAAATGGTGTTTTTTCGTTTGCTTGAGGTTAAGGCTCCCTAGACCTTATTAGTCGGGAGCCTCGTGTATTGGGCTGTCCTTATTTTCTAATTTTTTTTTGTTTTAAACGTGAATTTATTTATTTTATGGCTAATAATTAGTGGTAGATGATGACCGATTAGAAAGATTTAGATCCTACTGATTTTGATGTAAATGGATTGTCAATAAACTTGATTTATGATAGAAAATTATGATGTCATTTGATTCATGTAGTTGACTCCGCCTACTGGAAAAAGACTTGGTTGTTGTCGTTGTTTTTCAATATCCTTTACTTTTATTATTATTTAATCGAATGATTTGTGATTTTTTAGGGTTCTGATCCCATGGTTATTGATGGGAAAAGGTTGATTAGCAGAGATTTGGTGCAGTTTTTGGACTCTATTGAAAGGGTTGCTGCGAAGAAGCACTTGTTTTATGTCAAAGCAGTGAAGAATGCAAGGTTCGGTCAGAATTTTAATAAACCCAGAGATTCAAGTGATGATGAGAAGAGAAAATTGTTGCAGAATTTGAGGGGTAGAGTTGAGAAGATTAGCAAGTTGTGCAAAGTTTATGAGAATGATGAAGATTCCGAGCCAGAGGGCATTGATTATGATGGAGACCACAGTGTTTTGATTAGTAGAAGGAATGGGGTCTCTGCCAATAAAAATGTGGTCTTTATGCAAAGGCAAGGAACAGCTAAGGAAAGTGTCAAATTTGCAGAGAATGGGAAATTTTGTGAGGTTCATAGCAGCAACACTTATGAACCAGATCTAAGCGGGGATGTGACTTGTTTGGATGGAAGTTCATCTAGTGATGACCAAGGAGAGGTGTTGGAGAATGTTGAAGATGTTTTGGATTCTTCTCAGAGTGCTGAGGGTGACGATGAAGTATTGGTGGAGGGTGGAGGATCAAGATATAACACCGATGATGGAGAAAAGAACGATAAAAAGAATCTAAAAAGTGGTGGCCGAAATACAGTGAAAGGACAGCTTCCGATGCACCGGGAGAAGCCTATAATATCGGCTCCATTGCCTCTTAAGATGGAAAACAAAGCTGATGCAAAGAGTAAAGGTGTGAGAATTTTGCCATGAAGGGCCATGACAAGACCATGTAAGACTTAGTTCACATTTGCTTTGTATTCTTTAATTGTAGTTTGACTGTACTTCAGATTGGTAGAGCTTTTTAAATGTCTAATTGGTCAGTTAGTTCTTATGTAAATGAACATGTTTTCCCTTGAATTGTTGTTTATTAATTTCTGAAATTAACCAGTTGTCAACAATGTGTGTTGCAATTTCATTTTGTTTGTGGCAATAGTCATATTTTTCCTATGAGGGAAAAATAGGCTTACTGTTTATGTATTCATCCAATTTTTGATAGGATAGAATCATAGGAGGGCATTGAGCTATGCAGCCATTTGGATATAGACATCAAGCAGCATGCACTTTCAATTCAAAGATCAACTTTCCTGCTTCAAACAGCAACTAAGATCAACTGTGCTATGAACCAATGTTTGTGACAACCGCACCGGCCGGTCTCACCGATTCGATCGCTAACCAACTTGAAAATGACTCTAGTTTGCAGTCTTAACCGACTTGAACCACTTTGAACTGGGGAAATTCCGGTCGGGTCGTGTTTATAACATAATTATACATGATTATTAATTATATAAAATTTTGCATTTATATATTTATAGATAATTATTAATTATATATGAAATCATTTGGTTTGACTAGACAGTTTATCTATTCAAACTGGTTAAACTTAATACAGAATCTCTTCTCATATCAAGCTCTGATTTCACAATATGAACACACCCAATTACCCACAATGTGAGAAGAAATGAAAGAAATGAATAATTAATGTCATGGAACACCGGGCATGTTGTCTCTGTTATAGGAGTGAAGTGCTATTGTTACTTCATTGGCTGACTCCATAAATTTTGCTTCACAAAGTGAGTGAAAAAAAAATGAAAATGGAGGATGACCAAACCATGGTTTTCCAGACTTGGAACATTTAAAACTTAAAATTTATTAGTGTGTTTTGATTATCTTATTTTTTTTGTTTAGAATCAATAGCAACATACTAATAGAATGGCTCAATTTCTTATTGGAAAAAGTTGATAAATAATTTTACCATGGACATTATGCCTAATAGACCAGTACATTTGGCTGATGAAATATTTTGATATCCATGCTCAATATTATACCAACAAAAACTATTTGGCCACCCTCTTAGAATTAAGGTATATCATGCCTCTGCTTGATTACTTCTCAAAGGAAAATGGTCAAAATACTTTAATCATTTATCTTATTTTCATATTTAAATTTGGTTTTCTAAAAAATAGCATCAATTTAGTCTTTTAATTTTTAACAAACAAAAAATTAGTGTCAATACAGTCCTTTAATTTTTAATGTTTTAAGTTCTACTTGTTGTTATAATAATGTTGATTTTAATATATCAAACTGTTGTTGGAGATTCCTTTCTAGTAATCCATAATAAAGTTTTATATTTGAACTTTTTCAACAATTTTTCTCTCTTATCTTTTTTCCGTCTCTTATATCCATCTTTATCAAGTATAATGCTCTAAATTCCAATGAAAGTCAAGATTATGATAACCGGAAAGAGATTTCTAACAATGATTTGTTATATTCATCTTAAAATCTAATACTTTTATCCATGAAAACCTAACACATTTATCCGTCAAAACCTAACACTTAAGAAGGATTATTTTGACACAATAAAATACAGAGTAAATTCATTCATATTTTTCTAGTGGACACCAATTTAGTCCATAATATGGAGTAATTTGATACCTCTCATTACTAAATATTAAATATCAAATTCTAGAATTTGTATAAATCTTGAATTAGAACTTAAATCATCACATGATAATGTCATGTACTACATTACTATTATTACAGGTTGTTAGGTATGAATTTCAAAAACAATATAGAAAAGGAGCGGCTGAAGTGAGAATAATTCTCATATAAAAATGATGAAAATGATAAATCTCGACCTCACAAATATAAATGAATGATTATAATTAAAAGTTAGTTATTGGTCACAGGATCACTTCTTTTAATCTTAACCGTTTAAATATATATATATATATATATATATATATATATATTAGTCATTGATTCAAATTGTGGACCACATCATGTAATATTGCCAATATGGTGATTGCCACAGCTACATTACTATTGTAATGCAACACTGAACTACAATGAAGCGACCAAGCTGGGCCGCAGTGCAACACATCCCACCATAATTTAAAACACTGATAATTACAAAGTCGTAGTCATGGATAATTAAGTTTATAAGATGGTGGCTTCCTTTGAGAATTTGATGAACCTTCTTACCAAATGGAATAGTTGAGTGGGCACATGAAGAAAATTATAAAAAGATCACTAACTATGTTTCCTACCACATGGGTTTAACATAGAGATCACATTTCTGAACATACAAGAATGGAAGGGACAACCCAAAACATGGCCAGCTTCAATACTGATGAAACATGTGAGCTGCAGAATCCTAGAACCCATAACCAATCATTTTCTCTTTCATTTGCAAAATTTGCAGAGAATTACCCTCCTGGCTTTTCTAGAAAGGTAATTATAAGAGAAGTTGTAGTCTCTATAGCTATGTTAATGATCATTAATTCACTCATAATCATAAGCATATTGGCATTTGCCCTGTTTTGTTTTGTGCTTAGAATATGTATAGTATTGCATCCTTAAATGTTAGGAGTTGAGTATACGAGGAGGGCTTAACTCAAAAGACGTGTTTATTAACTGGGAGAGTCTCATAACTTAAGTACCACATTAAGTTTGTTATTCTACTCAAGTGGGACTCCTACAACCGCTGTAGACACTGATGTGTTAAGGTTTTGGGAGTTAACGAAGCCGAAATCGTAGTGTAAATTGTGAATGCAATTGTTGCTGCATGGTCCACATGTCTTGATTTTCATTCTTATTTTATAATGCAGATGTATAATGAACGATTATTGTTGTTGTTGAACCTATATGAAAGGTATTTGCAGAGATTATAGGGACATATCTATTGGTGTTTGTGGGAAGTGGTTCTGCTGCTCTGAATGCTATTGATGAAAGCAAAGTTTCAAGACTTGCAGCTTCACTTGCAGGAGGGTTTATTGTGACTGTGATGATTTATTCTATTGGTCACATCTCAGGGGCACACATGAACCCAGCTGTGTCCATAGCTTTTGCCTTTGTCACACATTTTCCATGGAGACAGGTATTATATTATGTGTCTCTTTCGGGTTATCTACCTCTTCAAACAAGTGTCACTTCCAGAAATCGAACTATTAATCTTTTAGTCATCATATAAATCTAACGAGACCTTACACTATTAAGTCAACTAATTGTGTGTCTATAGTATAGCTGAGTCTGGTTACTGTATTTGCAGAGTAGAGTTTCATATTCAAAATTTATCCTCACAAATAATACTTTTCATTCTATTCCAAGATGAAAGGTTATAAATAATTTCACACAATGTGTTCAATTCTGTTCTGTTGTTCCATGTATTATTTCCTCATTAGGTAGAAAATATTAAAGTAATATATATTTAATTTAAATTTATTTTTGTGAATGAGAAGAGGATAATATATGAAATGGAATACAAATGATACAAAATGGAATACGATTGTGAGTATTTACCCTTTTAAATATTTTTTCTCGAATATTAAATTAATATAAATTTAATTTAAGGTCTTTTCTATAAATGGGAAGAGGGTGATATATGAAGTGAAATATTAAGTTTCTTACCTTATGTACCATAAGCATGTCTTACTGTACTTTGTATTTGATTGGTTTTCTCAATAGAATTATTACTTATTAAAATTAATAAATTTAGTAGAATAACATATGATTGTGATATATGGAATGAGAAATTACATATTAACTCATATATACCATATAAATAAAATTACTTAATAGTTGGTTCAAAATTTATGTTAGATAAGATTGAGTTTATTCTGAGTATAGAGAAAATATTCTCACTTCTAAAGGTATGTTTATGAATTAAGTTTTCGAAGAGAAATAAAGAAAAATAGCAATACAATTGTGATAAATTTTATTGGAAGATGTTCTATCATTATCATTATTAATACTTTCATATCTGTCTAATCAAGCAACAACTAATTAGTTCAGCCTACATTCAATATTCGATGTTATCCAAATCAAAATACAAGACAGCTAACATATTATATAATTTAATATCTTTCTAAGCTTTACAATATGAGAGAAAAAAATATGTGCAGTAATGTTGTAAGAATTTATTAT
Organism: Lupinus angustifolius; assembly: GCF_001865875.1. Lineage (NCBI taxonomy): Eukaryota > Viridiplantae > Streptophyta > Magnoliopsida > Fabales > Fabaceae > Lupinus > Lupinus angustifolius. Next base: position 1,524,384 of record NC_032017.1, on the reverse strand, counting down.
TCTATTGTATCATTTATCTTTCATATGTAATTGTCTTTTACTCTTAAATATAAATGAATAGTAAATGATATATTGACCGTATATTAATCTTTATACTGATATTATATTAATATAACACTGTAACATTATTATACCTTGTAACATTTTTATGTACAAAAGCATTATGTGGGAAGGAAAACTATAGGATATAAGTTATGTTATGGGAGTGGTGTCAATTCAGGATGAAACAGTTTACAAAGTGTTACCTATAGTTCTTGTTACCTATATTTCTCATAACAAATTTTGGGTTAAAACCAATGGGCAATTGGCAAGTATAGGAAACAGATGAAAATCACCGGTCTCAAGTTAATATCCTCAATCTGTCTCGCTCAATAATATGATGTCATGTAATGTTTTATTTTGTTTTAGTAAGGAGAATGAAAAGATGAATATTTTTTAATGACATACATAACACCATATTATTGGGTGGGACAAAGTTGGAGACACCAACTTCAAATAGGTGATATCCAGAAACTATTTGCCAAACTTATTTTAAATACTTATAACAATATATTAGGCCCAACTAGGTAGAAATCTCGTAGATCGAACCGTTTTTTTTTAAGTATATTATACTTGTAGTACTCAAGGATGTAATTAGCTCTCAATTACATTGCAGGTCCCATTTTACATTGCAGCACAACTCACAGGAGCTATTTCTGCATCATATACGCTTAGAGAGCTTTTAGAACCAGCGAGACACCTTGGAGCAACATCACCTTCCGGATCAAACATTCAAGCATTGATCATGGAAACTGTGGCTACGTTCACCATGGTGTTCATTTCCACTGCCATGGCCTATGACACAAAAGCTGTAATTAACAATCCCGAAATTGGTTAGCTTCGGCGCAACAATAATGTTGCTTGCCTTATGACGTGAAGGCCATAAGTTCAAATCCTGGAAACAACTTATTCACTGGGCCACCCTTTTTTAAATGCTATAAACTTTTCTTTCCTCAAAAAGCAGTGCATCATAACCATTACTATAAAATGTTGTCCTTTGCAGATAGGAGAGCTAGCCGGAGTTGCAGTAGGTTCTTCCGTGTGCATAGCGAGCATCGTAGCTGGGTAAGTACAGAACAGGAATTGCCCGATGGAAGGGGAAGAGCAAAAAATAAATAATTGATAAAGATTGATGAAACTTTAGTTGAAAGTAACATACATGACTGTTTCGAAAATTCTCGAACCGGCTATGAATAAGTTGTCTTGTTTATACAGACCAATATCAGGAGGATCAATGAATCCAGCTAGGACACTAGCTCCTGCAATTGCCACTGCATCCTACAAAGGAATTTGGGTGTATCTGGTTGGACCAGTTACTGGGGCAATTTTAGGGGCATGGAGTTACAGTGTAATTCAGGAATCAGATAAACCAGCTTCTGCAATCTCGCTATCTTCCCTTTCATTCAAGCTACGCCGCCGCCCGATGATCATCGAAACTGAGCAAGTTGGTAACAACTGCCACCTCAGTTCATTGTGAAAACACTGTTTGGGACACCAGCCAAAGCAATGAGAATGTTGTATATGAGAGAATCTCATGTTCAGTGTCATTTATCAACTTTCAGGATTATTTATGAACAGACATTGTCATTATAACTAAAATAAATTATTTTAGGTTCTACATCGAATTCTATATTACTAACTGCTAAGAAAAATCTTGTGTAAGACCAATTCTTCTAGTTGTCAATGCAGGGAAGGAAAACTCTTATCTTAGTTAAAAACTCTTAATGTAATGAGGTTAAACATTATCATGCATATTTGAGATAGGAACAGAAAATACAGGAACATACCAGATGCAAATAACAAGCAAAACAGTACGTAAAAAAGGCGGCTCAGTGCATGAGGCTCCTACTTAATGGGATCCGAAGAAGGTAGATAATACAGTCTTACCCCTGCAAGTGGAGAAGTCATTTCCATGATTTAAACTCGTAACGTCATGGTCACTGAAAAACAATCTTACCACTGCGACAAACTCAATCTATAGTATGTAAAATAAAATGCATGAAATTAATGGCAATGGGTAGAATGAAGCAACATGAAATGGCATGATACTAGTTTCCATTGTTTGAATTGTTTAACCTATTTCCCCCCTTCCATTTTGGGGTATAAGATGAAACAAAATGAAAGCAACTTCTTATTCACTTCATTCCATAAAAAAAATACTCAAACCATGTTATGGTAACTTTATTCCCTTCCATTTCAACCATCACTGAATATCTATCTATCTATACATAGCAAAGAAGCCACCATAAATTACCATTCCTACCATATAATCTCAACACATTTTTACTCTGAACATTAGTGTATATAAACAACCCATGGTCACAAAAAAAATGTTATGTTCCAAAAGTAAAAAATGAACGGCCCAATGCACGAGACTCCCCCTTAATGCGGTTTGGGGAGGATAGATATACACAGCTTGGTCACTAAGCATCAACCTTACAGTTTCGTCTATCTATCTGACATTGGATTATGTATGTTCAGATACTTTCTTCATCATAGCAGCATGCTTTTGTCCTTTAAGATGATAATCATAAACTATGGCACTATTACACACCACATTACATACAGCACATATTCTAACAGCTTCAGCAGCTGCCCCACCTTCAAGAACCTTCCTTTTCTTTTTCTCCAAATCCTCTGGAGTTTCGACTGTTTTCCTCTTACTCTTACTCCCACTCGCAGATTTGCTCGTGTCGTTCTGTACTTGCGGCCCGATAAAAGGATTAGAGGAACCAGATGGATGACTCTGAAATGGTTTCAATGATTCTCTTAGTGTCTCCAAGTTTTTCTTGTGCTTCTTTCCCAATTTATGTTGGTGCAGTACTTCCACACTGGTGCATTCTATCTTGCAAACTTCACAATATGCAGGTTGTACAATGGTAGTTTTAACTTTTTTCGGGTATTTCTTCCATGTTTCATTTCCGCGAGGTTGAGTTGTGGGGTTGATCCACCATGCAGGGTTCAGATATGCAGCAGCCAATTGTTCTGAGACACTTAATGGCGTAGTGATGACCTGCATGGTTATATCAATTAGTTCCCATTCATGATAATACACAATGAAACTGAAAATGAGATGAATGCATATAGTTTCAATCTCATTTGCTCTTATTGTTGATTTTCACACATCCCTAAGTATTTTTCTTTCGACGTAGAATACAAAACTTACACCAATATGAACTTAAAACATAGTAATTAAATACTTTTAATTTAAAAAAAAACTTGATACAATCAACAAAGAGTTCGACCAGAGATTTTTTAAAACAAAAGGAGAGAAAACCCAAAAGAGTGTGAAGCAGTTGTGTTAGCTACCAGATTTCAAATACACACTGAATGTAGTGTCATTCAACTTATGCAATAAAAAACATTCCCTTTCCGAGTAGTGTCATTTACCAGACTCAACATATTAGTCCAAGTAGCAAGGAACTCAAATTCCCCTAAATGAGATCTATGGTTTGAGTATTATGAATAGAAAAAACAGATATACGAAATATTTTCCCCTTTGGATCATCTGAGAGTTGGGGTTTGGAGGAAAAGGAAGAGAAAGACTTATGAGCCATCTCAGAGGCGTATTTCATGTCCTTGAAGTCTTTCCTTTCCCTTCATTATACTTCAAAGCTCAATTCGTAAAGAGACCCAGGGTTCGTAAGTGAGATAGGTTTTGGAGTGAAATGAATGGAAAGGGAAAGCTTGAGAGCAATGAAATACACTTGCGACATGGCTCTAAAATCTTCCATTTTCCTTCATTTCCCTCCAAAACTCAACTCGCAAATGGACACTTAAGGGTTCGTTTGTGGATCATATTTTAGAGGGAAAGGGAACGAAATGGAGACTTCAGAGCTATTTTCAAGTCTTCCATTTTCGTTCATTCCTCTCCAAAAACTTTCTTGGTCCACAAATCCACTCATCTCAAACCAAAATATCCTATCATCTACCACAAGGTCCACAACACACAACTAAAAACAAAAAAGTAAAACATTAAATAGAAAACAAAAATAAGAAATGGGCACTTACAGCCTCACTAGCAGCCCAATTGTGAGCATTAGGGTCCAAATAGTACCCAGAAGACCCAACCAGAGAGTAATTGGGAATAGCTTCATGACCCAGATGGGTAATTGAATTCGTTGTTGTTAATGGTGTATAGGAATCCACCCCTGGAGGGTTCAGACCAGGTTCTGGAGCAGTTCCAACATGGGTTCCAAGAGAGGGTTCAGAAGAAGAAGGGTTAGGGTTTTGAGGGTAAGAAACGTAGTGAGGGTATGAAGGTGAAGAAAGTGTGTAATTAACAAGTGGGGTTTGGGTTTGGTGCAAATCAGGGAAAGTGGTGTAGTTCATGGTTATGAGGTTTTCAATTGCAGTGAGGAGAAGGATAGTGTGAAGAGAGAATGGAAGAACACGAAGGACGCATTATTTGGGGAAGGACATGAAAAAAGAAACTATTTTGTGTCAATATATTTGATGAGCATAATCAATTATGTCCATCAAATATATTGATTCTCAGCTTAGTACCGTCATATCTTGCTTCTTACCTTGAGCTGTGAATCGGTCGTAGTTATTTATATTGCTTCTGTTATCTATCAAAGTGAGAGAATGATTAATAACCTATGTCGACTCTTCACCTAATAAATATTCTTTAAAAATATTTAAATTATTTTGGGATTTAATAGCAATGTTATAACTCATTGCACTTTTATATTCGCTTTGAACCGAGAATCGGTCGTAGTCACTTGCACTACTTATGTTATCTATTGAAGTGAGAATAAAGTAAGCAGTAAATGTTGATTCTTCATCAATTAGTTCCACTTCGATTAAATTCAAACAATTTCTAACTTTTTTTAAATCTCAACCATTTTTCAAAACCAGAACTACTAGTCTTGATTTTCTTATTGTACCTAGGTTACGTAGGAGCGAGATTAATTATTGTCAGACACAAAAAATAAATATTTTCTTTAAACAATTTAATAAAATAAATAAAGGGTAAATTTAATCCACGCAATCAGTTAGGGTATTATTTACATGTGGATGGAGTATTAATACTTTTCCCGATCCGTAATCGACTCCTGAATCTATAACTATGATTGAAAAAACAGTTTTATCCTAAATTAAACTTAAATTAGTTTATCATATTTTAACCACAAAAGACATGGTGGCAACTCTAAAAGAGGTCATGTGGCCCAAAATCAGGTGCGCAACATGTATTAATTTATTATGGGCCCTTAAAAGAAAAAGAAGAATTCATCCATGATATTTCTGAAGTTGAAACCTTTGTCTCTATGACATTAAGAAAACCATATATAGTGAGTCTCACTCACCTTACCAACATGTATATGGAATAACAAGAGGAGGAAGCTTCAATGACGAAAACTATATCTCCGCCATTCAAAACATCATTAGGTACTATAAGTTTATAATCATTACGTGTTAAATAATTAAAAATTAATAATCAATAAGTTTAGGCTGCACATAATTCATGTATTTAACAAATGTATCATCCTAAGTACGAGGGATAAGGTGTTCATAATTCATGTATTTAACAAGAGCTCAGAAGAACCTCGAAATCACTTGTCGGAGTCGGATTCCGAAGCTTTATAGAAAATGCAACAATGGTGGGAGATAATTCGATCCTTTTTGCTTTAGCTTTTCGTGTTCGTATGGTTTAAAACTCTTTTAAATCATGTCTATTTCTAACAGAAATTTCTTATAGCAAAAATGCATGAGTTTGAAGAATATACATAATAAATTTTGATGAAGACAGCAGGTTACAAGATGATGTGGTGCGATATACAAAGGATAACATGAAACTCGAGACTACTCTCATTATATATTACTTTATATATTTTATATCTTTTAGGTCTAAGATGCAATGATGAGTAAAATCTAAATATGTTTCATGCATTTCATATTATTAATTTTAATTAGGACCATTGCCTATGATATTTGAGATGATGATTGAACACAAATTCTGAATTTAACCTCTGAAATTGATTAAGCAACAAATGTATTTTCCCATGAACTACTTTGAGCTACACTTAATTGATGGTCATGTTTCAATAACCAATTATCTGGTGCAGAAAAAACATGATTATAAAAGCTTATGCAATCTTTCAAGATTCAACAATTCTTACACAATCAATAGAAGAGAAATTCAGTTCATGATCTGTATCTTTTAAATAAAGAAGGAACTACATTGAATATTGGTAAAATTAGAAAGGTTCAATTATATTCATTTTTTTTCTTATCTTCTCAAGTTTTTAGATAGTCTATCGATGAGTGTGGAATTATGCTATATTTGTATTGCATTTAACTTGCATTTTAAGACATAATTAGGACTTTAGGATTGCTTTTAGCTTTTATTTCTCTTTATTCGGTTGAGCGGTTATTTTTTGCTATGTTGTGCAGTTTGGATGGGTTAAAGCCAAAAAGAGTAGAGATTGAGTGCAAGAAGATGGAATTCAGTATTGAGGTTATGCAAAGACCAATTGAATGGCCAAAAGAAGTCATAGATGTTATATTATATTCCTATTTTTTAGATTTGTTTTGTTGGGCTTAACCCAATATTTTGTAATTAGGATAAATAAGGGTTCTCCCTCAAGGATGAAAAACACTTTACATTTTACATGACAATTCTCTAATTTAGAATTTGGTATTCTCTTCTCCATCATTAGTAATTAATTCCCTTTGTTTCTAGGAATGTGGTTATGCTCTTTTACATTCAATAAATATTTATTCTTACTTCTATTTCAACCAAGAGATGAACCCAACTATCTTATCATTTAGTTATTCAAAGTAGAATCATAATTCACAAGAGTAGTATTAGGATTCTCGACGGCTTCTGAAATTTATCTTGGGTTGCTATGAAGCGATTAAATAGAAAGATTCAAGTAAAAGATTTGATTGATAATCGTACCACGAGAGTAAGTGTGACTACAATTGAGTATATGTGTCAAAGCTCGAGAGATGATGACATGTATAAGAAAGCAATTCACCCTCACAACTTAAAGTTCATAAAAAGGAGCAAAATAAGAATTTGAGAGTATAAAGGCGGTAACCCTTATCCCGGGAACTATTCCTAAATTTTCTGTCTTATCTATTAAGAGGTTTAAAATTGAATATTGTGATTGAAGTAATGAAGTTGTCACACACCAATTCAATTCACTCCCTAATGTGCATTAATCACCATGATGTGCATTAATCACCATGATGTGCAATAATCACCAATTCCCCCTTGTATACCAACAATGTCATTAGTTATAGGGACAAAGTTTCATCTTACAAGTGGGAGCCTACGCTTACATTTCCAAGTTACTCATAATATATGGTTTTCAAAGTTACCAATAATATATTGTTAGAAGTAAACAAGAGTTTTCCATAGTTGAAATTGCTTCAAAATTGCAGTAGTGTATTTGTTGTGAGATTGGACTGGACGATCCGATCTTAGATCGGACTTGAAAACAATCCTAATTTACAATTTTAATTAAATGATAGGTTGGACCACTTTGAACCAGCAAAATTATGTCCTACTATGTTAAACTGGAATAACCCAAAAAAATAACTAAATGATTCACTTAAAATTTAAAAAAATGGAAAACTCATCTGAAGTTTTGTTTTACTCTACTTTAAAAGAGATGTTACTTCAATATAATTATATATAATCATTAATATTTTATTACCCGATCAGATTAGAAAGTTTAAACTTGTTAAACCTAATATGAGGCTTAGGTCTCACAATGTTGATTTTTGCTCTTACTTTTCACACATTGAGGTAATGCAACAATGTGATTTATAAGAAAAATATGATATAGTTGCCAACCTCCTCTATTACACGCTAATTGAAGTCACCACCCTCATACTTCCTTAGAAGCTAAGGTAGGCCCAAATATTTCTGATATTTTCTAAAGTTTAAAACCAATCTGATAATAACAGCAATTTATCAAACAAACAAAAAAACGTTTCTCTATAACATTCATACCAACCATAATGAATAGGACTCCAAAGCAAGGTGAAAGAATGCATCCTCTCATTGCATAATAAAGTAAACAACTTAATTTTTCCGAGTTATTACACAATATTACTAATATATATCTATATATATTTAATAATATTGATACTTACATGTTTTTAAACATGTGTCAAAACCAACCAATCCTATATGAATGCATGAATAATATGGGTAACTTACTAGTTAATCAAACAAATACAGTGTTTCCCTATATCAAAATGTGAACGTAGGAGTAACTTACCAGTTAATCAAACAAAAACATGTTTCCCTATAATGAATAGGATTACAAAGCAAGGTGAAATATAGAACCTCCTACTTTACCCACAATTTATACCCATATATGTCACAACTACTACGGGAAATTAAAGGAGGATACGAAAAACTCATGCAAAAAATAATAAAGAATCAAAATGACAGCCTCAACACTTGAGGACATTGTATTGTTGTGTGATCAAATGATCTAGTTTATGCCACAGCTGGCATGTCTTTGAGCCATGGATCTAGTGGCTTACCAATTGAGTACACAATGAAACCAACCTCGCGCAACTTATTGGCGTCCACGATGTTCCTGCCATCAAAAACAAATGCTGGTTTTTGCATGTTGTCATATATCTTCTGATAATCAAGAGTTTTGAACTCATCCCATTCGGTCAGAATGCAAAGACCATGTGCATCTTTTGTTGCTTCATAGGCATCCCAAACCACACTTACTTTCTTCACAGTTGTAGGACTTGTGGGCTGCAAGTGGATCGGGTGATCCCAGTCAAATTTGTTCATTGATAGATCCCTCTGGATTTGGTCCTCGGTTACCTGTGGATCGTATATGCTCAGGTTGGCTTTATCACCGAGTAGCCCCTGGCATACATCAATGGCTGGGGTCTCCCTTGTGTCTCCGGTATCTTTCTTGAAGGCAAATCCCAGAATGGCAATCTTTTTGTTTGAAACAGTGTTGAACATTGATGCCACTACGCGGTTCACGAATCGACTCTTCTGATAATCATTAATCTTGATAACTTGTTTCCAGTACTCTGCTACGTCTGGGAGGCCATTGCACTCACAGATGTAAACGAGGTTTAAGATATCCTTTTGGAAGCAGGATCCACCAAAGCCAACACTAGCATTGAGGAACTTGGGTCCAATCCTTGTGTCTGTACCAACAGCATATGCCACCTGTTGAACATTTGCCCCGGTAGCCTCGCAAAGTGCTGACATGGCATTAACAGAAGAGATCCTTTGGGCCAAGAAGGCATTAGCAGCAAGCTTCGACAGCTCTGCCGACCAAAGATTTGTGGTTAATATTCTTTCCTCAGGGACCCATTGAGCATAAACATCTTTCAATGCTTGAATAGCTATCTGGCCTTCTGGGGTCTCCCTGCCTCCGATGAGAACACGATCTGGTTTAAAAAGATCTTGGATCGCTGTTCCCTCAGCAAGGAATTCTGGGTTTGATAAGATCTGGAATTTGATTCCCTTGCTATTGTGGGTCAGAATTTTCTCTATAGCCTCAGCAGTTTTGACAGGGACGGTTGATTTCTCGACCACGATTTTGTCAGATTTCGAGACATCAGCAATCATTCGCGCTGCACTCTCCCAATATGTCAAATCTGCTGCCTTTCCGGCTCCAAGACCCTGAGTTTTAGTTGGGGTGTTGACAGAGACAAACACAATGTCAGCCTCAAAGACATGCTTTTCAACTTCAGTGCTGAAGAAGAGGTTCTTCCCACGACATTGCTTTACTATAGCATCAAGGCCAGGCTCGTAAATCGGAAGCTGGTCACTGTTCCAGGCTGCGATACGGGATTTAGAGATATCAACAACAACCACTTCAATAGATGGACACTTAACTGCAATGACTGCCATTGTAGGACCTCCCACATATCCAGCACCTATGCAGCAAATCTTCACCATTTTTTTCTTTTCAAAGAAACCTATCCGAAACCAGGATTCAGAATTTTGAATGGTTCAGTAAGAATACAAACACACAACCGAAGTCAACTTTAATGTCTTCTTACAAACACAGCATAATAATACAGGCATGATTACAGTTTGCAACTATTATCATCTTGGAAAACAAGAAGACATGTAACATTGCTGCTTATGTTGATGAGTATAAGACTTCAAAGAATTAATATAATTTTAAATCAAAACTATAAAAACGAAATCAGATCAAGCAAGGGTAAAAGGATCTATAGTATAAATACAGAACATAGATCCTCTGTCCCAAAAAGACTCAGTCCCCATCCAATAGAGTAACACCAAATAATATAAAAATATAAGTTTATGTTTTTATTTGTATCTTCTCAATAAAATGAGACATTTTGATTGGCTTGGAACACAAATGGGACAAAAAATCTTCATCCATAAATACAAAGTATGAGAGTAACATGGATAAAGATAGGAATAGAAGAATCAAGATCTAACACATGCATGCAAAAGTTGATAATAAGTTGATCTGCACACAAAAAACAAGTCCAAAATCCAAGACAACATCGAATCGAGAACTAAATTGAACAAAGGAACAACATATGAAACTGAAAATTGCAACAGATCTAATAAGTTTCATACAAATTAACACAACAAACCTATTAACACAAACACAGATGACAAAAAACAACACAAACTGGATAAAGTGTTAAAACCAAAGCAAGAATGTGTGGTTCAAACAAGATACAGAACAAAAATAGAAAATTTGAATGTGAAATTTTGTACCTTGAGAGAAAAAGGATAAATATCTTTGACTAATAGAGAGAGAGAGAAGAAAGGTGTTGTGTTGACAAAGATTATATATACCCAATGAAAATCCACATTCCCAATGTGATATTTACCAAAAGGAATAATTGAGTCGGTGTAATGAGGTACATAAAAAATTCATCCATCTAAGTTTAAACAATTTAACTATTAAATTATCATATCATTGATTAGATTTCATAAGATCTTATAAATAATTAATAATTAATAATTAATCTATATCTATATCTATACTTCTATATTTATATTTCTATATTTATTATATATAAAGTCAAAACATATTATAACTACCTACTGACATAATTTTTATTTACCTATTTTGTCCTTATAATTAATAATTACTACAATATTTTTTAATACAATAAAAAATATAAAATGGGGTAGAGGAAGTTAGATCCACTAAATATATCAAATTACCAATGCATTTTTTTAATAATATCATAATTCATTTTTATATTTTTATCAAAAAATTATAATATCATGTACACAAAAATTATATTTTCTGATAATAAATGATTAAAATGTAGAATAGATTTTTTAACTACTTGTAAAATAAATAGATTCATCCCTTCATTTTTTTTTTGGTAACTCTTTTCTGTCTGTCCAGCTGACACAGACGAGTTTACAGCTTTCTAAACGTGTTCTGCCTGAATCTCTTACGTCTCTTACGGTGTGTGAACTGAAGCATCATTATTCCTTGAAATTTCCCACCGTCACTATTCCATGTCATGGTTGAGGGTGATTTTAGCATGCATCTAAAAACAATATCATCAGATTATTTTTATAGTTAATGGTGGATAGGTAACCTTATTTTTATAGCATTATCAAATTGAGTATTTTAGGCTTGTATGAAAAAAATAGAATTTTAGTTAGTTTTAATGGTGGCTCAAATATATAAGTTAATTTTAAGTTGTTTCTTAATTTGAAAAATAATGTTCCCGAGTTAAATTGTTCGCTTATTAACACACATACATCATTCTAATCTATTTCAAGAGTATCCGATACTCTCATCTATCCGGTCCAAGACTTATATTCCTGAACCATTATATATCCTCGAAAGTCTCGTTCCCAATTTCTATCTGTTCATGATCATTTCAACACATTTTTACAAGGATTGATCTCATGATCAACATGTCATTTTAAATCAAACATCATTGATTTCATCATCATCTCTTTTTATCAAAATCAACACATGCATATATTTTAAACACTAAAATAGCCACATGAACAGCAATATTTCATGGTTTCCAAAATACGATTTCTAAATTCACAAAAACTCATTTTGTGTTCTTGCGTATAAAAAGAGATAGGAAGGTTTTTAGAAAATTTTGACAGTTGAAAACGTTCATAAAATGCTTATAGACATCATAGTCAAATATCGTAAACAATGAACGGCTAGATTTTCTAAAAGATGAAGAACAAGTATGGAGGTTGACTTTGGTGTTCTTGAGAAAATTCAAATGAAGAAGAAGAGAAAAGTGATGTCAAGGGTTTCTCCAAGTTAGGTGAGCTCTTTTAAAGGCAATGATTCAGTTTTTAGAGAAGAAAGCCAAAGGTTTCAAGAGTAAATGACTCTTTTAAGAGGAATTGAATGAGGTTTAAGGAGGCAAGCCAAGAGTTTTCAAAGAATAACGACGTAACGGTTAAATGAAGGGTTTAAGGAATTTAGTGTAAAGATGAGTATTTTTGCTTGTTTGCCCAACAAGTTTCGCTCGTGAAAGTGAAGTGACTTCTTCAGAGAAACATTCGCGCTTAAATCATGCCCGAGTATTATCGGCTAATGCACGGCTGAATATTAAAAATCTTCCGGTTATGGTTAGAATTTCGGAATACTGAATTCAGAGTGAAAAATATTTAGAAATGCGTTTTGGACAAACTTAATGTCTGTCTTGACTCGGAATAATATCTCGAAGCCAATGACTCAATCGGAATTCGAGTTTGAACTGCGGAACTCAAAACCATGTTATCAGGCCGAATACGGGCGAATTTGGGCCCGACTGCAGTCCAAAAACTTTTCATCATAGAACATTATGAAAATTTACCATAAACTAGGAATTCACAAAAAAAAGACTAAAACTAAACTACGGCTTAGCCTAAATCATTACCGATTAATTTCTAAAATTAATGTTTTGTTAAAATAAATACTTAATAAAATACATCGAATTTTCATGGTGTTACAAAATTGATATTTAAGTAATTATCTAAGGATTTTGTACTCAAGGAATTGATTCAAATGATTCGAAGAAAATGTGCATCAAAATCTATAAATTCACAAGTTATATGGAACTGAATCTAAGGATTGCAAATGGAAAGAAAGATGAATTTTGATCCCAACACATTTAATTTCATAGTTTAATTTTTACAGTTTAACAATTATTTTCAAAACCCAAATGATCATAAACACCAAATCTTATAAATACATACTCAATCTACTTTCTAAAGAATTGATACAAATCCACTATACTATCCGAGGACGATATCCTGGTATTTACCGGTTATTACTTGAACGATATGATTCACTTGTCGTACGAAAATATTTAACAAGTTTTTGGCGCCGCTGTTAGGGAGCAATGAGTGATTTATATTAGTTCTATATCAAGTTTATTGACTATTGTAAATATTTATTTTTAATTCTTAGTATAATTAACCCTTGTGCTAACCTTTGTTGTAGTATGCTTATTTATGCTTTTGCAAGGTAAGGCTATCGAAGAATAACTATAGTAAAATCCAGAAATCGAAAAATCATCCAAAAGCAACAATAAGAAAGCATAAGAGAAGAGGAAGCAAGGGACTCATGAAGCATAGGGTAGCTCTAAACAATCAATAAATTCAGAGCATCAGTTAGAGAAAATGGAGAATGCCAATGCTACTACAAGGAATAATGAGCAGCCTAATCCTCCAAGGAGGAAGTTGGGTGATTATGCAATGTATCAAGGTCCGAGACACTACTCAAGCATTGTTATTCCACACAAAGAGAGAATCGTGGAAATTAAGCCAACATTCCTGAATCTGGTTAGTGCACACCAATTCTCTAGAAGGATTATGAAGATCCTTATGCACATCTATATAACTTCTATGAATTGGTGGCAACAATGGGTTACACTGATGCTGAAAGGGAAGCTACATTCATGATGTTATTCCCATTCTCTCTATTGGGGGAAGCTAGGGAGTGGCTAAAATCTCATCCAACTCAGAGCTTGACTAGTTGGAATGACTTGGAGTCAAAGTTTTTGACTAGGTTTTCCCACCAGCTCATTATGCGCATGCCAAATTTGAAATATCCACTTTCAGGCAAGGTGTGGATGAAGCATTTTATGAAGCCTGAGAGTGTTTTCAGATGCTACTAAGAAAGTGCCCTAATCATGGTTTTGAGGATGTGGATCAGCTTAATATATTCTGCAATGGGTTGAAGCTTGAGATCAAAATGATACTAGATGCAGCAGTTGGTGGAACAATGATGGTTGTGGATGTTGAACAAGATACAATAATCATAACTGCCCTATCTTCAACAGGCAAATACAACACAATCAGAAGACAGTATGGAAAGGGGAATGCTTGATCTGAATACATATGATGTTATTCTAGCACAAAATTTGACTCAGCAGATATAAGCACTTACCAAGCAAATGTCAAAGTTGCCACAACAAATCCATGTTGTACAATCTACTCCGAGTCCACCAGTGCTGAGATATGATTTTTGTGGAGGTGATCATGCAACTGGTCACTGTTTTGTGCCTAGCAACAACCCAGAGGAAGAGGTTCAATATGCAAATAATCAACCTCGTCGGGGAAACTTCCCCAACAACTCTTCATATAACAATCAGTTATCGCAAGGTTGGAGGGGAAATCAGAACCAAAATTATGGTTGGAGATAAGAAGCAGGACCATCCACTAGGCAACCACCATTTCGACCATCATACCAACAGGGTCCACACCCACCATTGCATGAGAAACAAACAAAATTGGAAGACACTTTGGAGAAATTCATGCAAGTCTCCATTACAAATCAGAAGAATACTGATGCTTCTATCAGAAATTTGGAGACACAAGTGTAGCAATTAGCAAAGTAGATGGCAGAACAACATTATGATCGTCAACAATTTTCTGCCAATACCCAAACCAACCCTAAGGAACATTGTAAATCTATCACTACTAGAAGTGAAAGGTAATTGGTAGGGTTATTGGTGAAAATTTGGCGGTTGAGGAGGAAGTCATTGAGGAAACAGAGGCTGAGAAAAGAGATAATGTAATTAGAGAGGCACAAAATGGTAAACATGTACAAGAAGATGATAGAATTGCAAACAAAGAGGAAACAATGAGGGAGAATAATGACAAGAAGAAGAGTGATTTGCCTCAATTGAAGGATATTCCTTATCATAAGAAACCTTCTAAAAAAGATAAGGAAAAACAATACACCAGGTTCATGGATTTATTCAAGAGCCTACAGATCAACATTCCCTTTATGGAAGCTATGGAACAAATGCCAACATATGCAAAGTTGATGAAGGATTTGGAAGCTGGATGTAGTACGATTATTCAGAAGTCTTTACCCAAGAAGACTAAAGATCCAAGAAGCTTTACAATATCAATCACAATATGGCTACCCGTGCCAATTATTTTTCTACAATCTGACTACCAGTGTCAGTTTTCGAAATATCCACAATATGGCTACCCGTGCCAATTCTTTTCCCTCAATATTGACTACTAGTGTCAGTTCTCGAAATGCCAACAATATGGCTGCACGTGCCAATTTTTTCCCCAATACTGACTATCAGTGTCAGTTCTCGAAATTCCCAAAATTTGGGTGCTTGTGTCAATTCTTAGTACCACATAAAGAAATGGGGAGAAGTTTGTCGGAAATGCATCAGTGGAAAATATGAGGGAGAAAAAAAATTGAATGAAAGCGCATTCAACCTGGGGCAAGTAAGTATGAAGGGATGACACTTCTATTTATAATATGAGATTTTTTCCAAGTTCCTCATCTCTCCCATGTGAGACTTGAGAGTTGTTTTTTTTTAACTTTTCTATATAGGATTTTAGAGTTTTTTAGATTTTGCACCCAAAAGTTCTCACTAATAGCTTTTAACGAACAAAGTTCTAACAATGTTTATCACGCGCATACGCATTTGCGAGTACTTGTGTAGGTAGAGTGTATCAATGAGTACCCTATAAGTTTTCAATTTTAATCATATATTTATATATTTTGTAATATTCAATATATAAACATATTTATTACATGACTAATAAGATATATATGATAAATTTATGATTAAGTTCAATCACTAGATTTTTGTATGAAATAATAATACAAATAATAATAAAGTATATAGTATATAATATCAAAAATAACAATTTATAAATATATGAGTACATTTGTCAGTATTTTTGTTATCTATATTCTGGCTACAACACGGTCGTGCCATGGAGTTGGCATTGTCATGCCGGTATAAAATTGCAACAACTTACATTGTACAGTGTTGTGTTCGGCTTTCTCTTGAGTTTATTATGATCTTCAGAATTAGGAGAACATATACTAATATTTGGATTCACATATGAATGGAAAATTAGAAGTAAGTGTGTATTTTTGTAACATATAACCTTCAAGCAAAAATAGAATTAATAATAAATATTTAATCTTTTTAATTAATATAATATATTTTCATTTGTGCGAGATATAATTTGAGATATTTAGTTTGGAACGGATTTAACTCTCTATTTTTTTTTTTACTAAATGACTTTCCCTTCATGTGGTTTATCAGAATAAAACGGTCCAAAAATGTAAAAAACAATTTCAAATGCATAAATTATTGGCTAAAATCAGCCACAAAAAGTAGCCGTTACAAAATCCTCAACGTTCCTATTTCTTAATCTTCTTCTTTCTTTTTACCAATTCAATCCCAATTCTCTTCATTCATTCTACAAACACCACATTCAGTTATTTTTTCTTCCAATTTCCATGGCCACCAAGAACACAGTAACAACCTTAACACCAAAAAAGGATCGATCAAAGATTCAAGAATCATCAAAATCAGTAGAAAATTTCAACCCCAATGTTTCTCATCAAAGCCCAGTTCATAAAACCTTATCAAAATCTTCTTTTTCTTCTTCTTCTTCTTCTGTTTCTCCGATTTCAAAGAAGTCTTCTTCACCTTCTACAATTTCCAAATCTCAGAAGAAACCATCAGCATCGAAAAACCCAAACTACCCTCGCAACAAGATCCGTGAGAGGAAGTTCTTGGTGGTGGCAAAGAAGAACAACCAAAAGAAGATTCCAGAAGATGAAGATTCTGCTGTTGTTGCTGCAGAAGGGTCAACGGTGTCGTTTTGTAAGTGCAAAGAGAAGAAGAACAAGTGTTTATGTGTTGCTTATGAGAATCTAAGGAAATCCCAAGAAGAGTTTTTCAAGAATTGTGGTAACAATGAAGATAATGAGACTAAGATTGAGGTTGAAGATGAAAAGATTGAAATGGGTACAATTAACAACACTAAGAAAAGGGATAGGTTGATGGAAGATTCAAAAGAGGGTGTTTTTGAAAGTGGGTGTGGGAAAGTGATGAATTTGGTGAAGGCTTTTGAAAATATGCAAATGTCTTTTCCAAAGGAGAAGGAGGAAAAGGAAATTGAAGAGAGTAATAGTGATAAGAAGGTGGTGATGAAATGGCCATTGCAACAAGGGTTGGAGTTTTGTAAAGAAAATGAGTCTTGTTCTTCTTTTTTACCATCAGATTGTGTTATGACTTCTGAAAACCTTGGATTGGATCAAGTGGCTTCACTTTCTTCTTCATGGGATAGCAGCCGCAGAAGGTAAACCCTTTCAACTTGTTTCAAATTGTAGACCGTATCATAATTGGATGTGGCAGTTGTGGACTGCTGCAACCGCATCAATTTCGGTGTAACACTGGATCACAATGATGTGCCTGTATCGGATCGGAGCACAACCGCACTTGGGACCGTATTTAATTCGATGTTTTTAATGAGAATTTTTTGTACCGCCCATCCACATTGTAATAGTTGCAATGACAACCCGCAACTATTAACGCAATCGCCACCACAATTATACTTCAATTTACTACATGTTTGATTTGATAAGTTTAGCTATAGAGTTTGTTTGATTTAATGAATGAAACCATTGGCTCTTAAGTTTGTTTGGTTTAGTTTAGTGCTTAATTTTTATAAAAAAAGTAGTTTTTGGTAGGGCCCCAGTTTAGGCATTTGACTATACTGTGCAAGATTACCCTCTCACCTATTGAGGGAGGAGATAGAAACCACAAGTCATTCTAGTTACGGACAACTCGTAATGTGATACTGCCACAATATTGTGGTTGATTCGACCGCTATATAACCGCATCACACCATAATTGTAATGTGACACTGAATGCAAAATAAGTTAATCTAACTGCAAGTCATTTAAATAGTTTCATTCCAGTGTTGTGTTGATCTTTACTATATTTTTTCATGCTGCAGTTCGTCGCGCAGGATTTCTACTGGTAGTGGAAGAAGCAGAAGAAATGTAAAATTTTAGTTACTTCTTTATATGTATGAAATAGTTGATGATTCACCAATGAGGATCTTGAACTTTAATTGAACCTTTTTCAGAGCTTAGAATCATCATCAAGCACTATTGGGGGAAGGAGATGGAAGAAGAAGCAGATGAGAATTACAAGCCAAAAACCATTCAAACTTCGAACTGAGGTAAATGCTGAAGATTAATTGATCACCATAATGTTTTGAAGTTTTTGTTATTTAATTTTTATTTTGATTCACTTCGGGTTGCACCTCTTTTAAAAAAGAGGCCGAGTCTCAGTGCAACGTAAAGGTTCGCATTTGATTAGCTAGTTGTAGCAGTAGCTTACCAAATAGCTAGGATTATCAGCCACAAACTAGGACTAAGACACGGCCCAGACTCCTAAGGAAGGCGGCAGTGGAGAATTTTCCATAAACTGTGTACATTTATTTACCCTCCCATACCAACTATGTAGGAGTCTCCTACATTATGCTGTTCTTTTTTCATTACTTCCGGGTTGTGACGTTTGTTATGAACTCCTAATGTAGCAAAGGGGTAAGTTGAAAGAGGAAGAATTTGTAAAGAAGATACAAGAGAAGATGACAGAAGAAGAGAGGCAAAGGATACCAATAGCACAAGGTCTTCCATTGACAACAGATGAACCAGAGGTAAGGTTCATTTTCTTTGTTTGAATTCTATTCAGTGACATATTTTGGTTAATTAGCATTGTTTTGTGCCAATGTTTCAGTGCCTGCTAAAACCTCCAGTTAAAGAAATTACAATACCTATAGACCTTACACTTCATAGTGATGTGCGCGCTATGGATCGTGCTGAGTTCGACCATCAGGTTCCTCTTTTTTCTTCTTCTTTTTCTCCTCATAACTTTTTATATTGAACACGATATGCTTACACGATACATAAGCTAAATGAGAGAAACATGTATCTATACTACTGAAATCATAGAATTGTCAAATTTAATAGTCAATTGCATTTTCCACAAGTTATATCTTGAATTGTCATTGTTTTTCTTGGTTCCAAATCATACAATGCATCTCCAAGAGACAACTCGGTTCCATAGTTGCATTCTCCCCCTCCCTATTGGTGGACCTGAGTACACTACTTATATTAGGTTCTATTTGCGAGTTGTATTTTGGCGGGGGAATAGACAAGGGAAGGCTTCAGAGCTATCTCTACAAATGTATTTCATGACTCTGACCGTCTTTTCCTTCCCTCCAAAACTCAACTCGTAAATGAATGCTTAAGGTCGTTGGATGGTTTTAACTGCTGAGACTTGTCAACCTCATATCCATTGCTTTTAATCATGCAGGTGGCTGAAAAATTGAGCTTAATAGAGCAATACAAATTAGAAAGGGAGAGACAAAGAAAGGTACATTTCTCACTATTCCAAGATTCCAGCACTGATTTTGCCAAGGCTTTTCATTTAAATTCTGATTTTTTCTATGCTACTTCACTCAAATAGTTGGCAGAAGAGGAAGAAGTAAAAAGGTTGAGGAAGGAACTCATTCCAAAAGCACAACCCATGCCATTTTTTGATAGACCATTTATACCAAGGAGGTAAGGATTGATCTTCCTTTGTGTTTATGAGTTGAATCTTAGAGGGGAAGGGAAATGGGATACTTGGAAGCTATGAAATAAAATATACTTGTGAGATGGCTCTGAAGCCTTCCCTTACCCTTTGTTCCCTTCCAAAATTCAAGTCGTAAACGAACCCTCAGTGATCTAAGAAAAAGTAATGATTCTGTTTTTTTAATCTTTGGAATGTTTTTGCATGCAGGTCAGTGAAGAATCCAACTATACCTCAAGAGCCCAAGTTTCGCATACCCCAGAATAAGAAGATCAAGTCTACCTTATCATCATGGAATGATATGATGAGTTCTTACTCTTCTTGCAATCTTGACAATTAACATTCCAAATATTATTTGTTAACATGAAGTGAATAAAGCTTTTCATAGTTATATGGTATACAGTACCGTCGGATCGATACTGGTTTCGGTGTACTGTATTCGATTATATGTAAGCGGATTCCGGTACCCGGGTATATAAACTAAACGAGGAACCATGTGACTATGATGGTTTTCATTCCTCCATTGATTGTCAATGAACCATCTTTCTTACTCTCTCTACATACATTATATTGGCAACCAATTTTGTTCTATATAGTGCGTTGTACAATGTTTAAAAGATTCATATCTTTAAAGGTTCCAAGTTTGATATTGTAAAGATGCATGGTCCCATGGGTGGAGGCAAATGGATTTGCTTGCTTTTAATACTCATTAGCCTAAAGTTTGTTAAATCAACATCATGAAGTACCAATAAGTGATAAAATCAAAATCAGTTTTCTAAAGATATGTTATATCTTAAGTAATTTATTAGCCTAAAAATGCTCATTACAATAAGGAAGATATTTGAGTAATTTGCTAAGGGCTACCATTTCTTATTCATAGAGGCTTAGTTCATAAGGGTCCTGTTAATGAGACTTAAGGATGTATTGAACACTAGGGTTGGTAATGAACCAAATTTGTCCAAATTCAACTCGTTATTTAACTTGATAAACTTGGTTCATGAATCAAATGAACCGAATTTGAGCTGAAAATTGAACTCGTTAAATAAACGAGCTGAATTTAAGTTGGATACAGTTTGGCTTGGTTCATGAGTTGGTTCGATATAATGTATATATAAACTATTTTTTTATGTTTATTGTTATTATATATATAAATAAGGTTCTTTTGTAATATTTTTTAAAATGAATTAATTATTTGAGTTGTGTAAATGAACCAATTCGAACTTAACTGAAGAGTTTGCGAACTTTAATCGAGCTGAACTTGAGCTAAAAAAATAACTCGTATTGAGTTCGAGTCGAGTTTCGAGTGGAGCAATACCTTATCGAGCTAAACTCTGATTCGACTCGGTTCAGCTCATTTCTAGCCATATAAACAACCACCTTATAAGGTTAGAAGTTTTTTTATTTAGAATAACATAAAAAATAGGTGGTAATTCGATTAAGGTTACTAAGCAACCAAAACAAAGTTAACAATAACAAGGAATCTAGAAAAGGAAAAACAAAAACCACTAACAAGATAAATTTAAAATAGCAAGGCAAAGATTAGAAAAGTATATGTGAGTAATTATTTTATTATATGCAAATGCTCTATGGAATAGAATGTCCTCAAGCGACAATCCTAGAGTCTCCTTTAGATTCTTGAGATGATTCTCTTACAATAAGCATCAACAACTGTGTTAAGACCTCTTATTTGTGGAAATTGATCATCTTCTATGCATGTTGAAGTGTGTGATTACTTTGCTATTTCAATTACAATATTCAATTTCAGGCATCTTATTCCATTAAATAATGAAATGACAAAAATATTTAGTTTCTATAACTCCAAATGATCAATTAATATAAAATTAAGCTAATGTCAACTCAATCGATTAACTAATCAATTATAATATAAACCAAAAAACTCAAATTGATTTAAGATTGACTAATTAATTTTAAGATCCATCAATTCAATTGTATAAATAGATTCTAAATAATTCATACACAATTCAATTTATTAATGAATGTAAGTGTAGAATAGAGAAAGAAAATATGACACTGAAGATTTTATATTATTTAACGCCCATAATGTTACTACATCGAGTCTCTCGGTTAATTTGAGAATTTTCACTACTTGGAGTTATCGTTTGATACAAATCAAACGATGGTCTCTAAGAAGAAGTTTACTAAAGATATCAACTAATCACTTTGAGGTCTCAACAAAATCTATATTGCAATCTCCTTTATGCACATGATCACTTAGAAAATGATCTTATCTCCATATGTTTAGTCCATGAATGTAATATGGGGTTCTTAGTAAGGTTAATTGCACTTGTATTGTCACACTTGATTTAAACTTTATTAAGTTTAAGACCGCAGTTGAGTAATTGTTGTTTCATCCAAGGAATTTGAGCACTACAACTACCGATGGCTATATATACTTTATTTCAACCTTTGACAAAACAACACAAGATTGCTTTTTTTCTATGCCAAGAAACTAAAGAGTTTCATAGCAAGTGATAAGTACTGCTGGTACTTTTTCCAACAAATTTGCATTGAGTAAAGAATAATGGTCGGTTGGGTTGTTTTCATCAAAAACAACATATTTTAACCAATTTCTACCAGTTTTGTTATGACTGATATGCATAACGTACCTTATCGATAAAGGTCTAGTTTACCGATTTTCCAATTGAACCAAGTTCACAGCGTAAGTTTTTCATTACACTTCTTTAATTACCTCCTAATTATAATTGATTACTTTATGTAATTTGACGCTCAAGTAACGCATTATAATATGGGTGAAAATGTTGGAACAATACGGGATGCAAGTAGTATTGGTTGTTCATGAATAAATAAATTCCTAGTTCTATAATTTTTTTTATGTGACTACTCACAAATATAAAACCATTGGTTCATACTGTATCACTCATGATAGGTGGTATCATCTCTCTATTACTAGTGCAAATATTTATACCCGGTCAAAAAATCATTTGTATTACTTATACTTAAGAGTAAAAAATGATCAAATATAAATAGCGAAAAAACACAATAATAGTATAGAAAACTCTTCCAGTATTAATACATACATTTTTTCTCAATTTTTATGATGACAATAAATGTATAAGATAATTACATAAATCCAACATGAGATATTAGCATCAATTAAACAAATACTTCATAACATGAAAATGACAATAACGCAGGTAGTTAATATAAAATTACAGTGTGCAATTATCTCTGTTATAATGTTGGACATAAACATTCACTTCCAATCAAGCATATCCAATAACCACAATACTTCTTCCTTAGAATTTGCCACATCACAAAAATCCATTTGAATCCCAAACACACGCATAACATCTTCATTTCCATCTTCCATGAACAACAAAGAGATCCATGCCCGAATGCCGGACAGAAAAGGGTAGATCGGGGATATGTCCAGGTAATCAAATGCTAACGCTCTATACGATGAACGATCGATATAATCAAACATAGACTTATTGATGACGCGAGCAACTTTATTCGAATCCTTACGAACTACCATCACAGAAACACTTGCATCCTGGTTTTGTCCTAAAGGGATACTAAAAGTAGGTTCGACAGGTAAAGTCATCTTGTACTCAGAACCCTCCAAGTGAAATTTGAGCATGTCACATATCCCAGAAGGTGGAATTTTAAACCCGGGTTGCAGGACAGAACCAGGCACCACATCAGAGAAGACTAATATATTTTCGGCCCAAATGTCAATGAAAAACTCCAAATCGTCAAAGGAAATTCGTGGAGGTAGAAGAGTTCGGTGATGCTGGCGTTTATAAAACGTTTTGTACAGATTGTAGTAAGTTTCGGTAGGAGGATTAGGTCGCTTGCAAATTGAAGGCCATCTCTTCGCGCAGAGACATTTCCAAAAGTAATCATCTTTAGCTATGTCTCTCCATTGCTTACAGACAGCCATAACAGAAGCAAGATCAACACCATCCAGTAAAGGGAAAACAGACTTCAGAACTTCTTCAGAGGCCGTAGATAGCTCCATTGGAATTAGATATGGAATAAATTGATGATCATCACTGCAATGAAGAATCCAAAAATGTAAACATTTCAAGAATTCCGGAGAGAATGTAATAGAAAATTAGTGAAAATGTCATCAAAACCTGTCAACACTGAAAACATAAAACATTTAACCATGTAAACATAATTCCTACATCAAACAAAAGTAGCAATGATTCCATGATTAGCAGTATACTGACATTGCATCACAAAATCATGCATAGATATTTTGTACTTCTCCTACAACAAATGAATTGTCTCATTTGAAAAATTCAGAAACTTATTGAAAAGAAGGTGGGGAAATGCTAATATGGACAGCCTGTCCTCTGGAGTCTGGAACCGTGAGATGTAAAAAAAAGGGCGGCACAGTGCACGAGGCTACCACTTAGTGGGGTCTGGGAAGGGTAGATGTACGCAGTAGAGAGGCTATTTCTAGTGAGATGTAATCAATACAATTCTCTTCCAAGGCAATTAGGGTTGAATGTGAATAATCAACACGACCCATCCTATCGAAATGCAGCAATGTAAAGCAAATCTGTCAATCTACACAGCTTCTCCCCTTTTCTTTCAAAATCCATAAGGCATGTTTGCAAATTGGTAAATAAAATAGGAATTGTTTTAGTTAACATTAGTTTCTCAAATCTGTAAAAAAAAGCATAAAAAGGAAATCATTTGTCTAAAAGATGGTCTTTAAGCAATTTGGTAAATCTTAGTGAAGTAGCTTTGAAATTCCAAATCAAACATAATAACTGACATGAAGAAGGGTGAATAAGGGGGAAAATGAATTCAAAGAAAAGAACTTTTAGTTAAAATGAAAACTGATTCAGAAAAAGAACCAACTTCGCATAGGATTGATGTTGAACTAGTCCTTGACTTTAAAGGCACAAAGACAAAAAAAATGATTGTTTCAACTGATTTATTATGAAACATGTAGGAATTGGAAACAATCTTCACTGTGCCTAACAGTAACAAGGGCCTAATCCCTACCTATCGGCTATCATCACAAACAAACCTATGGTTGAAGGACAGAAACTCATTTCACCAAACATAATGAGAAATTTTTCAATAGATACTAAAGGACTCAAACACCATGCTTTCCTATCACTACAACAGATTAGATGCTATCTGCATAAAAATGTTGTTTATGCTATTGCAAATCCACACTCCTCAAACTTCATGTTAATGCTACGGAAAATTACACTAACCTCCCTTGAAGTATAGCTTAATTATGCTCAGTAACATCCGGTTTCAAAAGCTTCACTCACCTCTCCGTAGGGGATTTCAGCACAATTTCAATCACCTACCTTAAAGGGTAGGTAAGTATAATGATAACTAAATCTTCGAAAGGTGGGTGTAACTTTTGAAACAAGAGGAGTGCAGAGTGTAATTAAGCGCAAGGGAGTTCAATAGAGATTCCCGTAATAAAATGACAAGGAACAAATTAAAATTAGGAGCTACAGCCTATAAAAGATATACAACTGTCAAACTACTTTAGTCTCTTGTAGCTTCCATCTACACTTCCAAAATTAACATACTGAACCAATATCCCTAAACCAAAAATTAAGACACCTTTTCTTATTAGAGAAGAATATATTGAGGGATAAGAGAACAGTACAAAGGCAAGAATATAAGAAATCTTCGAGAATATAGAGAAAACTAAAATTCAAATTAGAAAACAAAACTAAGAACGAAAAACATGCAGCAAAGGATGCCAATATCTCCACTTATCTGACAAAGATATCCCACTACAATGACTGTGAACAGAACACCACAAAGAAGTTAGAAAACTATTCTATCTCAAATGACAAAAAATTAAGACTCTCATTGTGAAAGTACAATTTACAAGGGTTATCTTGGTTGTATGTGTGAAAGTGGGAATGTGAAAATACCGATACAGAATGAAAATATAATACACAACAAAGTGTTTGGTTTGCTTTCTGATTTCATCTTTAGTTAACTTCTTCACATGTGATTATAAAAATGCCACACTGTCTTGTTTGCAGTTGTGTTCAGTATTTTAAATTGCACTCTGCAACTGCAATTGTGGCTGCAATATTGCAGTTTCAGAGTATCTGCAACCGCATCACGACCACAATTGCTGCCACATCAATCGCATTTTTCAGCAATTGTGGTAAACACAATGTAAACGCAGCCGTAATTTAAAACACATGATATTATTTTCATCATTTTCTTCACAAAATCATGAAGAAGAAATATAAAGGAATCAAGGTGAAATTTTCATAATCATAAGTGCAAATAAAACTGATGAAAACAAACCAAATATCATCTCATACACATTAGAATGAAAACCAATCAATATGCAAAAATAACACAACCCCTTAAAATATAAATATTATAAAAAACACAATTTTATATTTGTTTCAATTTTACATGATTCATAGATCATCATATCCAAAGATTCAACCATCAAACGATAACAAAAAATGGTAAGCAAATAAAATCAACCAACGTGATAAAATAATTTAATGTGAAAGAGAAGGATAGAAATCGAAATCTGGGGTGCCCATAATAAAGAGAAGGAGAGAGATGAAACCATTGATTAGGAAGATGGTGAAGATAGTAAAACCTTAGATCTGGATCATTGCTTTGGTTCAGTAGCGATGAGGGAATATATTAGACCGAGAAAAAGAAATTCAATGAAATAAAATAATAATAATAATAATAATTTAACCAAAGAACATCATGTATATTAATTATATTTTAAGGGATTTATTTAACATTTTACCCTTAAAGAAAGATTGATGATTTTTAAGGTAAAATGTATTCTTGATCCCTCAATTTTTTTTTTTAATTGTGCAATTTCGGTTTACATATTTTTTAGATTCCTTTTTCATTCTTGACGTAAATGTACAAAATAGCCATTTTATTAACTTTTTACCAAAATTCTAATGGCTTTTTTTATGTGGAAGAAATTGTCAAGAACAATTTTGATCTCACATCTTATTCATTTGTGATAAATTTGACTCCTTATTTTCATCTATACTTTTTATCCTTTAAATTATATGACAATACAAGTATGGTCCACTTTTCAATATACATAATAAAAATCTAATAGGCTATGTAATAGCCAATGTTATTAGGGCACTACACAGTCCAACCGGTCCGACCGTCAACCGTTTACGTGCACGATCCCACACGACAGTTAAAACTAGAAACCTCTTCCAACCGTGGAAAAACTGATTCAACCGAGTTTAATCGACTAAAATTGGAATAACCCAACTGATTAAACAAGTCGGCTAACAACCAGTGGTGGATCTTGATGTAAAATTTAGAGAGGGCAATAATATTTAATTATAAATTATAATTAAAATTAATTATGTAACAAAATAATATATGGAGAAAAGAAATATTTGTTTCAAAATTTTAAAATAACCTATTAATTCTAAATAACATTGTTTAACAACTAAATATGTTAAAAAAAAATGTACATTTATTTAAAATGTCGTTATTCATTCTTTTAAAAATATTTATATTCACCACTCATTGAATTAGAGATAAAAGATCGTATTATTTTCTTTTCAATATAAATCATCATGTTGTCTACAATAAATAATCTTTCATTTGTTATCCTTGTATATTCAATTTTATGTTTCTTGATACTCAAAGCATGGAACTGTTATCCTTGTATATTCAATTTTATGTTTTTTGATACTCGAGAAAACTTTACAAGAATAAACATATCATACTTACTCTCGATGAGCATAGTCGTGAATTTTCAAAGTCTTACTCTATCATGTGGCCTCTGGATATTTAGTCATATTATAATGGAGGACAAATACCATTTAAAGCACTTACATCCTTCATCGGGATTCGCATTATATCTAATTTTGAATATTATAACAATATGTATCAACTGATCAACAACATAAAGGGCTAAAAATAAAATTACCTTCCAAACTACTCCAAAGGGAAGTTATATTACGGACAAGGATCTGTTGTCTCAAATCTTGTCCCAGACCAATCTTATTATGTCACGTCAGTTAAAAAAAAAACTAAATATTCATAACTTTATCAATTTTGCTTCATTGTGATTAGTCATGGACGTGGTTGGAGACATAGTCAGGGACAACAGATCCCCATCCTTATATTACTCGGCCCAGTTGAGAAACTTTTCTAAATTCTTTAAAGACTTGCCACCTTCTTGTATGTTATTTATGGCAATTTCCTTCAGTTTCAATGACCTTGCTCTTATTTCATCACAACCAAGCACTTGATCTACCTTCTTCTCTATCTCTTCCTTTCTTATTAATCCATTTTCATCCTTTTCTAATCCAATACCCACTTTCCAAACATCACAAATATATGACTTATCCAGAAATTGATCACTGAAAAATGGCCAACACAAGAAAGGTACACCACTACATAACCCTTCTATTGTTGAATTCCAACCACAGTGACTTATGAAACATGCTATGGCAGGGTGGTTAAGTACCTTCTTCTGTGGGACCCAACTAACAATTTTACCTTTACTTCCATTGAACTCATTTGGGTATGCATTATTATCATTACCAGGTCTAATGACCCAAAGAAAAGGCTTGTTCATAAGATCAAGCCCTAGAGCTAGTTCATTGAATTGGTTAGGTTCCATTACAGCCAAACTACCAAATGAAACATATATAACAGATTTTGATGGATGCTGATCTAGCCAATCTAAACAAGTTGTGTCTTCTTCATAGAATGAAGATTTGTTGCTTTCAATTTCCATTAATGGACCAATGGGTAGGAACCTTTGTGATAAGGAAAATGCTCCAGGTTCAAGATCATAGGCACTGTTGCAAAGCCACCATTCTCCAAATTTCATCATAATTTGCATCTCAGGCACAAGTTGATTAGTGAAGAAGGTCTTACCTAGGCTAAGCCATGGTAAATCTGCAGTGTCCATGTTAGGCATATTTGGGGCAAGTTGAATTTCTTGTTTTTTAGTGGGGATTCCTGAAATGGACAAAGAAATCAAGAAAGTGCTTATATTTGTGATTTAATCATTGTACAGTGATTTAAGATCTTGTTAAATTTATTGTATAACCCTTAAGGTCAATAATTTAATTCTAGTGAATGACACTTGTTAGAAATGACAACCACATATTCAAAAAGTTTATTAGTAAGATTTAAGGATATACTTGGTAATACAAAAAAAAAATCAATTGATGCAATTTTTCAATTTTTTTTTCTTTTCAATTAAATCTGATTAAATACTTTGACTAATTCTGCTTTTTTAGTCATTGACTAACTAGAAACAAATTGGATAAATTAATACTTAATTGATAATTGAGATTAAATTGAAAATTGTTGGTTTCAAAACCATTAATTAATAAATCAACAAGATATTTGCCTAATGGTTAAGATCATGCTAGATCCTAGAAAGATCAAAAAGTTAAGAGTTCGATTTCTGTTAGCAACTCTTAGTGGGGGGACAATTACAGATACTGAAAGGAATTAGTTAGTTCCTTGCCTAACAGATGAGAAAATATTCTTAATATTACCAAAAAATCAATTAAAAGAATTCTCCCATATTAAGGAAGTTAATTAATCTTATTTCATTGCTTTGTGTAATTTGGTTGAAAATGTCACCTATTTAGGGATGACAATAAAAATCGAACCTGTGGGTACCCACTCGAACCGAACCTGAATTTAACGGGGAAACCCGATGTGATTGAATTCGGGTTTGATATAGCAAAGACCCTAACCCGAACCCGCCCCGAAGTAAGGTAATTCAATTTAAAATGGAAATTTCTATCATTTGCCAATTGTTTTTAATTTTTAATTTTACTTTACATACTATTAGATCTTCAAACATAAAAGAAATAAAATAATGCAAGAGAAAATAGAAATATTTGAGAAAAATTACACGAAAATAATATCATATTTTCCTTAATACTTTATCATTTTTGGGTTTTTTCTGGTTCGGGTTACCGAAACCCGATGGGTTTGGGGATGATATTTTTATTTTCAATGCCGTTGAATTTGGGTTCGGGTTCAGATTCGGGTTTTGAATTTCGGGTTCGGATATGTACAAACCCGATCCCAACCCACCCCGTTGCCATTCCTACACCTATTAAGGATTAGATGAAGTAGATAAATTATTAGCCAAA
Organism: Lupinus angustifolius; assembly: GCF_001865875.1. Lineage (NCBI taxonomy): Eukaryota > Viridiplantae > Streptophyta > Magnoliopsida > Fabales > Fabaceae > Lupinus > Lupinus angustifolius. The sequence goes on along the minus strand of NC_032017.1, from coordinate 1,494,385 downwards.
AACTTCAACCACACCCTTATTCATTGGGAAATGATGTATTTAATAACTTAATATTTGGATTCTAACTTTCCACACCCTTATTCATTGGGAAATGATGTATTTAATAACTTAATATTTGGATTCTAAGTTATGTCCTCATAAAGAACGTTCTTCTTTCAATTTCACTATTTGAGAAAAATCATCCTTATACTTATTTCACAACAATGAAGAAAATAGACATTGTTCTTATAGTTGAGATAACATTAAAAAATATAAAAAATGTTAGAAGAGAGATAAGAAATCAATATTAAATAAAATAAAGTAAAAGTGAAGAAGAAGGTACATATGAAGTAGGTTTGTAGTGTTCATTTAAGAACGGAAATAAGGTTGCATCATTGGAGATTTTTGACTTTAAGTTGCTTAAATTGTTAAAATATATAAACAAATATAAAATAAATAGTGGGCTGATTTAAGAACGAAAAATAGGTTACCATCCTGGATGCTCTTAAGAAAATGTTTACGACAAACACTGCTATATTATTAACTTCCACTGAAAACAAGTTTTATTTGCTTATTCTTGTGAAGAAGTCATGCATGAAAAACGTATAGATAATAACTACATGTAAATATATATGTACCTTAACAAGAATCAGTAAATATTAGACTGAATTCAATTTCCTAAAAAATAAAAAATAGTTGAATGATCATAATAATATTCTTACCATTGGAGTCAATGATTCCATCATCAATGAGCTTTGGGATGCAATAACATGAAGCCAAGGAAGAAGCTGAGGCAGCAAAGAAGAAAGCTCCTTTAATTCCTAACTTGTGACCAACTTCAATAGCCCAACCCATATTCATAGTAACAATCATGCAACTTATTTTATTTTCAGTATCCAAACCATTAATTTCTTCTATGAGCTTAGGAAACAAATCAGGCATAGTATTATTCATTGAAAAAAGAACTTTCATTATGTCACTTCTATCATCTTCAGGTCCCAACCCATCTGGGAAAGTAACAAAATTAATCTCTGAGTTATCTTTCTCAGTGCTAATAGTTCTATTCCATCGTTTGTAGCTGAATTCTGTGTGAAGAAAAGTGACCTTGTAACCAAGTTTGGATAGAACATGACAAAACTGCATAACGGGGTTCACTTGTCCTTGAACTGGAAAAGGTATAGCAAGAAAATGAGGGATACCCATTTTGGTAAAAAGTTAAATTTTCAAGGGAAATTGTTTATGAAATTGGATAGTGACAGACCCAGAAATTTTATGGTAGAGTGTGATAACGAAAATGATTTATGGAGACTGATTCTTACAGACCTAAGTTGTAGTGTTATAATGGATATTTAGTATATGATGTTTTTTTAAGGTAGTAGAATATTCTGGGTGCTTAAGAAAGATGTTGGTAATTTCACTCATCTGTGACATGTTTGCATTTTGTAGTTATGCTTTTATAGGCTCCATGGCTAAGGGATCATAGGAATTTTCAAAACACTAGACTTGGGTTGAATTGACTACCTATACTTATACTTAGTCAAAAAAGAAAAAAAAAATATATATGGATATATATTGTCTCTATCATTAATATTTAATCTATATATTGATATTGTAAAGATTTATATACTAATATACATCTTTTTCTTAATAATTAATAATAGATAATTAACTGAGTATACACGAATTGTTTAGGCTTACATCGGATTGATATTATTTATAGTTAGAAGAAGATCAACAATTTCTATACGGAACAACCCTTGGAAAATAGTGAGGAAGACTTTTCGTTTATCATAAAGCAAAAATTATGATTGGGGAAGTAAGGAAATTGTGGAGTTGTCTAGCATATCTATCCTGACTTATGGGACCGTTTACCATATTCTTAATTATCACATTAATGGTACTTTAAATTTTTTAATTACCATTTTTATTAATATGGAACACCTTATACCACAAGACCCGGAACAAGAAATGTTTGATCTGTTTCAACGTTTTGGACTAGCACGAACTCGGATAATGTCATGCACCAATAACAATGTAGCAAAAATAAAAAATTAATTAATATTTATTTTTTTAATTGATGTGATTTATTTTTAAGATATGATTTAGGACATGGTTTGAGACACTATATTTTGTTCCAATAGAAGATTCACCCAACATTTCTCTTTTCTTTCACACATAATATTATCAATTGGTTCATATTTGAGAACCGTTAACATAAGAGTTTTATATATTGTTAGTCTATCATCCAACATTTATTTTTTATTATCATTCATTCTTTTAAAAATATAATACAAATGAATGATAGATAATATAACAACTGTGTATAAATTTTATATTAATATTATACAGATATTACACTCCATATTTTACTATGCATCAACATAACTATGATTTTATAGGCTATGAAACATAATATACACATAGATAATTCACTTCTCTCTATCAATATTCACAACTCACAATTTATAAGTTTTATTTATGCTGAGATATACGTCATGTTATAATATCTATGTATTATTCATACTAAATACACCCCTAATAGTTATACTATATTTATTACATCATTCATATTTCAATAAACATATTTTCACCATAGAAGTTTTAAATAATGTGATAATTTTGGAGTAATAACTATTTTTATTAATTTCTTAAGAAAAAAAAGATGTATGCTTTAATAGTATAATAATTTTTTATATTTCATTACATTATCAACCATCCATTTTTAAATTATCGTTGATTCTTAAATAAAAGTAATAGAAACAAATGATGGACGATAAATTATATAAGCATAAATCAATGCACTAACATTGCATGAATATGACTCTTTTTTTAATATACTTGAGCTAGGTAAAAATATGTTATCGTCAGGTATTCAAAGTAAAAAGAAACTTATTAGAATAAGTACAATAAGTTGTATCTTGCTAGAGTTTCTTCACAAACGGTGCATGGTGACTTAGAATTTTGCGGTGGCAACAATGTCTGCCTATTGCAAGTGTAATTCTAGAGAGAACATCAAGTGCAAACTTGAAGGCGGCGAAGTTTATGTTTCTTATATAATTTCGAACATTTTGATACAATATGTACATTAAATTATAAACAAAACACATTGTATCTAGTACATTGAGATCAAAGTTTATGGTAAGATTTTAACATTCATTTTATATTAGGCTTAAAATATGTTATTATATGAAATCTCACAGTGTTTAATATCGAAATAAAGCGAGTAAGTCGATGTTATATGTTGGACTCAAGTTCTTTGTTATAATGTGTACCAATTGTAAACATCAATTAGTAATAGCAATGGACATTGGACCTATGAGTATGCTAGAGTTTGTAGATATTACTCTCTAATAATATCTTTGTAGTCGCTCAACGCTCCCATTGATATAAATATATTGACCAAACCCCATTAACAAATTCTCTTGTCTTCTTCTCTTATAATTATTCTTATGCCTTTTATTTGATTGGTTGTGACCAACTCCAAACAATGTTCGCTTCCATTGTATCAACAATTGGTATCAAAACCAATTAGAAAATGACCTTAACCCATACACCATTTTCATAGTGCATAAGTTAGTTGAATGGAACTAGTAATTTTGCTATATGGGAAACGATGGTGAATGATTTCAATGGCAATATCCAAGAAATTTGATAAAGTAAATTAACTATTAAAAATAGTAATATTGAAGGATAGCTACAATGGTAATAAAACGCTAGGGACCTTGATTCCTTTAGTTATTAATGCGATGCAAAATAAATGATGAATGAACTATATCATATTTTCAAGTTAATAATTAATTCATAAACTATGAATTATTAATCCTATTGCTCAATTAATCTTCAATGGAAAAATTGGAATCCCTTAATTCATCAAGACAATATCAAGTAACAAGACATTGGAATTCATAAGTTACATTGTTTGGGTAATTATTAACAACTGCAAGTAACAGGTTCAAGTCCTCAATTTCCCAACTGCATGAAGGATTTCTAAATCTTTCTAAGAATTGGAGAAATTCTAGGTAACATTAAAGAAGTAAGTGCTAACTAGTAAATTTGTATTGAAATTATCAAACATTATTATAAACAAGTATAGAAAAATGGGGTTGCCATATTCACATGGACTTGTTACATCTAGCACTATGTTAGATATCGTAATTAACAACGATCATTCAATAGCGGTTTTTTGAATGACACTGTTAAAAATGAGGTGGAAGAACATCAACATCGAATATTAAAGCAAGCGTTGTCAATTTAGGCAGGTGGATACAATTTTAATAACATATTCTTGAAAAAACATTGTTGAACATCAGTGATGTTAGTGCTGACTTGAATGACTTCTATTTAACATCATAATTTATAGGAAGCACTGTACATCTATTCCACAATGCAGGATTAAAGAAGCGCTGTTGAAGATGACAGAGTAACAACGCTTTCTTAAATGTGCGATGTTGCTTATATACGACGTTTTACATATCAGAAAAATTAATGGCGGAGTGTTTTATGTGTCTCTTCGTTTCTATGCAAATTCTTTGTTTTCGTAGAAAAATTAATTGTTTGCACATCTGCCAATGACGACGATAACGATTCTCTTTCCATTTGAATCTATAAATTTTGTAGTTCACTCCATTGTCTCCTTTTATAATTAGTCATGACACCCAAGGAGAAGAAGATAGGAGAAAAAACACAAAGAAACCGAGAAGAGAGCAATACAAGACACAAAGAAAAAAGGAAGTTTTGTTAAAAAAAATAGAAAAATGATATTCTTAAAAAGAATGTGTATGTCAATTTTGCAATAATCTTCAATCTCTATGTTTAATTTCTATGTTTGATCTCTAGGTCTAATATTTTATTTTTGTTTTTTTAGCAATTCTTAACGGCTACAAGGGACGATGACCCGGACTATGTGAAATATCTTAATTCTATTATGCACTTAGGGGATGATTTCTTCAACTGACCAGGGGCACTTTGAAGGAATTATTTTTTTACTTTCTTTTTTGTTGTTTTTCTTTTTTTGATTTATCATGAACATTTTACTTTGGTAGTATTTTGATAACAATTATTGTATTTTGGTAACATCAAACTTTGGTACTTTGAATGAAGAATAAACAATCATTTTGGATGTTAATTTCTACTTTGTTGTTATTTATTTGGATGATTGTATTTTGGAAGTTCCATATTAATAAACAAAATAAACAAATTAACTATACTTAATGTTTAATATTTTTGGGATATTTTGGCAACATTGTATTTTATGAGAACATTCAATAACAAAATAATAATATTGTATTATGGAAATTATTGTTAATTTAATATGTTAATTTAATAGCACAAATTCAAGAAATTGCTATTAATTTAAATCCATTAACATCGCAAATTTAAGAATACGCTGTTAATTTGGATGTTGAATTAAGAGCTGGCTTGAATGAATTTGGTTTAACAGTGCATAATTAAGATAACATTGTTAATTAGAATCTATTCAACAACACAAGTTTAAGAAAACTCTGTTAGTTTAGATGTTGACTTGAATGAGTTTAGTTTAACAAGCATAGTTAAGATATCGCTGTTAGTTAGAATCTATTCAACAATGTATAATCGAGGAAGTGTTGTTGATGTGTTATGAATATGAACTGTCAAAAGTTGGATTCAACCTGAATATTTAACATTGCTTTGTCACTCAATTGTTGTGGAAGATTTAATATCAATAGTGCATCCCTTAATATGTGTTATTGAAGATGTCAAATCAACAACACATCCGTTAATATGTGTTGTTAAAAATGTCATATCAACAACACTTTCTGAAGAAAGCGTTGTTGAATGGTTACTGCATTTTAAATATCTAAAAGTTGATTTAGTTCACTTTACCCTCTCAAACTTAATCAAAGAGAAAACCTCATACTATAAGAAAACCTATAAAAACTTCATCAATGACTTCCCAAAATGGTGATTATGGTTCTCACAGTGGTGATGAAGCTACACCGACTCCACAAGACAAGCAAATCGTTGTTCATAAATGAACTCCCTGTAGAATGATTTCTGTGAATAATATCATTCGTGCAAGAAGTAAGGAAGTGAAGATAAATTTTCAATGGAACTCAAATGTCCAACCATTAAACTCTAAGGGTGGATGCACATTGGAGTCGTGATTAGGCAAAATGTGCCGATAATGTTCAAAAAATGGACTGATATTAGGTTGAATGTCATGAAGGAGCATATCTGGAATGAAATAACATTAAGTTTTTATATGTGCTTAGGCTGTAAGGTCGTGGTTAGGCAGTGTGTGTTTTTGTGGTTTCATGCAACGTATGATATGTGTTTGCATGCAATATACTCTATATCTATTTTCATGCAATGTATATGTATTTGTTGTGTATTCTTGTAATGTATATGCTTTCATGCAATTATATGTATTTATGTGTTTTAATTTGAGTCAACTTTTGATGTTGGTGAGAAGCATAATGTTTATATCCTTAAATTTGTCGGCAAGGCTCTCCAACAATTCAGAACTGATGCTGAAAAATGTATCAGAGATGCTAATGACAATGTCAACCTCAAACCTCCAAACAAATATGAAAATGTCATTGAATATTAGGATTGAAAGGCTTTTGTCACTAGACGCGCACAAAACAAGTCTTTCTTGGTAAAGTCATCTTCTTTGTGTTGACTTTATTCTTATATATGCTTTTTTATATACATATATATGATTGTTTATGTTAATGTTGTATGTTTTTTTGCATAAAGTAAGTCATGAAAATCATAAGAGGGCATCCAAGCCTATGTATCTATATCGAGCTTCTCGAGTGGGGTATAGGGAAATCGAGGAAAAAATTGTAAGTATTGTTAATTTGTTAGTACATTATTGGTTATACTTTGTGTCCATATATCTAATTACATTATTATTGATTATATTTTGGCAGCTAGAAAAAAAAGCGATATACCTTTGACTCCACATGGAGTAGAACTCGATGTTCTATTGGTGGATGCCTATAATAACATGGATGATATCATCGATAATGAACAAGATCAAGAAGTGGAAAACCGTGTTGTAAGTGCTCATTTTTTAATTTTACTTAATTTGCATACTTTATTTATCAAAATGTGATTAAATAACATTATGTGTTTTCTTGCTTTGTTAGGTTGCCCTAAAGAAAAGGAGGTACCAGCGGATAGTCGCGTATACTTGATAAGGCACTAGGACTGCCTTAGTGCCCTGGTCGTATTCAGGTGCAGGTTTTGGGGTTAGTCAACAATCATTTGTACCCCATCGAAAGTGTTTAACCAAAGCCCAAATGAGCCAGGTTCAAAATCAATTGGATAGCATCATGCAATGGTTCAGCGACTTTGAGTAATTAATGAAGGTGAAGGAAGCTGAGTGGCAATGACTAGCTACTGCTATTGGCATTGTTCCTTCAACCATCAATGAGAGTTGCGCACCTGCTCCTTGCAAAATTCCCATTCTGATTTCCATTCCTGAGGTAATTTAGTTAACTTATTTTAATTTATTAGCCATTCAGTTTATAGTTGTAAACTAATTATATGTTTTAACTAACATATAAGGAATCAATGCTTGCAAACATTTCTTGGATATCCCATCTAGCCGAGTGGTGGGTGTAGAGAAAGTGCACAACTCGACCAATGTTATGCTTCATAATGCATGTATCACATGGCATCATGTGAAGGTCTCGATTGATGTTGCAATCGATGATGACGCATTGCTGTGAATTCCTCTCGATGAGGATATCTTCACAGTTGGAGGGGCTATATGCACTTTTGCGCTTGGCCAATAGATCTTTACAAGTATTTCCTTCTAAGGTATGATTTTCACCTTATGCTCACTTATATTATATATATATATGTATATATTGATTTGTAATTGATATGTTTTATATTGAATATTTCGGGAAAATGTACATGCCATCCCTAGTAGCAACCCAAAGACTAAGGCATCCACGGGAGATGTGAGCTCGATGCTATCTACGGGGGATGTGAGCTCAATGCCATTTATGGAAGATGTGAGCTCCAAGAAGACTACCAACTATTGTATTCAGTTGTTTGAGCATGTACAGAAGTTGGGAGATAAAATAATGATTATATCATTTCCCAAGGAAGTCTTCGGGAATAATGTTCATGAATACATTAGCCTCAATGAAGTCCAGGATGTATATAAACATGACTGGATAGGTGCAACTGCTATATGTGTTTATATTAGGTACTTGTACGAAAATGTTCTCTTGGAAGATAAGAAGAAGGTCATGTTCATATCCCCACATGTTACCGCTTTGGTGCCGAATGACAATGACAAAAAGAAGTTTAGGGAATAGACAAAACAAATTGTAGATACTCTACTCATTGATAAATGAATGCAGATTTATTTCTTGCGCTTTTAATACTAGGTGAGCATTTTTAATTGTCTTTTGTATTTTTGTCTTTAGTATGTTTGATATGCTTAAAATTTCCTAACCATGTGTATGTATTTTGTTAGGGGACATTAGCTTTTGGTTGCCATTAATTGGGTCGAGGAAGAAGTATACTACTTTGACTCATTGACATATGGTGATCCGAACAAGTACACCAGTATGAGAGAAATGTTTACTAAGTAAGTGAACTACTCTTTTAAACTTTTAGTTACACTTTCACTTTCAAAGTTGTTTAATAATTAAGTACATTTTCTATTGTTTCAGGGGTTGAAAATTTATAGAGGTTGTATTCGTTCTAGAAAATCACAGCAAAAAGTCAAATGAAATCATATAAAGGTATTGTCATAAATCATCTCAAACAATTATATGTGTAGTGTATTCATATTTCAATTAAGGTTATACTTATATGTTTACTTGATTTTAATTGTAGACCCTCTGCCAAATAAACGAGGTAGATTGCGGCTATTATGTGCTGAACTACATGAAGGAGATCATTCAGTAGTGGTCAACTGATGAAATCAAGTTTGTTGACAAATCATACACAGATGACCAAGTCACCCAGATTAGGGAAGATTAATCGCAATATGTACTTAGTTTTGTTTCGGGAAATCAATATATAACATAGATATAATACATTTTTGCACAGATTGTAGTCTAGGGAATTCAATTAATATTCAGTATAATGTACATGTTTTGGTGTATGTAATATATATTTATGCAACAGTACAACGTAATTAATGTTCAATATATAAATTCAGTTGAAATTCAATTGTGTTCATATAGTTGTGATTTGGTGCTTCTATATGCATCTAGGTTGCTGTTATGTTCTATTTCTAGTAGTTTAATACACATTTATGTTATTTTATGTTGTGTGCTTAACTGTGTAGAATTAGGAATAATGATCTTCAACAATGCTTTTTTAGTAGTGCACTTTTGTATAGATATACAATAACCTTTTTTAACGATGCATTGTTGTTTATGTTAAATTCAACTGTGCATTCTTCATGAAGCGTTGTTGAATACTTATCTCTCATATAATTTTGTTTTATATATACAACAATGTATTTTGGAAGAAGTTTTGTCGATATGATCAACAATTAAGCACATGCACTAGATACACTATCAGGTTTTTATTAATTGTCATTATTTCCTTTATTATTAATTCTAACTTAGATTGTTTGAATGTTATTTATTGTCATTATTAATTATTCTATATATGCTCATTATATTAATTCTAACTTAGATACACTATCTTCTTGGTGAGCTTAACTCCAAGCTTTAGGGATTTATGCTCATTATATTTTTTTTGTTAATTTTTTTTATATAGAAAATGGATCGAAAATGGAAGAGTGCTAATCCATTAACGAAGGAGTATGAAGAATGAGTGAAATAATTTGTTAGGTTTGCAATTGAGAATGTTGAAAAACATAATAGAATTGAATGTCCTTGCTTAAAAAGTTATTATCCAAATCGAATTACTCCAAATGTGTTAAAAGTTCATTTAGTATGTCACGATATTGATCAAAGTTATATATGTTGGACAAGCATGGTGAGAAGAGAGATGTTATGGATTATTATGATGAGATTCATATGAAAGAAAACTACACAAATGCAAATGAAGACGACCATTTCCAGGAAATGGCAAATGTTGTGGAAGACGATCTTCAGGATTATCCTGAGATGTTTCAACGGTTGATAAGTAATGTTGAGAATCCATTATTTGATGGTTGTACTAAATTCATAAGATTGGCTACAGCATCAAGGTCGTAAAAGTTGAAATATGTTAATGGATGGACTGATAAGAGTTTCACAGACTAGGTTGCACTTCTAAAAGATATTTTGCTAGAAAATAATGTGCTCCCTTCTCGAACCTATGATGAAAAACAAATGTTACGCTCCATTGACATGGACTACTGTAGGATACATGCTTGGGAAAATGATTGCACCTTATTTTTTAATGAGTATGCTTCATTGAAGTTTTATCCTAAATGTAATGCATCGCGATATAAGAAGGAAGACTCAATTCCCAAAATGGTTGTATGATATTTTTCCATCAAAGTAAGATTCAAGCGTATGTTTAGCAATGGCAACAAGGCAAATAAGTTGACATGGCATGATGAAGAAAAGATTAAAGATAGCAAGCTTCGACATCCTGCAGATTTTCCTAAATAGAGAAAATTGATCATGACTATCCTAGTTTTGGTCAGGAATCAAGAAATCTACGCCTTGCATTGTCAATGGATGGAATTATCCCACATATTGTTCAAATTTGGTTCCAAAGTACATGGCCAGTGATGTTGGTGATATCCAACCTACCTTCCTCTTTATGCATGAATTGCAAATATGTGATGTTAACTATGTTAATTTCTAGACCTAAACAACCAGGAAATGATATATACATATATTTGGCTCCATTAATTGAAGACTTGAAGGAAATGTATGAGACATGCATAGATGTATATGATGTGTATATGGGAGAAAGATTCAACTTGAGGGCTTTCTTGTTCAGCACAATTAGTGATTTCCCTGCATATGGTAATTTGCCCAGATATAGTACAAAAAAGACAATTTGCATGTCCTGTATATGAAGACAATACTCATTCAATGAGGTTGGAACATTATAATAAGAATGTATTCCTTGCTCATCTAGACTTTTGCATGAAGATCATCACTATTGACGATGGAGAAAAGCGTTTGATGGGAACCATAACTAATGATTGTCATGTACTTATGGAGCGTTTCTTGCCTATTGGAATATGGTCAATTCTACCTAAAAACGTTCGAGGAACCATAACTAAGTTATACTTCTTCTTCAAGGCAATTTGTAGCAAAGTGATTGACCCTGAGAAATTATATGCATTGCAAAGATAAATTATTTGGACTTTGTGTGAGCCTGAAATGTATTTCCCACCTTCTTGTTTTGACATAATGGTTAATCTATGCATTCATCTTATTCGAGAGACACAACTCTGCGGCCCTAACATTGAAGCTATTAATGTGGAGTCCCTTTTGATTGTTGTTGTATTGTTGTCAATACTCTTCTAGAATAGGTACAAATACAATTCATATTTTGTTTTTTTTATAATACGTACATCTTACTTGTGTCTTGTTGTTTAAAAAATCATGAAATTATGTAGAACCTTCATACAATTTGTGTAAATGATAGCCTTCAAACTATTCAACATTTTATCATTCAAGTTGTTGGATGATATTGGCACAAGTTGTCAAACAACAACCCCAATGCAGATCTCTAATATATTGCCACCCTTCATTTTAACTGTTTGGCCTTTCATGCTTCATTTTACTGTTAACTTCTGATTTTTACTTCTTACTTTAATAACCTTCTTCATTGTGATAATCCAATGTGCACTTTTTTTAGAATCCATTATTTATGTACAACAAAGAAACTTGAGCTAAATGTTCATGCAAAGGGAAAAATCATTTCTAAACCCGGAGATTAAAGTAACACACTTAGTAGACATTTAAGCTAAATATTAATGTTAGAGGAAAAGAGTAGATATTTAAGTATGGACATCAATGCAAGGAAAAAACTAATAAAATGAAAAACTCACATTTTTGTTGAATGTCGTGAAAAGGAGTTTAGTTGTAGAATGTTGTTGGAAATGAGTTGTTGATGCTCAGTTATGTTGTTTAAGATTTGTATACAGATGGTTATGTTTAGCTGAAAGAGAATAAACCTTTCATAAGTTTAAAAACGTGTTTGGGTTTTTAGTTTAAATATGTATACATTCAACAACATTCACTATAAAAAGCATTGTTGAAAGTAGACTTTCAATAACGCTCAGTACAATTAGCATTTTGGAATGTTTATTTTCAACAACACTTAGGACATTAAGCATTATTGAATGTTTTTATAGTCACAAATATATTGTTTATATTTTTTTAAAATTCATACAACAATGGCTTCCGAGTTGATGGGTTAGGGTTAATGTGGGTGGATCTTAATAGGTAAGGATTTAAAGATGAGTCATTTATTCTAGCATCACAAGTAGTACAAGTATTCTATGTTTGTGATCCGGATGGTATGAAATGGTTCATTGTTCTTTTAACTAACAAAATAATCGACAATAATATTGATGATCATGAATATCAAGATATTGATGAAGATGATCCTTTTTTAGGACATTTTAGTCGCACGGGAGCGGACCAACTACGAATGAGGATTTATATACAAGAGATGATCACGATGAAGGGCTTTAGGTAAATCAATATGTTCCTCCAAACAATGTCGGTGTTATAAGCCAAAAACAATCAAAGAAAAGGAAAAGTAGATGCATGTAGTTTTTTGTATAATTATAGCTTAATTTTGATTGTTTGTAAATTGCATAATTTTGTTTGTTTGTAATTTGCATAACTTTTTTGTTTATAATTATGTACTCTACTAAAATATAATTGGCATGATATTCATTGTTTGTAGTTTGTATTGTATTGATGTTAATAAAACAAACTTCTGGCATGTATTTATGTGTTTGTGATGTTGAGAATATATAAATGTATGTGTTGTTGAGAAAGTATGTGCTGCTAATAAATATATATGCACATATCAATGTGTAAAAATCAACACCGAATTCTTGGGGAAGTCCTAACATGTGTTGTTGTACCCTATTTGACTATCCCCGAACATAACCATCAATGTACCCTATTTGGCTATATTGGAGGCAGGGATAATCAAGAAATCATACCACTATATTACACACTCTTAGTAGAGCCTTGCACCTATAAAATGGTCATTAGTTCAATTCTCTAGTTGCCTTAATCTTTAGCGGCTAGAGTTTTAAAAAAATCAATTTTTTGGGTATTAGGATAGCTATGAAGATTTTAAACTATATTATTAGTTAGCATTGTTTTGGTGAAAGAGATGGTAATAAACCATTTTAATTTTACATTATGCAATTCCTCTTTATTTTTTTTACTTATAGAAGTGAAGGTTTTTTTTTTATGACTATAACGATTGGGTAAATTTTGTTTTAGAAAAACAGGTAAGAAGTTCTGTCATTTTAGCTTTGACATTTTCTTTTCCAAAAAATAAGAGAAAGTGATAGAATAATAAACTTAATATGGTTGAACAACGTTGTCCATCATTCTTTTTCAAAGAAAGTGCGGTGTTTCTAACGTTTTCTGGATGAGAATGTGGATGAGGATAGGGATAAGATGAGGAGGAGGATGAGGATGAGGATGAGGAAGAGGATAGGATGAGGATGAGAATGAGGATGAGGATGAGGATAGGATAAGAAAGAGGAAGATTTTCAGGATGAGGATAGGATGAGGACGAGAATGAGNGTTTCTAACGTTTTCTGTGATTGTTTCCAACGTTTCCCACACTTGTTTCCAACTATGAGAGGTAAAAAATTTACATTATAAATTCATTGTAATTTACTTTAAGAACATTCATCGTCTTCAAATAACTAAATAAGAAGAAATGACAAGTTTCAAAGCTTTTTGGGTTATTTCCTTTATAGCCTATGAAGCTTTCTTTGCCAAAGCCAACGATGCAAAGAGCCATGTGCCAGCATTGTATGTGTTTGGGGATTCAGGTTTAGATGCTGGAAATAATAACAATCTTAAAACACTAGCTAAGGCAAATGTAGCTCCCTACGGCATAGACTTCAATAATACATCTACTGGCAGATATACCAATGGCAAAACCTTCGCAGACCTTATTGGTAAGTATGATATTATA